>NC_082669.1:7635943-7942578 GCF_025265405.1 Mesoplodon densirostris | reverse complement strand
CTGCCCAGGCCAGAGAGATGCGTGCATGATGATGGGAGAGGAATCACTATCCTTCATCCTCCTAGTCTTTGAAAATGGCATTGATCTCCTAAATCCCTCCAGAAATGCAATGTTGCTTTTGGTTTGTTATTTTCATAGGTGGGGACTCCAATAGCCCCTAGTGGAGTTCTAGGGGCTCCACTAGGTCTTTCCAGTTCCAATAACTCCATAGTTCATGGAACCAACAAGAGGAATTCATCCAGCTGCTATTCCGACTACGCGTGCTGGAACTCGGAAGAGTCAGGCAGTGGACCAGGGAGCCCATGTGGCCCATCGTGAGACAGGCCTGACCCCACACTCCTTTACTAGTCCCACCCTGAGCACGGTGGTATCGTGAGTTCCTGGGAGTAACATCAGTTGAGAGCCAGAGTCGAGTAATCTCCACAATAGCTGGTATGTTTCATTCTCTATTATGCAGCCACCCTAGCAAACAGCTGTGGGTTCCTTCTGGGAAGGCTGGAAAGATGTGCAGCATAAACCTTGGGCCGTGTGGCGGGTCCTTCCTCAAGAGAGCCCCCGTGGGCTGCCTCTGCCCCAAGGTACACATACCTCTGAGTCTGTGGATTGATTCAGTTCTGGAAATTAGCTAAGTCTCAATTCTCAACTGCCATGGCTTAGTCAGGCTTCTTTGAGACAGGCCTGGAGCTCTGATAAACCAACCTGAATTTGAATCTCACAGACGGAACTGCCCCCTACCTCCTTCAGTCTGGGCACACCATGAGCAATGTGCCAAGACCCCCGTGGATCTGGTGGTTCTGATCGCTGCTTCAGCCCTGACGCCCACCACCTCTGGCCTCTGCATGGCACTTCTCCTGGATACCATCAGCCCATGTGATTCACCAGGTCCATCTCAACTCCCATCACTGGACCACAAAGCGCTGCAGGTACAGAGACCTCAAGATGCCAGCATGCTATTCACTAAGAACTCCTCTGAGCCCTGGAAGGGAGAGGCCTCTAGACCCATCAGGGGCCAGAAATAGGGGAGTCTGCATGGAAATCTCACATAAAACATCCACTCCAGCATTCCAGCCTCCCTAAGCCTTCAGATGCCTTACTCGGCACACCAAGTAATGCCAGGTTGTCAAGTTTATTCAGTGTAAGCTACCCACCGCTGGGTTCAGAGTCCAGTCAATCAGATGAGCAAACTGTTAGTGCGATTCCCAGCTGCTCCAACTCATACACTGAATCCAGGCTCTCTGGCAATGACACCCGTCTCAATACGTTCAGCCCCACCCAGCACGGCATTCCTTCCACTCTGGCTGAGTACACTGAGGACCTATTCCCTGTGCATCGGTTATACACTTTCTATTGCTGAGTAACACATCACCATACGTTTCATGGATGAGGACAACACCCGTTTTCATCCTAGTTTCTGGGGTATGGCTTAGCTAGGTCCTCTGCCCGGGACAGAGCTGTAGGCAGGTGCTGGCTGGGCTGGGCTCCTTTCTGGAGGAGGGTGTCCTCATCTCAGCTCACATGGTTGTTGGCAGAATCCAATTCCTTGCAGTCTTAGAACTAAGGCACTGCTTTCCTGCCAGCTGACAGCCAGGGATTGCCCTCAGCTCTCTGAGCCCACTGCAGGTCCTTGCCACTTGGTCCTCTTACAGGTCCTCTCACGACATGGCAGCTGTTTCTGTGCCAGTGGAAGGATCTCTTGCTCCAGATCCAGCAAAAAGAAATTCAGTGACTCTCCCATCTTTGACGTCTTCTGTTGTCTAAAATCAAGTCACAGGTTCTAACATGCATTCGAGGGAAGAGGATTATACCAGACATAACTCAACGGGGGGCCCTGATCAGGTGTCTCCAACGTCACCTATGCATGTCCCCAGTAAGCTTCTGCTGTAAACTGGCTACTACAATTCTTCTGATACGTGTAGTAGGTAACACTTGCTAACCAAACACCCTGGGGACTGCCAGGATTCAAGTTAAGGTCTAGGTTCAGAAGCAATGAAAAGTGATAGTTTTGGGGAGGAAACAAGACAACTGTTTTAGGACGACCATTATAGGCTCTTCAGGCAAGGGGAAGTTTAGGCTCCTCAGGGGAGGAAGGGCTGCTCTTACTGACAAACAAATCCCAGTAGAATGTTGGGCTTAATGTGTTTGGCTTCTCTGGGACTTTCACAGGTCCTCACGTCAATTCTTTCCCAACCAGTGCCTGGCCTCTATCATGAGAAACATACTAGGTGGTGAGTTCAAGTAGATTTATCATTCAATCCACCATTGGATTCGAATTTAAGTTTGTTTATCAAAAATCTGTGTGGCCACAGGAAAAGAGAGTTACTTCCATGGCAGTCATAGGAACTTTCTGGGTTTTTTTTGAAGGCTTGAACTCATCATTTTCTTTCATCAAATGCAGTTAGAAGCAACCAACTCATCTCAGTCCTTATACTTCACTGCCTTCATTAAAATGTACTATTTCATCTGAGGCCTTGTCTTCCATAGGCACTTGGCCCTGAGTGATGACGTGATAATTTAAATGATGTATCCCCACTGAATGCCAGGAGTTACCACCATCAGTGGAGTCCATCTTGTCTTTACATCAATAAAAGGACAGATCTGTGGAAACTGAGACCCCAGGGGAAGCTCAGCCTCTGGACATCAGGCAGTGGGTGGCATAACTGAGGTCACTGCTGGTCAATGCTGGCAGCAAGTCAGATGCACAGCAGAGGAGAAGTGAGGGCCAGCTGGGGCCTTTGAGGGCACCTGTGCATCTTTTGTCACCAAGCTTAACCATGAGGACACAACACAACCTAACATAAGAGAACTGTCCTGCCCTTGGATACCCAAATCTGGGCAGCGATAGCTTATGAGTATTCTGGGCCCCTGACTTCCAGAAAGTAGAATAGAATAGAGAAGGAAGATAACCACTGAGGTCAGAACCAGGGACCAATCAAAGAACTCACCCATATTTGACAGCAGGAAGATCTCAGTATATCTTGCCCACCTGGATGGTGACTGGGATGTGTTTCTCTTTACTCCCTTTTCTGAATGGGCATTTTAAACTAGTCACTCTCTTCCTTCTCACCCATTTTATATTGGTAGTTTAGAAGCACATCAACTCTATAGACCATAGGGACCCTGGACCTGATGCAACCTTCCACACATCACCCATGATTTTGAACTTCAACCTGAATGCACTCACTGGGTGAGAGTTTGAACCTGTATTGTGGGGGAGGGAGAGACAATGAGCATGCGACAATGCAGAGCTTGTTAATATGAAGGGTGTGTATTGATGCAGACTCGTTAAAGGGATTCTCTGTGTCAGATAAAGGCACCGGCCCACTCAACACCATTCCAAGTCCATGTCCACTTTGAACCCCTCTTCTCTATTAATGAGAATCAAAAGTGAATATATCGATTTTCCACTTACGTGTCCTTGGGACATTGTCCCCTTCAATGTGATGTAAAAGTCTTGTAGAGGGCTTTCCTCTTCATCTTTTTTTCTGAATAGAAGGTCAATCCAATGCCTAGATGCACAACAGCCACCTACAACCATGAAGACAAAAGCTACATTAAGGAAGGTGGAGCAAAAAAGGACAGGTGGCCCAAGGTAAGGACAGCTCTATGGAGACATGGCACCAGCTCTAACCCGACCTTTGCTGGACTCAAGAGAGAGAACGGAAACCACTGCATCAGGGTTCTCTGTAACTGACACACATCTTCACCAGTAATCAGCTCGTAAACTTGGGGAAGTTATACAATTATTGTGACTCGATTTTCTCATATACGAAATGAGAGTAATATAATAATAAATCACAGAACTGGGTAAATAAAACACGAAAATATACGCAAAGGATTTCAAACAAATCTTTTCACATAATAAGCACTTGGTAAATAATACTCGTTAGCACCAGCAGCAGCATAATTATATGAGGAAAGCTCAACCTCACCAGTACCGCAGAAAAATGAAAGTATAACATGGGAAACTATTTCCATCTGTCAAGAAATAATTAAAAAAATGAATTCAGGGAATTCCTTGGTGGTCCAGTGGTTAGGCCTCCGCGCTTTCACTGCTGGGCCTGGGTTCAATCCGTGGTAGGGGAACTAAGATCCCATAGGCTGTGTGGTGTGCCCACACCCCCCCCCCAAAAAAAAGAATTCAGAGAGGGTGCAGTGAAATGTATACTCTGATACATCACTGGTGGGACTATAAATTGATACAATTCTTAGAAAATAAATTTGGCAAATGGTCCTAAGGATTAGAAATATCCAAACCCAGTCATTCTACTTCTGGGCAGAGAGAAGACTTAAAAATACCACAGAGTATTAAGAAAGAAGATGTTAACTGCAATGCTACATAAAACAGCAAAAGTCTGGAAGCAGTAGAAATGTCCAACAATTAGAAATGATTAACCATACTACAGTAATTTTGCTGAAATGTATCATATGTAATAATCATTCCAATTATGTTAGTGAGGTGTATAAGATGGTATGGAAAATATATATTAAGGGAAATACTGACTGCATATACATGAATAAAACATATAACATGAATTAAAAAATCACACAAAAGTAGGAAATTTACCAAAATGTTAACATTGCTGATATCTGGGTTATGAAACTGTAAGTGGTATTTTCCCCCTACTTCTAATTTCCTCTATTTTACCTATTTCCTGTAATGAACTCTCTACCAATTAGGATGCTTTTAGCTGAAGAAAACCTAACTTGCTTTAATGAAAGGAACTTTCCTATCTCACAGAACTGGGGAGTCCAGGGCAGGTGGGATTCAGACACAATAAGGGTAGTGTTCAGCGTCATCAAGTGCCAGCTCTTTCCATGTCTCCACTCGGGGTCCTCAGCGTGGGCTTCATCCTCAGGGTGTTCACCTCATGGTTTCAACAAAGCGGCGGCCAAAAAAAGTCACGTGCTGACTGGCTAAGAAGGATAGTTCTCTGGAGTAAACAAACTTGGTGTTCTGTTGGGAAGAAGGGGGGCGAATTGATACTGGAGAGTGAGCAACAATGTCTTCCCCAAATGGCTATTCTTGTCATTTGTCCAAGTATGTTTACTGCTTCCAAGATTTTCCAAAGTAATTCATTTCACTGTAGACGACTTGGAAAAGAGAGGGTATCAAAAAAACCTCACATAGGACCCTATCACATAGCATGACCACTACTAACATTTTGGTTCATTTGTTTTAAAACTCTAAACAATACTACATAACATTCTACCATATGGAAACAGCATAATTTATTTAACCATTTCATTCTTGCAGATAATTTCTGTTAATTCCATTTTCATTATTAGTACCACTGGATGGAATATTTCACCTGATCTCTAATTTGCTTCCTTTGGATAGTGTCCTTTAAGTGATATTACTGGACCAAACTTGTTAAGACTCTTTTCACATATTGCCAAATGAATACATATTACACACCTATAATGAGAAAAAAATCTAATTGATAAAATACAAAATGGGAACCATATTTCTCATAAGTTCACAGGTCAATGTAAATGCCAGATTGTGCAATTAAGAAAAAAATGTTTTGCTAAAATTAAGGCATTATATAAATATAAGATATTATTTTGATATAAACAAAAATAATGAACACCTGTAACTGTCTTATGACAACAATCTCTCTTAGGGATTATAGTTTTTATCATACATATTGTCAACTGCTTAAAACTACAGTTATTATTTATACTCACAGGACTTTAATAATCTATTAATTAGTTTAAAAATTATTAAGCACATAACTGTGCTTTGAAGATGACTAGGAAACTAGGAATACACTAGTATAATTGAATGTGGAAGACAGACACACAACCAACTAAAATAAATGTGATATGTGGTAAAACAGAGCCAAGAACATTTCATTTTGAGAACCAAGAAAAAGAAGTAATTAACACTTCTCTTTCTTCTCCTAGCTCATCCTCTGCTTAAATTTCTACCAGCTGTTCTTTTTGCCTGGACTTTTAAATCTGACCTGTTCTGCCCCCTGGAATCTGTGTGGCCTCATTTCTGGTCTGCCTTCATAAGCTGAAAGTCCGTGACTGGCTCCACTCATTCTCCTGTCACTTGTCTCTTCTCATTCCAGATCACCCATCTCTTCTGACCTCCAGTGCCTGTCATCACCATGTCACCCCTGCCACTGTCTTCCCAGCTGACCAGCTAGGGGGCTAGTACTGGTCACGCCTCAGAAGGATGTATCAGAAATTAAATTCCTCTGGGCTTTTAAATAATAGGAAGAAAGTAATCCAAACTTAGGGAGTACAAAGGAAAGAATATGTACTCCAATTCATCTTATTATTAAATTAAGAAATTTGGAAAACTTTAGAAGCTTGCACTACTTTTACAGATGGAGACTTAATAGGTCTTTTACTAGTTACAGAAAGCATGTGCAAGAGGAACAATAACTGACCCAAACAGTAAAACGGCAAAAATATGTGACTTAATAGTGAAAAGACGGCTCTTGATAAACCTCTCAAAAATATATGAAAACAATTACGTCATGATTAGGCAAGTCTAAAGGGATTGTTAAAGAAAGATCAACAGGGCTAACAAAGAAATGTCATTTCCCTTCCCTCTCTTATTTGTGTGAGAATTCCAGAGTAATGTTTATCCACAGGACGACGGAGAAGCTAATGTATTTACTGGACACTCAAAAAGCCATGCAGAGCCTCGGTTTAAGTACATGCCTCTCCTGTCCAGTGTGCTGCACAGCTGTGCCCACATCCAATCTGTGTGCATTTTCCATTTACATATGTTCACGTCTCCAGAAAGGAAATATGAAGAGAAAAACAGGGAACGTTCCAAGAGAGTGTAAAGTGGATACGAATTTAATTAAAATAGTAATTAGAAAACTGAGAAGCTACTAATTTTGTGATTTACTCATGTATTTTCCTGGTAATTAATATTTAAATTTTTGGTAGTTTTTCATATTCAAACACAACAACCCAGGGTGAGAGAGTAAGTATTAGGCAGTCGCAGCAGTGTTATCTGTCACAGAACACTGTAATAGTGAAGGAAGTGAAATGACTGCTTGATTCTCACCCCTAGAGGTGCTGCTGGGGAAAGAAACTGCTTAGTTTCTCTTTCTCTCCACATTGTGAAAGCTCAAATGTTAATTTAGGCACATACAATGATTACTCCATTCTAAAATGTCAAAAAGGTAATTTGAGGGACTTTCAACTGAAAAGTTTAAGATCACCACATTGAAGTATATTAAAAACTCAGTGTGTGTTTGGGACTAGGGCTTAAACTAAAGTGGCTAAAAATTGCAATAATAAGACTTGCAGTGACTTTGAGCTATGAAAGGTCAAACTGGAAGGAACAGAATCCCATAAAATTAAAACAAAGGAATGAAACAAGCTGAAATTAAAATGATTGTGGAAGAATATGGTGGCCTGAGATTAGTCAACATATAATAATGATAGAATGGGCTGTTATTGAAAAATCATAAAAAAATATTTTGGGCTAAACCAATATAGTATATTTGAAACTATTTTAAAAACAGTGATCCAAGAAATATTTTGGAGTCATATGTAGGTCTGGCACTAATGAATAAAGATTACTGGATGTTCTGTATATAAGGCATATGGACATACCGTGTTTCAATTAAAATGATGACACCATATTTTGGTAATATCTAATATATTTAATTTTGGCATAATAGTGATTTATTATATAGTAATATTTCAAAAATATACTTTTGTGTTTAACAAACCACCGAAGAGCTCAAAATAATGGCCTATAAACATGCTTTTGCTCCAAACACCAAGCTGCTATTGCACTGAAGGCAGTGAATTCCATCACGGGAGTTATAAGATCCAGGGCTGCAGATCACTGTGAATAAAAAATAAGTTAATAAGTAACGGTTTCCTAATGCCACGTAAATTAACTTTACATGGAGGATAAATTTTCAAAGAAGAAAGAATTTTTCAAAACAAAAATAATTTGTTTTTAATTGTGGTAAAATGCATATAGCATAAAATTTGCCATTTTAACCATTTTTAAGTGTATAGTTCAGTAGTGTTAAATGTATGCAAATCATTGTACAACTAATCTTCAGAACTTCTGCATCTGGGAAAAACTGCAACTATACCCATTAAACATCTCCTCATTCCCCCTCTCCCCGCTCCTGGCAGCCACCATTCCACAATTTGTTTCTATGAGTTTGACTCCTCTAAATGCCTCATGTAAGTGAAAAGTTTTAAGTTTTCACTCTAATCCAGCTTAAACCAAGACTGTGACCTAAAAGAGTTGTACTGACCACACGATGTTGACATCAGAAGGCTGACTGGGCCATCCTGTAAGTTACAGAAGAAGCCACAAGGGGTCAAGAACCAAATGTGACTACCAGATGGTCCATAGTAACCACGATTTAGATGTATAAAGATAGCCCCAAATATGGGAAGGACTTGCAGATCATTTCTAACAATCCTCTGATTTCAAATCCTATTTCTATCATGGGCTAAAGGTGTAATTCTGGAAAAATTACTTAGCCTAAAACATAACTCAGTTTGGTCATTCCTAACATAAGGACAATGTATACCATGAATACGTCACCACTGCTCCCTCTGTGTGATGGAAAGTAAAGAGAGGCAGGAAGAAACCAAGGTCAAATACATTCTCTGCCATTGATTAACTTTGGGATCCTGGGCAAAGTAGTCAATTCTCTTAGTTCTAGTTTCCTTATTTGTAAAACAGGTACAGTAACAATCAAGTCAGCATTATTGTGAGGACTGAAACCAGATGATTTAGATGAAAAGGCACCCAGCATGTGATGGACACTCAATAAATGCTTAACCCTGTGCATTGCGGGGTTGCTGCCTCTACTCACCTCTTCCACTGGGGGGCGGGGCGGCATCAACGTCATGGGATGCCATCAGCCCCTAATTAGGTTGGGGTCTCTGACCAACCTATTGCAGATGTGGTCAGCCAAGGGATCACAAAGATGTTAGTAATAGCACATCTAAGGCATGGGTATTATGGGCCATCAAAAAAGATTCTTTATCTAGCACCATGATTTAATAATACATGTCACTGAATGGAGCTGGGTCATATTATATTATTTAATTTCTTATTCTTTTTAAAATATATTTTTTCAAATTGGGAAATATCTTAACCGTCACTCAGAAAAAGTATTTTCCATTCTAGGTTCCACAGAGTTCCTCAAGTTTTAACAGACATTTTATTTGGGAATTAATGTTCCAGATGGAAAAAAAATTGGTAAACAAAGTTAAATAGATTGATTTGCTGCAGTAATAAGAAGAGTGTTTAAAGTGAAAATGTATGTGGTAAAATTCTAATGACATAATATTTCTCAAAGGTGTGTGATCATGGTACACTTTCTCTCAAAACACATATTAATATTTCTTGATGCACAAATATGGAAAGATTTAGTGAACGTATTAAAAGTGTCAAATCATTACATATGGAGAAGAGAAACCTGCATTTAGTCTTTACACACAGACTTTATACATGACTGTTACAAACAGAACTGATACTGGCATAAAATCATCTAAATCAAAGTTTAAATAAGTAATGATATTCTAATAAATATTCTTAAAATTTAAAAAACCTTCATAATATAGTACATGTTACACCACAGAGCCCTTATCTGTAGCACTCTCTCCTAGGATATATCCTGAAATATTTTGTTCTCTTTTAAGTGGAATTGTGGAAAAATGCTAAAATGTTATTTAAATTTACAGTATAAAATTAGTGAACTGTTCTTCCAGGTCTGAGTCTCAGTGAGTAGAACATCTCCCAGCTACAGTTATGAGAACAGCCTGATTAAAACTTTATTATTTCAATAAGAAGAGAAGGAAGCATTGGTGACTGATCGGTATCGAAATATGAAGAAATAAGTAAATACAGGAAAATATCTTCATGAATTTTGGGTAGGGAATAATTCCTTAAAAAGGGAAGTGACTAGCCATAATAGAAAATAATTGATACATGTGGTATTAAAATTAAGAACTTAAAGTAACAATAGTCAAGCAAGAAAACTAGGAAATAGTTGCAGCTATATAACCAACAGAGGACTACCGTTCAGGAAACACACACAATTCATATAAATCAATGAGAAAAGGACAGAAAATAATAGGAAAAACTTAACCAAGGAGGCAAATTCTTGTGTACTGAAAACTACCAAAAATTGCTGAAAGAAATCAAAGACACAAATGGAAAGACATCCCATGTTCATTTAATATTTAATACTGTTAAGATGTCAGTACTACTAACTATTCATGAAATCTCCATCTATGAAATCTCTAGATTCTATGAAAGTTCTATCAAAATCCCAGTGGTGGCATTTTCAGAGATTAAAAAATCCATCATAAAACTCATTTGAAATCTCAAGGGACTCAGAATAGCCAAAGCAATTTTGTAAAAGAATAACAAAGTTGGACATCTCACACTTGCTGATTTAAGTACTACAAAGCTACAGTAATTTCAGTGGCCTGGTACTGACATAAAGACAAAATTACAGACAAAAAAAAATAGAAATAAACTTCCAAATAATTTTTAACAAGGATACCAAGACCATTCAATGAGGAAAGGACAGTCTTTTCAACAAATGGTTGAGCAAACTGGATATCCACTTGAAAATGAATGAGGCTGGACTCACCTTACACCATATATACAAAAATTAACTCAAAATGGATCAAAGACCTAAACATAAGAGCTAAAACCATGAAATTCTTGGAAGAAAACATAGGAAAAAGCTTTATGACATTAGATTTTACAATGATTTTTTTATATGACACTGAAAGCATGAGGACAAAAGACAAATAATTAAATTGGACTACATCAAAATCGAAACTTTTTCTGTACACTTGAACCAAGGAAAGGCCATATGAAGACAAAATGAGAAGGTGGCCCATTATGCCATCTGTAAGCCAAGAGAGAACTCACCAGAAATGAATCACCAGCACCTTGAACTTGGGCTTCCAGCCTCCAGAATTGTGAAAAAAAATTTTGTTTAAGCCATCCAGTATATGGAATTTTGTTATGGCGGCCCACCCTAATACAGTATTTATCCAAAAGAACTAAAAGTAGGATCTCGAAGAGATATCTGCACACCCATGTTCAGTGCAGCATTATCCACAATTGCCAAGAGGTGGAAGCAACCCTATGTCCATTGACAGACGAATGGATAAAGAAAACGTGGCATACACATGTAGACAACGGAAATGTGGTACATTAGTGCTGGGCCGCCTAATGTGATGTAAATGTGGGAATGTGAAATTATAAGAAGTACTGTGGAATGGTATGAAAATGTGTGATGGTCACGTACTACACATGTTGGAGGTGGGAATGTGATAAATATACACACATATACACAACAGAATAGTATTTAGCCTGCAAAAGGAAGGAAATTCTGACACATATTACAACATAGATGCCAAGTGAAATAAGCCAATCACAAAACGACAAATGCCACATGATCTCATTTACATGAGGTACCTAGAGTACTCATCAAATTTACAGGGACAGAAAGAAGAAGAGTGGTTGTCAGGGACTGAAAGGAGGGCAGAATGGGGAGCTAGCGTTTAATAGGTACAGAATTTCAGTTTGGGAAGATGAAAAAGTCCTGGAGATGGATGGTATCGACGCTTACACAACAATATGAATGTGCTTAATGCCACTAATTTGTACCTTGCAATATGCTTAAAAGGTTAAATCTTATGTATATTTTACCATAATAAAAAATGTGATGCATTACATAATCATCAGATTGCAAATATTTAAAGTTTGGTTATGCCAAGAATTGGCATAGATGTAGACAGGATCTGTCCTACATTGCATTGTAAAAGTGTTTTCTAATTTTTTTGTATTAACCCAATCTGACATATTTTAATGAATTGCTCATCTTATGATCCAATATTAGCTAAAGACCTAGGATATACAAACAAAAATATTCACAACACCATTGTTTGTCATAGTAGAAAAACTGAGAAGTAGGAAGCAATTTCAACCAACAATAAAACAGATATATACTCCTTGATATATTCATAAAATAGAATATTATATAGAAAAAAAAATTTTTTAATTGTGTTATAACCACAAAAATGTGCATGAATCTCACAGATACAATTTGCAATAGTGTGAATCTGTTAAAATAGCCTATCATTGGACAGATTCTCAGACTGGATTTTTAAAAATCCAACTTTATGCTGCTAATGTAAAAATGTAAATTTTAATCAAATTAATCTATACCTGCACTGCACTCATAAATAAAACCTCAACTACAATTTTATTTTACATAACTTGACAAATCAATCTAAAATGGACAACTTCTAAAGAGAAAAAAGAAGGTTATTTACCCTCTCTATACATCAAGACATTAATTACCACAAACAGTAAAACAAAAAAGGACCCTTTAAAAGACATATATATTCGTGTGTATGTACATATATGTGTATATACATACGAATGTAGATGTGTATATATATGCACCATATAAGTATATATGTGTGTACGTACACACACACACACACACACACACACAGTATGTACCCTTATTTTATGGACCTGAGAGTAAAGAAACAAAATTTGAAATTAATAAAATAAATTATTAGAGAATTTTTTCCTGGTTGTGAGGCAGGTAAGACTTTTATAAGAGGAAACAAATACAGAAAATAAGCAATAAGACTTATACAATATTAAACAAAAAAATAATGCACCAAAGACAATGTGCACAATGCTAAAAATCAAGTAGCCAAGAATTCTAATTCTAGCTTATATTGAATTAATCAATCTGCAGGAAACACTTATAACATCTGGAAAGAGGAAACATACACTATTTGACAGTCTTGAAGAGGTAGCAAAGACAGCAGGCAAATGGGTCAATGTATTATCATATATTTCAGCAGTGGGCACTCACCACGCTATGTGGTGCACGGGTGGCTAAAACTGAAGCAAAAATTATGTCTACTTGGTTACAAAAAATGAGAGGACAGACTTCTAGGCCACCAGAAGATATAGAAAGTAACGGGAGAAATTCAAGGAAATAGGTAGAAACAGAAGCAGCAACTCTAAAATCTCACATAAACTCCATGCAGATAACTGGCTGATGTGAGACCTTCACATTAGTCAATGATATTGCAAGAAGTTCAAAACCAGTAAGAGTTGGAAAGCTGAACAAACTGAGAAGATGGTGCCTACAATGGGAGAGACAGTTTAGATTTTGAATCTAGCATGTTATTAGGATAAATAATAAACACTCTTCAGAGCAAAAATAAGCCAGAAGACTCTACATAGCACTACCAATAAAGTTTAGGATACAATAAAAATTATTAGATTTTCAAAGACACAGAAAACTAACTCATAGTCAAGAGAAATAAGAGTTTTAAAAAAAAAAGAATAGAGTAACATCAGCAAAGATACTGGCAGCTCCAAATGACAGTCCCAACTAAAGAAACATGAAAATAATCAAGCAAAAACTCTCAGAATTAACTTTGAAAGAACTCTAAAAAACAATCAACATATAGGAAATAGTAAAATGGCAGAAGTAAGTCCTTTCTTATCAGTAATTACTTTTAATGTAAATGGGTTAAATTCTACAATCAGAAGACAGAAACTGGCAGAATGAATATTTATGATCCAACTATATGCAATCTGGAAGAGACTCACTTTAGACCAAATGAAACAATTAGATTGAAAGTGAAAAAGTGGAAAAAGATATTCCATGGAAACTGCAATGAAAAAAGAGCTGGCACTAATTAAAATTAAATAGACTTTAAGTCAAAAACTGTTATAATAAAAAAAGGAAATTACATATTCCTAAAAGGATCAAATCACTAAGAAGATATAACAATTATAAAAATATACACACCAAACAACAGGTACAGAAAATATATAAAGCAAACACTGGCAGAACAGAGGGAGACATAGCTCTACAGCATTACTTGGAGATTTCATTACCTCTCTTCCAATAATGGATAGAGTTTCTAGACAGAGGATCAATAAGGAAATAGAGGACTTGACAACACTATAAACCAAATAAATTAACAGATGTATATAGAACACTTCACTCATAGCAACAGAATACCCATTTTTATCAAGTACACATGCAATATTTTCTAGGATAGACAATATTTTAGGACACAAGACAATTCTTCATAAATTTAAAAAGAATGATATCATACAAATCACAATAGAATGAAGCTACTGAAGAAATCAGTAACATAAGGAAAAGTGGAATGTTCACAAATATGTGGAAATTAAACAACACATTCTTAAAAGGCCAAGAAGATAAAGAAGATATCAAAAGGGAAATTGAAAAACGTATTGAGATGTATTAGAATGAAAGAATAACACACCGAACCATATGAGATTAAGTGAAAGCAGAGGAACATTTATTAGTAGTAAATGCCTATATTGAAAAAAAAGAAAGATTTTAAATCAATAACATAAATTTACACCTGAAGGGATGAGAAAACAACAAACTAAATCTACAGATAGCAGAAGGAAGAAAAAAATTTTAAAGATTAAAGTGAATATTAATGACAGAGAGAATTTAAAAAATAGAGAAAAGCAAGGAAAACAGAATTTGATTTTTATAAAGACTAAAAGGATTGACAAACCTTTAGGTAGATTGAGAAAAAGAGAGAAGAGAGAAATTTCCAGAGTCAGAAAGAAAGATGGAACAACACTACCAAACTTACAGAAATAAAAAGGATAAGCCAATTTTAAGAAAAATTATATGCCACCAAATTAGGTAAACCAGAAAAAAAAAAAAAAAGAAAAATACCTGGAAACACACGTGTTACAAAAACTGACTGAAAAGAAATAGAAAATCTGAAGAAATCTATAACAAGTAAAGATATTGAACTAGTAACTGAAAACCTCCAATAATGAAAATCTCAGGGTGAGATGGCTTCACTGGTGAATACTACCAAACAGAATTAAACAAATTCTTCTCAAACTCTTTCAAAAACAGAAGAGGAGGAAACACTTACTAATCAATCTGTGATATCAGCATTGCCCTGACATCAAAGCCAGATAGAGTTATTACTAAGACAAGGAAATAAATATCAATATCTCTAGAATGCAGATGCAAACATCCTCAACAAAATACTAACAAGCAACTTCCAACACTATATTAAAGTATTATTCACCATAATCAAGTGGGATATATCCCAGGAACTGCAAAGGTGGCTAAACATATAAAAACCAATCAAAGTAATATACTATACAAATAGAAGGGGGAAAAAAAAACCTACATGATCATCTCAATTGATGCAGAAAATGAATTTGACAAAATCCAAAATTTTCATCATAAAAACACTCAACAAACTAGGAACAAAATGAAAAAAAATTCAATCTGATAAAGGGCTTTTATGAAAACCCCAAAGCTAACATCATCTTCAATAGTGAAATACTGAAAGTTTTCCCCCTAAGATCAAGAACAAGGCAAGGATGTCCTAAAGAAAGTTCTAGAGAGAGCAATTAGGCAAGAAAAAGAATAAAAGGCATCTGAATTGTAAAAGAAAAAGTAAACTAATTGTAGATGACATGATTGTGTGTATGTATACACACACACACACACACACACACACACAGGGAGAGAGAGAGAGAAACCTGTGAATACTCATATACACACGGTATTAGAGCTAATAAAGGAATTCAGCAAAGTTGCAGGATACAAGATCAACACACAAAAAGTGGTTATGTCTATACACTAGCAGTGAAAAATCCCAAAAGAAAATTAGAGAAGCAATTATATTTACATGATAATCCACAAAAAATCTAGATGTAAATTGAAGCAAGAAGACTGAAGACTTGTAAAATTAAAATTATCAAACATTGCTGTAAGAAATAAAAGAAGACCTACATAAATGGAAACACATCCTATGTTGGAGAAGTGGAAGACAATATTGTGAAGATGACAATACAATCCAAAGGAACCTATAGACCAATGTATCCTGTATCAAAATCCCTCAGGCTCGTTTTTTTTTTTTTTTAATAACATCTTTATTGGAGTATAATTGCTTTACAATGGTGTGTTAGTTTCTGCTTTATAACAAAGTGAATCAATTATACATATAAATATGTTCCCATATCTCTTCCCTCTTGCATTTCCCTCCCTCTCACCCTCCCTATCCCACCCCTCTAAGGTGGTCACAAACCACAGAGCTGATCTCCCTGTGCTATGTGGCTGCTTCCCACTAGCTATCTATTTTAGGTTTGGTTTTGAAAAGAGGGAATGATGATCCTCAAATTCACATGGAATTGCAAGGGGCCTAAAATATACAACATAGTTTTGAAAAATACAAACCTAGAGTACTCACACTTCTAAATTTCAAAACTCCCTACAAAGCTACCATAATCAAAACAGTGTAGCACTAGAAAAGGAGAGAAGGTACACTAATGGAATAGAACTGAGAGTCCAGAAACAGCCACAGACATCAGTGGTGAACTGATTTTCAACAAGGATGACAAGATCACGCAAGGGGGAAAGAACAGTCTCTTCAGTGAAAAGTCCTGTGACAACCAGATAGCCACATGACAAGAATATATTTGGACCCCTAACTCATACTGTTTTCTAGAACTTACCTCAAATCATCAATGACCTCTTTGAAAAAAAGGAAAGGGGTAAATTTTTCACAATTTTAGATTCCATAATGGTTTTTTAGAAATGACACCAAAAGTATCAGCAATAAAAAAGAAAATAAACTGAACTTTATAAAAATATAAAACTTCTGTGCACAAATGGACATTATTAAGAAAGTGAAAAAACTCTCTGAGAATAGATAAATATTTGCCAATCATACATGTGCTAAGGTCTGAGTATAAAGAATATGTAAATAGCCCTTAGAACTCAACAACAAAAAGAAAGAAAACCCAATTTAAAAAATGAAGAGAGGACTTGCCCAGACATTTTTCTGAAGATATACAAGTGGCCACCAAGTACAGGAAAAAATGCTCAACGTCATTAGTCATTTGGGAAATGCAAGTCAATACTGAGACCCTACTTCACACACAAGGATAGCAATAATTTTTTTAAAGGAAAATAACAAGTGTTGTTGAGAATAGTTACCCTTGTATATTATTAGTAGCACTGTAAAATTGTGCAGGCACTGTGCTAAATAGTTTGAAAACAGCTCAAGAAAGGTAAACACAGGATTGCCTGTGTATAAAGTATAAACAAACAATGTAATATTATTCAACCATAAAAAGGAATGACATACTGATGCATGCTACAATGTGGTTAAATCTTGAAACATTAGGTTAAGTGAAAGAAGCCAGAGAAAAAATGACAAATATTGTATCTTTTCATTTGTATGAAATATCCAGAATAGAGAGAGAAAGCAGACTGGTAGCTGTCAGGGGCTGAAGGTAGAGAAAAATAGGAAGTAACCACTTAATAAGCAAAGAGTTTCTTTTTGAGGTGATTAAAATGTTTGGGAACTAGGTAGAGGTGGTGGTTGCACAGCACCATGTACTAAATGTCACTGAATTATCCACTTTAAAATGTCTTTATGTTATATAAATTTCAACTTGATTAAAAAATGAGTAGAGCTTCATGTGACCCCTGGGCCAATATACATTGGTGTAACATATGTGTAATTGATAACCAAAAAGGGAGGACAGAGAGAGTAATGCAGAAAACAGTAAATGACATATATGACCCCAAAGCCTTGAATTTAGCAAAAGACATAAATGAACAATCCAAAAAACTCTGCAAACACCAACATGAAATGTACAAAACCTCCACCCCTACACACAACATAGTCAAACTGCTATAAATCCCGAGTAAAGATAATCTAAATGCTATGGAGTACAAGTGATGACACATTAAATGCAGGGTGCGAGAGGGAAGAAGTATGAGTAGCAGTTCACTTCTCACTAGAAGCAATAACTGCTAGAAGGCAGTGGAACATTATTCAGTGCTAAAAAGAAATACTACTAAGTGAAGGAAGTCAATCTGAAAAGGCTACACACTGTAGGATTCCAACAATATAACATTCAGGAAAAGGCAAAACTATGGAGACAGTAAAAAGATCAGTGGCTTGGGGATAAAGAATGAATAGGTGGAAAGCAGAGAAAGTTTAGGGTAGTGCAGCCACACTGTATGATACTATAATTGTAAACATATGTCATTACACATTTGTCCAAAAAAACAGAATGTACAACACCATGAGTGAATCCTAATGTAAACCATGGACTTTGGGTGATGATATTTCCATTCATTGTAGATTCATCAATTACAACAAATGTATCACTCTGCTGAGGGATGTTGAGCGGTGGAGGTTAAGCATGAGGGGGGCCAGGGGACATATGGAAAATCTCTGTACCTTACATTCAAATTTGCTTTGAACCCAAAACTGCCTAAAAAATAAAGTTTATTTAAAAAACATGAAAGGTAAAAAAAGACATTTGGTAATACAATTTAGAGACATTGTAGACAATAACCCTGCACTACAAGTAAGGCTAAAAGAAGTTCTTTAGCCTG
Organism: Mesoplodon densirostris; assembly: GCF_025265405.1. Taxonomy (NCBI): domain Eukaryota; kingdom Metazoa; phylum Chordata; class Mammalia; order Artiodactyla; family Ziphiidae; genus Mesoplodon; species Mesoplodon densirostris. The sequence goes on along the minus strand of NC_082669.1, from coordinate 7,924,132 downwards.
AAGAGAACAGTGGCCAGATAGAATAAAGGAAATGATTTACCATTTTGCCTGAAACAACCGAAACATAATAACCATAGAAAGACATGGAAAATGGTTTTCAAGAAACTGGACATCAAACCACAAGGGACAGTGATCCCAAGGGACATACAGGAAACAAAATATTGATATATGAGCTCTACAACTGTTGTAGATTATTGCTTTCAGTGAGTTTCTAAATTATGGCAACGGGAACTAAGGTGGAGCTGAGTTCTTCCCTGAACTGAAGAGACAAAGCTGAAGTCCAAGAAGACATTGAATGCAGCTAGTGTTCTTCCTGGGAACCAGAAAGGAGATACTGTGGAGACAGAGAACTCTGGAGATGAGTAGAACATCTCACTTGATTGTATAACAGAAATCAGCATATGTGTCTGAAGAAGCTACCTGAATCTGGGGAAAGGACCATCAATTTTGATAACTTTAGAGGAAAGGGTGCTTGGCAATCACTCAGGCTAAGGAACAGTGTCTGTTCCCAATAACCAGAATAGAAAATTCATATTCAAAAGGCATTGGGTGGAGCACTTAGGAAAGTAGTGGAAAATGATTAGCTTTTGACTGAATGCTGAACCAGAAACACCAATCAGATTAGAAAAACAAGACATGAAATGATCAAATTGTTTTCAATAGTGTATTAATTGCATGTGAAAAAAAGAAGACAAAATTCACAGGAATACAAAAATATGCAGTACCAAATAAGGTAAAATCACAATGTTTGTAATCTACACAAAGATTACTAGGCATGAGAAAGAGGCAAGAAAACACATAATAAAAGGAATAATCAAACAATAAAACCAAACTAGAAAAAAGGAGGTGAAATACTTGTATACTAAAAACTACAAAACATTGCTGAAAGAAACTACAGGAGACCTAAATAAATAGAAAGTCGTTCACTCTGTGGTCATGGTAGGAAGACTTAATATTAAGATGTCAACATTACCCAAAGCAATCTAGATATTCAATGCAATCCCTATGAAAATTCCAACAGCTTTTTTTTTAAAGAAATTGAAAAGCCATTCCTCAATTCATAGTAAATTGCAAGTGGCCCTGAACAGCCAAAATAAAATCTTGAAAAAGAAGAACAAAGCCAGAGGACTCGTATTTCCCAATTTCAAAACATACTACAAAGCTCCAGGAATCAAAACAGACAGACCTACAGACCAATGGAACAGAAATAAACCTACTCATTTATTACCAACTGATTCTTGATAAGGGTGCCAAGTCCACTCAATGTGAAAACAGTAAACTATTCAACAAATGGTGCTGGGAAAACTGTATTTCCACAAGCAGAAAAATGAAGTTGGATCTCTACCTCACGCTATATACAAATATTAACTATGACTTAAATAAAGAGCTAAAAATTCCTAGAAGAAAACATAGGGCTAAATCTTCATGTCTTCTGGTATGGCAACAAAGTTAAAAAATGGATAAATTGGACTTCATCAAAATTTAAAATTTTGTGCATCAAAAGACATTATCAACAACTTTGTTAAATGGCTAAGCAGAAATGTTAACAGGGTCTATCTCTTTCTGGCACAAGATATAAGCACTAATCATAAGAAAGCTGGAGTGATTATATTAATATCTAACAAAGTAGACTTCAATGCAAGGAATATTATCAGGAATAAAAAGGTGTATCATTACATAATGATGGAGAGTCAAGTCATCAAGAAAAGGAGCAATCCTAAATGTCTATTTACATAATTACTGAGTTTCAAAATACTTGGAAGAAAATAAAGGAGAAACAGTCCAATCCACAATATCAGCTGGGAGCTTCAACATTTCACTCTTACAAATTGATTTAACAAGTGGAAACTAGGACAACAGAAATACAGAAGACAACTTCTACTTAAATGCCAGAATAAACTTATTGTTCAAGAAGACATGGAATGGGCTTCCCTGGTGGCGCAGTGGTTCATAGTCCGCCTGCCGATGCAGGGGACACAGGTTCGTGCCCCGGTCCGGGAAGATCCCATATGCCATGGAGCGGCTAGGCCCGTGAGCCATGGCCGCTGGGCCTGCGCGTCCGGAGCCTGTGCTCCTCAACAGGAGAGGCCACAACAGTGAGAGGCCCGCGTACCACAAAAATAAATAGATAAATAAGCACAGTAGAAAGTCTTTGTGACCTTAGGGTAGGAAAATGTTTATTAGAACACAAAAACATGTGAACCACAGAATAAAAAAAATAATAATAAATTGGATTTCTTCAATGTTTTGCTTTGAAAACAAAAATGTAAGCCACAGTCTGGGAAAATAGTCACAGCACATATATCAGAAAAAAAAACTTTTTGTCCATACTAAATTAAGAACTCTTACAACTCAGTGAGAAAAACAACGCACTTAAAAAATGGGAAAGATATTTGAACAGATACTGTGCAAAGGAATACCAATATCCAATAGAAACTTGAAAATGTTTTTTAAAAAGGAAAATTAGGGGCCTCCCTGGTGGCGCAAGTGGTTGAGAGTCCGCCTGCCGATGCAGGGGATACGGGTTCGTGCCCCGGTCTGGGAGGATCCCATATGCCGCGGAGCAGCTGGGCCCGTGAGCCATGGCCGCTGAGCCTGCGCGTCCGGAGCCTGCGCGTCCAGAGCCTGTGCTCCGCAACGGGGGAGGCCACAACAGTGAGAGGCCCGCATACCGCAAAAAAAAAAAAAAAAAAAAAAAAAAAAGGAAAATTAAAATTAAAACCACAATGAGATACCACTACACATACACACATTGGAATGGCCAAAATTAAAAAAAGAGTGAGCATACTATGCTTTGGAAAGTATTTAGAACAACTGGAACTCCACAACCTTTCTGGTAGAACATGAAAATTGTACATCTGCTTTAAAAATAATTTGGCTTTTTTTTTATAAAGTTAAACATACACTTATCATATGACCCAGCAATCGCAATCATAGGTATTTTCCCAGAAGAACTGAAAACACATGTCCACCCAAAGACTTGTACAGGAATGTTCATAGCAGCTTTATTTGTAATGGCCTAAAACTGGAAACAACCCGGATGTCCATCATCAGGTGAATAGATAAATAAAATGTGGTATATCCATACAAGGGACTACTACTCAGCAATAAAGAGGAGCAAACTATTAATACATGAGATAATACTGACGAACCTCAAAATTATGCCGAGTGAAAGAATTCAGACAAAGATTATATATTGCATGATTCCATTTATTAAAAATTATTAAAATGCATGCAAATATATAGTGACGCAGAGCATATCTGCATTTGCTTGGGAATGGATATTGAGGGAGGACTGATTACAAAAAGGCATAAGCAAAATGCAGGGTTACGGCAGAGATCCTCTTCTTGACTGTGGTGATAGTTTCATGGATGTATATGTGTCCAGGTCATAAACTGTATAATTTCAACATGAGTACTTAATTGTATGTCATTGTTGAGCCCAAACAAAGCAAGTTGTAGAGGTTATTTAAGGCAAGACGCCATTTATTGATTATCACGCAAACCAATACTATTTGTCATTGATTGCCTCAATAAGAATTAAAAGTATAAAATTCGGGATTGGGTTAAAAAATATCCAATTCTGATAATGAATGTATCTGAGCAGAAGAGGAAGACAATGGATTGTTGAGGCCTTCACAGGAAGCTTCAGCTGTGTCCTATTTAAATCACTTTAAATCTTAGGATACAAAGCAAGTGACAGAATATGAAATTTGTTTGGAATGGGAGATATGAACATACTTGTTTATAACATCATTTTCTATATTTCTAGATGTTTGAAATATAACATTATAAAGAAAAATTTTATTTCCAAAGAGCGATAATAAATCAAAGACACACACACATACACACACACATGCATCGTTCCCTGAAAACCAAAACTAAACAAGCTTCAAGGTACAGATAGCTTCAATGAGGTATTGAGGGAAAAATTATATAAATTTTACATAAACCATTCAGAAAAAGCAAGAAGAGGGAATGACTGCAATTCATTTTTAAAACAGCAAGTGCCCTAATAATAAAATTGTATAAATATTTACAAGAAAACTATAGACCAAAGTTCCTTATGGATATAGACACAAGAATCCTTAACTAAATGTTAGCATATAAACCTCAGTGATATGTAGAAATTACGAATGATGATCACATATAGTTTATATTAGAGGTCAGTTTATACAAAGTTGGTTTAACTTCTATGTATCGATCAATGCATCATAAAACATGATAAAAGATACAAAACATATGATCATCTCAATGGTGTATACAAGACATGACAAAATTCCATCTCCTTCATGATGAAAAATCAAAATAAATAGAGAATGGAAGGGAATTTCCTTCATCAACCCGATTAATGGCATCTCTTAAAAGCCACCAGCTAGCATCACAGATAAAGGAGAAAGCCCGTGGGCCCTGACAGTTGGAACAGGAAAAGAATGCCAACTCTCACCACTTTTGGTGAGCACTTTTCTGAACATTCTAGCCAGACTAATGGGGGCGATAAAAAGAAATAAAGAGCATGGAAATGGGAAATAAAGCAGTGAAACTGTCTTTATTCCTATGTGAAATGATTAGGTATGAAGAAAATCCCAAAAATAAAAAATAAATTCTTAGAACTGTAAGTTTTAGCAAGGCCACACAATACAAGGTCAATGTTTCTAGAAGAAAATAGGAAAAATTCTTCATGAATTTGGGGTAAGCATAAATTTCTTGGATGGACACAATATCTTTGGTTCCTTAAGAAAAAAAATTAAGAAACTTAGTTTTGTCAAAATTAAAACTTCTGTATTTGAAAGACACCATTAAGAAAGTAAAATGAATATATATGGACCTGTTTCCAGAATACATAAATAAACCTTGTAAGTCAATATTTAGAAGAATAATAACCAGAAAAAGGGTAGAGGAAATGATGTGAACAGTTCACAAAAGAACATATGTGAATGCTCACAGAGAACATGAGAAGATATTTGATATCATTAGCTATAAAGTAAATACAAATTATATCACAAATAAAATAGCACTACACTGATTAAAATTTAAAAGATGGACAATATCAAGACTGCAAGAATGTGAAACAACCAGAAATCTCATACACTGCTTGGTGGACATGCAAAATCATACAACTACTTTGTAAAAGTTTGGGAGTTTCTTAACAGTTAAAAATACTCTACTATATTATCCTAAAACTTAACTCTTATGCATTTACCCAAGAGAAATGAAAACACAGGTCCACAAAAACTTACACAGAAATGTTCATACAAGCTCTATTCACAATAGACAAAAACTAGAAACAACCCAAATGCCTGTCAAAAACTGAATGTATAAATAAACAGTGGTAAATTTAATAAGTAGTTGTGATTGTGAAGTAGCATAAGGGGAAAATTCAGGGAATGGAAATTTCTATATCTTCATAGTGGTACTGGTTAAATGGATGAATACACTTGTCAAAACTCACTGAACTGTACAATTAAAATGTGCACATTTAAAAATGAGTGTGTTTATGACACCTTAATAAAGTTGATTTAAAAATTTTCCCCACAAATACTGCATGATCTAAAAGAGTCAAATTCAGAGGCAGGAAGTAGAATGGTGGTTCCCAGGGGCTGGTGAGAGGGAGAAATGAGGAGATATTACAAAGTTTTAGTTATGCAGGATGAATAAATTCTGGAGAACCAAGTAGAGCAATATGACTCTAATTAACAATATTACATTTCATACTTGAAATCTCGTAAAAGGGTAGATCTTAAATGATCTCACCATACACACACACACACACACACACACACACTCTATATATATATATATATATATTTATGTAACTATGTGAGGTATGGAGCATGATGGATATGTGAATTAGCTTAATTGTGGTGATTATTTCACAATGTATACATATATCAGAACATCAAGTTGTATATCTTAGATACATACAACTTTGTCAATTATACCACAATGAAGATGAAAAACAGACACAGAGATATAACACACTTATGAATATGAAGCCATCTTCTCCCCAAAACATAATCCTATCAGGCTTACTGAAAATGAAAACTGACCAGCTGATTCTAAAATAAATAGGGGAATATAAGGACCTTGTGAAAGACTGTATTTCCCAGAGATGGCTAACAATATATCCATCCCATTCTACACATTCTTACAATTGTGACCTTGTTGAGCAGTAGAATCCATCCGGGTCACCTCCTCTGTTCCTAAGTGGAACTTTGTATGACAGAAGTGACACCAGCTGACTTCTGAGGCTAGATCATGGCTTTCTATTGTTGTCTTAGGACATGAGCTTTTAGATGCATTCCACTGCCATACTGTAATGTAACAGTGCCCAGTGCTCACACAGGGCCAGTTAATGTGTATAATCCCATGAGTTAGTATGGAAACACTCAAGAATAACAGGCTTACAGCCAGAGTAAACAGAAAATTCTTGCCTCAATAGCAGAGAATGACTAGCCTAGACGGAACATTGGTTCAGCCAAATAAATTAAAAGTAAGACCAGAAATAACCAAACTGTTTCCAAACAATTTTTCTGTGTGTAAGAACAAAACGCAATAATGCAAACATATAAAAATACAAAAAATATTCAATGCCAAACAACAGAATATTCACAAATATTTGGCATTCAGTGAAAAATTACTTGGCATGAGGGAGACAAGACAATATGACTCACAATAAGAAAAAAAGTTAATTACAATCTACCCTGAATATGTGGAGAAGGACATTAAAACAATTAATGTAACAATATTCCCTATGTTCAAAACTTAGAAAGCCCAGAGATAAACCCACGCACCTATGGTCAACTAATCTATGACAAAGGAGGCAAGGATATACAATGGAGAAAAGACAGTCTGTTCAATAAATGGTGCTGGGAAAACTGTACAGCTACATGTAAAAGAATGAAATTAGAACACTCCTTAACACCATAAACAAAAATAAACTCAAAATGGATTAGAGACCTAAATGTAAGACCAGACACTATAAAACTCTTAGAGGAAAACATAGGAAGAGCACTCTGACATAAATCACTGCAAGATCTTTTTTGATCCAGCTCCTAGAGTAATGGAAATAAAAACAAAAATAAACAAACGGGACCTAATGAAACTTAAAAGCTTTTGCACAGCAAAGGAAACCATAAACAAGACGAAAAGACAGCCCTCAGAATGGGAGAAAATATTTGCAAATAAATCAACGGGCAAAGGATTAATCTCCAAAATATATAAAAAGCTCATTCAGCTCAATATTAAAACAACAAACAACCCAATCCAAAAATGGGCAGAAGACCTAAATAGACATTTCTCCAAAGAAGACATACAGATGGCCTAGACGCACATGAAAAGCTGCTCAACATCACTAATTATTAGAGAAATGCAAATCAAAACTACAATGAGGTATCACCTCACACCAGTTAGAATGGGCATCATCAGAAAATCTACAAGCAACAAATGCTGGTGAGGGTGTGGAGGAAAGGGAACCCTCTTGCACTGTTGGTGGGAATGTCAACTGATACAGCCACTATGTAGAACAGTATGCAGGTTACTTAAAAAACTATAAATAGAATTACCATATGAACCAGTAATCCCACTACTGGGCATATACCCAAAGAAAACCATAATTCAAAAAGACACATGCACACCAATGTTCACTGCAACACTGTTTACAATAGCCAGATCATGGAAGCAACCTAAATGCCCATCGACAGACAAATGGATAAAGAAGTTGTGGTACATGTATACAATGGAATATTACTCAGCCATGAAAAGGAATGAAATTGAGTCATTTGTAAAGACATGGATAGATCCAGAGACTGTCATACAGAGCGAAGTAAGTCAGAAAGAGAAGAACAAATATCATATATTAACTCATATATGTGGAACCCAGAAAAATGGTACAGATGAACCAGTTTGCAGGGCAGAAATAGAGACACAGAGGTAGATAACGAAAGTATGGACACCAAGCAGGGAAAGTGGCGGGGGGGGTGGCTGTGGGTGTGGGATGAATTGGGAGATTGGGGTTGACATGTATACACTGATGTGTATAAAATGGATGACTAATAAGAACCTGCTGTATAAAAAAGTAAATAAAATTTCAAAAAACGCCAAAACTCAGTAATTCAAAAATATAAAAATACAAAAATATTCAATGCCAAACAACAGAACATTCACAAATATCTGGCATTCAGTGAAAAATTACTTGGCATGAGGGAAACAAGACAATATGACTCATGATAAGAAAAAAAAGTTAATTGCAAACTACCCTGAATATGTGGAAAAGGACATTAAAACAATTAATGTAACAATATTCTCTATGTTCAAAATTTAAGATTAACATATGGAAGATATAAAAAAAGCATTTCAATCAATCTTCTAGAGGCCAAAACCATGCTGTGTGTGATGAAAAACACTCTGGGTAGGATTACTGGTTGACCTGATATTGTAGAAGGAAAGATGACCAATCTTGAAGATACAGCAATAGAAACTACAGAAAATAAAACACACAGAAAAAAATTTTAACGAAGAGATCAACAAAGAGCTGTTGCAAAATATCAGTCAGGTTAATATCCTTTTAATTGGAATCCCTGGAGGAGAAGATGAGACTAATAGAAAAATTATTTGAATAAATAAGTAAAACAATTTTCCAAATTTGAGGAGCACTGAGTGTCCACAAATCCAAGAAAGTGAAATATTCTTCAATAGCAAATTCACACCAGAAGAAATGTTAAATAAAATCCTTCAAGCCATATGAAGAGAACTTCAGGTGGAATTGGGTCTACACCAAGAATGAAGACTGATGGAAAGGATGATTAGATGGGTAAATACGTGTGATTTTTTTCTTATCATTCACATCCTCATAAAAGATAAACTGTTTAATAAACAGAACAATGTAGTGTGGGATCTGTGATGCAGGTAAGCTTAGCTGGGTGGACGTGAACAATAGCACAAAGCTCAGGAGAGAAGAAATGGAAGTATAATATTTTAAGATGCTTATACTTCATATGAAGTGGTATAATATTAATTAAAGGTAGACTGTGATAAATTAATGATATACACCATAAGCCTAAAGTTACCACTAGAATAAAAACTCACAGAACTGTACCTAATAGGTCAACAAAGCAGAAAAATGGAAGCACAAACACTATTCAATTAATTTAACTGAATGTAGAAAAAATGGAAAAAAAGGAGCAAAAAATAAGTTGGGGAAATAGAAAACAGTGAGATGATACACTTGAACCTGACAATACTAGTAGTTACATTAAATTGGATTTAAAGATGCCAATTACAAGGCAGATATTGTCAGACTGGATTTAAAAAGCAAGATCCAACTGTATGTTGCCTAAACAAATACATCTTAAATATGAAGATATAAATTTAAAGTAAGGGGCTAGCAAAAGGCATAGCATTTGTACTGGCTAGTTTTATGTGTCAATTTGGCTAAGCAATACAAGTTATTCAATTAAACACTAATCTAGGTATTGTTGGGCAGGTATTTTGTAGATAAGATTAATGTTTGCTATCAGCTGACTTTAAGGGGTTAATCTGGTGGGACTGATTTAATCAGTTGATAGGCCTAACACCAGAACTGAGGGTCCCTTGAATAAGAAATTCTGCCTGTGGACTTCAGCTTCAGACTGTGGCCAAGAGTTTTTTGTCTGCCCTTCCTGAAGACCTGCCCTATATATTTTGGAATTATCTAGTTAGCAATCACAATTACATAAGCCAATTTCTTGCAATAAATCTCTCAGTATACATATATCCTACTGATTCTTTCCTCTGTTGGAACCCTGAATGATAAACCACGACAACGCTAATAAAAAGAAATCTGTAGTTGGCAGTATTAATATTAGACAAAACAGAAGTCAGAGGAAAGATTATTACAAGGAACAAAAAATATCTCATAATGATAGGGGCATGAATATAACCAGAAGGATATAGCATAAAACATGTTTCAGTAAATTAAAAAGTATTCAAATCACACATATTCTCTCTGACAACTGAATTAAATTAAGTTTCAATAAAAGAAAGATCTCAGGGCTTCCCTGGTGGTGCAGTGGTTGAGAGTCCGCCTGCCGATGCAGGGGACACGGGTTCGTGCCCCGGACCAGGAAGATCCTACATGCCATGGAGCGGCTGGGCCTGTGAGCCATGGCCGCTGAGCCTGCGCGTCCGGAGCAACGGGAGAGGCCACAACAGTGAGAGGCCCACGTACCAAAAAGAAAAAAAAAAAGAGAGAGAGAGAAAGATCTCTGAAAATTCCCATAACATCTGGAAATTAAACACCACAATTCTAAAGAACCAATTGCTTGAAGAAGAAATCCAAAGAGAAATGAACATTATGAAGTGAATGGAAATGAAAATACAACATGTCGAAATTTGTGAGGTGCCACTAAGGCTAGGGAGAAGTTTATATCTTGATGGCCACAAATTATCAAAACATTACACACCCCCAAAAAAAAACCTGAACAGCCGTATGTATTACAGAAATCAAATTTTTAGCAAAAAAAAAAAAAAAACCTAAAAGACAAAAAACATTTACCAACAAAGAAAACAAAATAAAAGGTGTACTCTGTCTTTGCCTTGCTGCTTACAGTAAAATGCAGGAGGAAAGAGATAAATTGATGATAGCACTGCTAAGCAAAAAGGAACCATCATCTGGTAATTAGAAACCTATCCAGTTTTCAAAGAATGCTAAAATCAGGAAGTCCACTGTTAAAAAGCAAGATCTAGAGAGTAATGCTATGGCTGGACAAACTTTTGATACCAAGACTACGTATGTGATTCATAGGTCCACTCAACCATCTTGGAAGAAACCTGGAATTGAGATATGGAATTGCAAGAAAGTTCTGTGCCTCCACAAGAGGTGTCCCACTTGACTAATGATGTGAATACCCATGACATACACAGGAGAACTGCAAGGTTTTTTTTTTTTTTTTTGAGGTATGCGGGCCTCTCACAGCTGTGGCCTCTCCCATTGCGGAGCACAGGCTTCAGATGCGCAGGCTCAGCGGCCATGGCTCATGGGCCTAGCGGCTCCACGGCATGTGGGATCTTCCGGGACCGGGGCACGAACCCATGTCCCCTGCATTGGCAGGCAGACTCTCAACCACTGCGCCACCAGGGAAGCCCACTGCAAGGTTTTTAAGAATGTTTTACAGCAGAAACACTGCTAACTTGGACTAAACGGAACAGAGACAGGATCAAATTAAAGACATTTTTTAGATTTCCAAAATTCTACAAGCAGGAAATGGGCTGGTAGAATTATCATCTGCAAACATGCACTACCCTTGAATAAAAAAGGAATGACTCCCATGGAAAAGTAATAGGTCCAGAGGCAGACCAAGTCAGACCCACAGGCCTGAAACAGGAGATAATGGTACTTCCATGGACTAGAATGAAGTGCCTGAGAAAATATTTGAAGAGATTATAGTTGAAAACTTCCCTAATATGGGAAAGGAAATAATTAATCAAGTCCAGGAAGCACAGAGAGTCCCATACAAGATAAATGCAAGGAGAAACATGCCAAGACAACATATTAATTAAACTGTCAAAAATTAAATACAAAGAAAACATATGAAAAGCAGCAAGGGAAAAACAACAAATAACACACAAGGGAATCCCCAAAAGGTTAACAGCTGATCTTTCAGCAGAAACTCTGCAAGCCAGAAGGGACTGGCAGGATATATTTAAAGTGTTGAAGGAGAAAAACGTACAACCAAGATTACTCTACCCAGCAAGGATCTCATTCAGATTTGATGGAGAAATTAAAACCTTTACAGACAAGGAAAAGCTGAGAAAGTTCAGCACCACCAAACCAGCTTTACTACAAATGCTGAAGGATCTTCTCTAGGCAAGAAACACAAGAGAAGGAAAAGACCTACAATGACAAATCCAAAACAATTAAGAAAATGGGAATAGGAACATACATATCGATAATTACCTTAAATGTAAATGGAATAAATGCTCTCACCAAAATACACAGACTGGCTGAATGGATACAAAAACAAGACCCATATATATGCTGTCTACAAGAGACCCACTACAGACCTACAGACACATACAGACTGAAAGTGAGGGGATGGAAAAAGACATTCCATGCAAATAGAAACCAAAAGAAGGCTGGAGCAGCAATTCTCATATCAGACAAAATAGACTTTAAAATAAAGACTATTAGAAGAAACAAAGAAGGACACTACATAATGATCAAGGGATCGATCCAAGAAGAAGATATAACAATTGTAAATATTTATGCACCCAACATAGGAGAACCTCAATACATAAGGCAAATACTAAAAGCCATAAAAGGGGAAATCGACAGTAACACATGCATAGTAGGGGACTTTAACGCCCCACTTTCACCAATGGACAGATCATCCAAAATGAAAATAAATAAGGAAACACAAGCTTTAAATGATACATTAAACAAGATGGACTTAATTGATATTTATAGGACATTCCATCCAAAAACAACAGAATACACATTTTTCTCAAATGCTCATGGAACATTCTCCAGGATAGATCATATCTTGGGTCACAAATCAAGCCTTGGTAAATTTAAGAAAATTGAAATTGTATCAAGTATCTTTTCCGACCACAACGCTATAAGACTAGATATCAATTACAGGAAAAGATCTGTAAAAAATACAAACACATGGAGGCTAAACAATACACTACTTAATAACGAAGTGATCACTGAAGAAATCAAAAAGGAAATCAAAAAATACCTAGAAACAAATGACAATGCAGACACGATGACCCAAAACATATGGGATGCAGCAAAAGCAGTTCTAAGAGGGAAGTTTAGAGCAATACAATCCTACCTTAAGAAACAGGAAACATCTCGAATAAACAACCTAACCTTGCACCTAAAGTAATTAGAGAAAAAAGAAAAAAAACCCTGCAAAGTTAGCAGAAGGAAAGAAATCATAAAGATCAGATCAGAAGTAAATGAAAAAGAAATGAAGGAAGCAATAGTAAAGATCAATAAAACTAAAAGCTGGTTCTTTGAGAAGATAAACAAAATTGATAAACCATTAGCCAGAATCATCAAGAAAAAAAGGGAGAAGAATCAAATCAATAGAATTAGAAATGAAAAAGGAGAAGTAACAACTGACACTGCAGAAATACAAAAGATCATGAGAGGTTGCTACAAGCAACTCTATGCCAATAAAATGGACAACCTGGAAGAAATGGACAAATTCTTAGAAATGCACAACCTGCCAAGACTGAATCAGGAAGAAATAGAAAATATGAACAGACCAATCACAAGCACTGAAATTGAAATTGTGTTTAAAAATCTTCCAACAAACAAGAGCCCAGGACCAGATGGCTTCACAGGAGAATTCTATCAAGCATTTAGAGAAGAGCTAACACCTATCCTTCTCAAACTCTTCCAAAATATAGCAGAGGGAGGAACACTCCCAAACTCATTCTACGAGGCCACCATCACCATCACCCTGATACCAAAACCAGACAAAGATGTCACAAAAAAGAACACTACAGGCCAATATCACTGATGAACATAGATGCAAAAATCCTCAACAACATACTAGCAAACAGAATCCAACAGCACATTAAAAGGATCATACACCATGATCAAGTGGGGTTTATTCCAGGACTTCAAGGATTCTTCAATATACACAAATCAATCAATGTGATACACCATATTAATAAATTGAAGGAGAAAAACCATATGGTCATCTCAATAGATATAGACAAAGCTTTCAACAAAATTCAACACCCATTTATGATAAAAACCCTGCAGAAAGTAGGCATAGAGGGAACTTTCCTCAACATAATAAAGGCCATATATGACAAACCCACAGCCAGCATCATCCTCAATGGTGAAAAACTGAAAGCATTTCCACTAAGATCAGGAATAACACAAGGTTGCCCACTCTCACCACTCTTATTCAACTTAGTTTTGGAAGTTTTAGCCACAGCCATCAGAGAAGAAAAGGAAATAAAAGGAATCCAAATAAGAACAGAAGATGTAAAGCTGTCACCGTTTGCAGATGGCATGATACTATACATAGAGAATCCTAAAGATGCTACCAGAAAACTACTAGTGCTAATCAATGAATTTGGTAAAGTAGCAGGATACAAAATTAATGCACAGAAATCTCTGGCATTCCTATATACTAATGATGAAAAATCTGAAAGTGAAATCAAGAAAACACTCCCATTTACCATTGCAACAAAGTATAAAATATCTAGGAATAAACCTACCTAAGGAGACAAAAGACCTGTATGCAGAAAATTATAAGACACTGATGAAAGAAGTTAAAGATGATACAAATAGATGGAGAGATATACCATGTTCTTGGATTGGAAGAATCAACATTGTGAAAATGATTCTACTACTCAAAGCAATCTACAGATTCAATGCAATCCCTATCAAACCACCACTGGCATTTTTCACAGAACTAGAACAAAAAACTTCACAATTTGTATGGAAACACAAAAGACCCCGAATAGCCAAAGCAATCTTGAGAACAAAAAATGGAGCTGAAGCAATCAGGCTCCCTCACTTCAGACTATACTACAAAGCTGAGTAATCAAGACAGTATGGTACTGACACAAAAACAGAAATATAGATCAATGGAACAGGATAGAAAGCCCAGAGATAAACCCACGGACATATGGTCACCTTACCTTTGATAAAGGAGGCAGGAATGTACAGTGGAGAAAGGACAGCCTCTTCAATAAGTGGTGCTGGGAAAACTGGACAGGTACATGTAAAAGTATGAGATTAGATCACTCCCTAACACCATACACAAAAATAAGCTCAAACTGGATTAAAGACCTAAATGTAAGGCCAGAAACTATCAAACTCTTAGAGGAAAATATAGGCAGAACACTCCATGACATAAATCACATCAAGATCCTTCTTGACCCACCTCCTAGAGAAATGGAAATAAAAAAAAATTTAAAAATGGGACCTACTGAAACTTCAAAGCTTTTGCACAGCCAAGGAAACCATAAACAAGACCAAAAGACAACCCTCAGAATGGGAGAAAATATTTGCAAATGAAGCAACTGACAAAGGATTAATCTCCAAAATTTACAAGCAGCTCATGCAGCTCAATAACAAAAAACAAACAACCCAATCCAAAAATGGGCAGAAGACCTAAATAGACATTTCTCCAAAGAAGATATACAGACTGCCAACAAACACATGAAAGAATGCTCAACATCATTAATCATTAGAGGAATCCAAATCAAAACTACAATGAGATATCATCTCACACCAATCAGAATGGTCATCATCAAAAAATCTAGAAACAATAAATGTTTGAGAGGGTGTGGAGAAAAGGGAACACTCTTGCACTGCTGGTGGGAATGTGAATTGGTACAGCCACTATAGAGAACAGTACGGAGGTTCCTTAAAAAACTAAAAATAGAGCTACCACACGGCCCAGCAATCCCACTACTGGGCATATACCCTGAGAAAACCATAATTCAAAAGGAGTCATGTACCAAAATGTTCATTGCAGCTCTATTTACAATAGCCAGGAAATGGAAACAACCTAAGTGTCCATCATCAGATGAATGGATAAAGAAGATGTGGCACATATACACAATGGAATATTACTCAGCCATAAAAAGAAACAAAATTGAGCTATTTGTAATGCGGTGGATGGACCTAGCGTCTGTCATACAGAGTGAAGTAAGTCAGAAAGAGAAAGACAAATACCGTATGCTGACACATATATATTGAATTTAAGAAAAAAAAATGTCACGAAGAACCTAGGGGTAAGGCAGGAATAAAGACATAGACCTACTAGGGAATGGACTTGAGGATATGGGGAGGGGGAAGGGTAAGCTGTGACAAAGTGAGAGAGTGGCATGGACATATATACACTACCAAATGTAAAATAGATAGCTAGTGGGAAGCAGTCACATAGCACAGGGAGATCAGCTCGGTGCTTTGTGACCACCTAGAGGGGTGGGATAGGGAGGGTGCGAGGGAGGGAGACGCAAGAGGGAAGAGATATGGGAACATATGTATATTTATAACTGACTCACTTTGTTATAGAGTGGAAACTAGCACACCATTGTAAAGCAGTTATATTCCAATAAAGATGTAAAAAATTAATAATAAAACACTTCTCAAGTCATATTATCAAAAAAAGAAAAAGAAGATAAATCACTCTAGTTGTCTCATAACTAGTATTTGTGCTTCCTCCCAGACAACTGCCTAACACCTAAACCCCTCTTCAGTCTAGTATTAAAACAAGGCCAGAATTAATTTGGCCTTTTTCTTTCAAATCTTCAGATTGACATAGTGTTTTCAAACACACTACTTCAAACCTAAATGATAGTAAAAATAAGTGAAAGACATTCACTTAGGCATGATGAAGACAGTGAGTTTTCATATGTATAAACCATAAAATCATAGTTCATTACATACCACAGCACTCAGGACATTTTGGGTGTTTCAGGATATTCATTCCATACCCTGGGAAGCAGCGATTAATCCAAACCATCTGGAGAGTACCATCAATGTAGTATATCTCAGGCAACGGCTCTGCACGTCTGCCCTGAACTTCCACTTGTTGATCAAAAAATCTCTCTATGAGATTTTTAGCCTGAAATAGAAATACAGTATGAAAAAATTATCACATAAATGTAATTTTAGAACAAATAAGGACGCTTATGTATTTAGAAGCAGGGGAAACAAATTCTCCAGGTCCTTATTTTTTCTTGAATTCATAGGATATAAATAACACCTGTAAAACTGAAAAGATATCACCTATAAACCTCAAATATTTCTAAATGCACTTCCATATACAACACAAAGAAAATATTTCAATATATAACCAAACTTCTTGGTCCCTTTGGTTTTGAATAATATATGGATGGGCATAACAGCAAAAACAAGAGAGCTCTTTGAAATTAAATGTACCTTCAGAAGGGTACTCTAACAATTAAATGTTCTTAAAGAAATATACTTTAAGAATCTTTAAGAAGCATATCCTGAGACATCTGCTCCACTCTTTAAATAAAGAAAAATTAGGTTTAAAGATGGCATACAGCACATGTTAAAACTTCTAGCTCTGTTTCAAAAATCAAATTTACAAAATAATTAAGGCATAATTCTGATCTATAATTAATTACCTTTTTACTTGTAGTAATTATTCTGGCTTGACTCCGAAAAGTAACAAGAGGCTTATACTTTTCAGTGGCTGGCAAGCCTTACCTGGTAAAGCATGAGGTATGGTCATGAGTTCACACCCTCTGCAAGCTAGTTAGTTCTGCTCAGTTCTCCTATGCTCACCTGCACCTCTCATGTAGTCAGAAGCAGGGGTAAATGAAATCATGCTCATCTATAACCACTAATGGTGCATCTCAATCTACTGACTTCTCCAGATACCTTACAAATTACATCCCTCTGATGAAAATTTCTAGAAATAAATGTAAAAATGTTTTTCAATATACTGCATTCAACTCATTCTATTACTGAATTACTATATTTTTACAGTCTAAATTGTTTTCTTGTACATCTAATAAATTCTGTCAAATTTCCTGCTATTTACAATTTTGGTTAAGGAAGTGCTTATGAATTAATTAGCTACAAATATGGTATCCAATTAACTACATTTAAATGCAAGACTAAAATAAAAGTATCAGGAGACATGATCAGAATCACTTGGCTTCCTGACACCCTATGCAGGAAAAAAAAAGAAAAAAAAAAAAAAACAATGAAACTATACCTCTCAAAACCTGACAAGAACAAAAATTATCATGTAAATCAGATTCTTGTTTCCTGTTTTCTTTCTAGGAAGGAGAATGAGGATAAATCTCTTATTTGATAAAAATGGAAAGAAGGTAAGAAATTATTTGAATCATTGACTAATTTTTTTAAAAATAATGAGTATGTTGATGGTTGACATGGGGTTAATTATTTGTACCAAAGAAAGTGTGAAACTGAAGAATTCTCTGCGTTGGGTAAAGATTAAAGATTTTAAAGTAAAAATTTTTGGACAAATTTGGATGACATAAGAAAAAATCATAATTATAGAAATTCTTCATAGATTAATCACCTGGTTTAAGATACAAAGAATTAATTCAACTGAATAAACATCAGATTGCCTGGCCCAAGCTACTCTTCCCTTCACCCACCCCCCACAAATTTTATAGAATTATTAAGCATATATGGAAGGAATATGTTCTATAATTATTGGTTATTGATTACAAAACTAGAACAAGAAATCATTACCACTTCAACAATAAGCAGTTTGTAAACTATATAAACTTCTGCATGGAGAAGCTGAACGGCTTACTTTAAATACCATAATCTGCTCAACTGATCATGCCACATTAGGTACTGAAAAAGGCGACTAGAAAGGCTTAATATGTGCTCTACATTAGTCCAGCAAGCGATAGGAGTCCTAGGATAGGCAAAAAGTGTCATACATTATACACGACCAGAGTTGAATTGGAGCTCCAGTATCCATGAGGCGAGAATTCATTATGTACCAGGTGTTATGGACAATACAGTTTTAAGATAGAGTCCGTTGGAAACCTCTGGTTAACACGTATATTTGGGGAATCTCTTTGGAAAATGACTATAGTCATCAAATGGGGCTGGAATTAAAAAGCCAAAAAAGGGCCTCCCTGGTGGCGCAAGTGGTTGAGAGTCCGCCTGCCGATGCAGGGGATACGGGTTCGTGCCCCGGTCTGGGAGGATCCCATATGCCGCGGAGCGGCTGGGCCCGTGAGCCATGGCCGCTGAGCCTGCGCGTCCGGAGCCTGCGCGTCCGGAGCCTGTGCTCCGCAACGGGGGAGGCCACAACAGTGAGAGGCCCGCATACCGCAAAAAAAAAAAAATAAAAAAAAATAAAAAATAAAAAAAGCCAAAAAAAACAAACAAAAAAGGAGAGGCTTACAGTATCTTGGATGAAATGGAAAGAATTGTGAATTTGCATAGAAAAGACTGGTGATCTCAGTGCTCAGTGAGCAAATGAGAGGTAGGGTGTCCAGATCTTACAGGACAATGTCCCAATGAAGAACTGTCGAAAAAGTTTAAAACAAAAACACAAAGTTGTCCCTCTGATGGTAGGAACACCAACATGGATGATGTACACTCACTCATATCAGTAAAACAGTCAGAGAACTATGAGATAAAGCTCAGTTTCAAAGCAGAGCCAAAGGGAAGAGGAAGAAAGTAAAGGGTTATATAATAGTTTGAATTCTATGAAAGTTGGAATCTACTCCTAAGAAGCATAATGAATCCAAGAACTTTAGAATAAAGAAAAATTTAACTTTGTAATGTAGTCTACTTCAGTCCTGAAGCAAAAGACAAAAGAATCGACTCTTCACTCAGCATTGTCACTGAAATGGTAGTTGCTCCACAAGAAATGAAACCTGTATTAGAAAACCAGATTTTTTAGAAGAAAGATTAAAGATAAATTGTAATTTAGGTTTTGAAATTATTACAGATTTAAACTGTCATATTAAAGTTTTTTAAAAATAGTATAAAAGTTTTTTAAAATAGTATATTTCTAATTGAAAAAAAGAAAGCAGAAAAGATAGGAATGAGAGGAGAGAAATGACATTTAAAAATACAGAAAAAGATTTCACATTTCCAACCATATGGTGCACTAGATAGTCTGAAAAATCACCCTGCTAAAAATCACCTAACTGAACATAACACAGCAAAGATATTGTGTACCTATATTTCAACAATAAGAGAGGAAGAAAAAAGTAGAAAGGAAAAAAGGAAGACAGGGAGAGACAGAAAGAAAGAGAGAAAGTTGCTAAAAATGAAAATTACAAAGCTAATATTAGCTGAGCCCCTATTTCATTTCATGTCAATCTGAGTATTCCAGAGTGTTATAATTTAACAAACAAAAGAGCTAAGGAAAAAAGGCTTAAAGCTGTTAAAAACAAACAAAATAAACAACCAAGAAAGACTCTAAGTAAAACAGTGGAGCAGGAAAAGAAATTCAATTACAAAAGGGAAATAACAAGAAAGCCTCTCAATAGGGTAGGGAGGGGCAGCAGGAGGGGATGATGGAGTGGAGGGATGGGGGAAAGCAAAACTCCTCTGTGAATTCCTACACGATGGTTTGCTTTCAAAGTGGGTGTGGGGTTTTGTTGTACTTTCTGTGTGGTACAAGATCCCCAAGTCAGAAATTAACATAAAAATTTGGCTTTGATTGAGAACAACCATGGAACATTAGGCAAAAGCAAACGTAGTAACTTTACAGAAAAACACACACAACCTAAGCCAAAGGGGCTACATCTACTGATAAAGGACTGACAAACATGTCTTATCAGCCAGAGTTATGAAGCAGAGGATGAACTAAGAAACAACAGTGGGGTCAACAAACTGCCAAATTAGACCATCAAGAAATTCAGATAATGGAGCTCCAGTGACCTAAAATAGCAAAAAATGATATGAAGTATCCTTAGAACACATGAAGACATAAAAGTGGAAATTTATATCACAATAAAAGAGAAAGTATATTTGAAAAATTACCTACTTAAATTACAATTAATGAAGGGAGTAAAAAATGGAGTGAAATTAAAAACTCAGTGGACAGACTGAACATCAGATTAGGCCCTGCTGGAGCTAGAACAATTAAATGCAATAAATAATTGAAGAAATTATTCAGAATGAAGAACATATTTTAAAAAAGAAAAAAAAGTAAGAGAGAGGTGGAGAAATAAATGAGATAACCTGAAACATACTAAATGCGAGTTCAAGGAAAGCAAATGGGGCAACAGGTAATTTTCAAAGGTGTTCTGGCAGAAAAAATTTCCAGAACTGATCAAAGTAATGAATCCTCAGATTTCAGTGGAACAATAAATATAGGAAGAAGGAAAAATACATTATAAGGAAAGACTGAGAGGCAAGAAGAAATCGTAAGCAAAGAAATGGATAAAACTGTGGGTAAATCTAAACAGACACTGACATTCTGAAACAATCTTAATAATAAGTGAAAAATCAAAAAAAAAACTAGAATACTAGAAAACAAAACCTTGAAAGATGAAAACAGGTCGTAAGAGTTAAAGGTCTTTAAGGCTTTTGTACTTTTTTGGAAGGTACTATAAACTAAGTAAGTTTTGGTTCTGCTATGAAGAATACGTTAAAATTTGAAACAAATCCAGAAAAAAAGTGAAAAAAATATAACAAGAAAAAAGTCAGTTAAAAAAAAGTTTAATCAATCCAAAGATAGGGAAGGAGCAAAACCAGAAGAATAGAAAATCAGGTTAAATGATATATAGTAGAATGATAAAAACCCATCCACATAAAGCAGCAGTATGATTTGAAAACAATAAAGCAATGAACAAGACTATAAAACAGTATCATTCTTTAAAAGGCACAATCATCCAAAAGAAAGAATAAAAGGAAAAAGTTACAAGAGATGGGACAAATAGAAAAAAATGGAAAAATGGTGGATTTAAATCCAAATCTTTGATAATTAA
Organism: Mesoplodon densirostris; assembly: GCF_025265405.1. NCBI lineage: Eukaryota > Metazoa > Chordata > Mammalia > Artiodactyla > Ziphiidae > Mesoplodon > Mesoplodon densirostris. The sequence continues at coordinate 7,902,700 of NC_082669.1, read as the reverse complement.
ATTAAATGTAATTGGTCTAAATATTCTAATTAAGAGGCAGGGATTATTAACTTGATTTGTTAGCTGGATTGTTAACTATATCCAAAAGGAATGCTGTCAGCCACACGGCAGAATAGGAGATGCCAGTCTTCACTGCACAAAAACACTGATTTGACAACGATTCGGGGATCAAAATACTTTTTAAGAACTCCTGAATATAGTAGAAACGTTCCAGCACCCCCATGGACCACAAAACCCAAGATCAGACACACTGAAAATGGTAGGAGAAACTGTTTCACTTTGACTGCATCACCACTTTCCCAGGTCACCAAAACTCAGCACCCAGAGAGATCCCTCTAGACCACAACTTCTCCCTCAGGGGAAGGAAAATGCAACGTGAAGGTTTGGCTTTCCCAAGCTTGGGGTCACTTCCCATGCGGACTCCTTCTGGAGGTCTACTTCTCTCTTACTGCACCTAGAACTCTGAGGAAATTAGCGTGGCCGAATCATTTAGAGAAAGCTGAGAACAAAGAAAAGGTGTGGAAACTCATGGCACCTGGCATGTGTGCCCTGACAGCTGGCACACAGATCTAAGCAGGCAGTATGAAAGCCTGCAGCAAGTTAAACTCTGCAAAATTTGGTGAAGGTGCACAACCCTGAGACTGTTACTTCAGGAGAGAGGAAGAGAGATGGAGCTTGCAACCCATGGCTCAGAATCAAGGGCACTGCCCTGGGGAAAAGAGAAAGGTGACTCTTGGGGCACTTGGCATGACTCTGCAGACTACAGTGAAGGAGCAAACTCCAAGATATCCCCTTTAGGAGGGAGGGAGAGAAATGGAAGATGCATAAAAAGCCTTGGCATCTCAGGCACTGCCCTCAGGAAAAAGGAGTGGTTTGCTCTTAGCACCTGATGTGACTCTCATAACCTGACATGGCTCTGTAGGATTGAGAGAAGAAATAATTCTAAGACATCCACCCCAGGAAAAAGCAAGACTTGAGGAGGTGTAGCCATTAGAAAGGTATGAGAGACTCCTAGAAACTCTAGTCTGGTAAAGGTCATTCTCTCCTGAAGCCAGACCATAAAGATTGGAAGAGGAAACTTTTCTTTAAAAGCACAGGCACCAATTCAAGCACACCAGGATCACAAAGAATCAATAAAACATGACACCATAAAAGAACAACAAAAAAAGCTCCAATAACCAGCTACAAAGGCCAAAGTTATGAAGATCTATGAATCGCCTAAAAATAATTCAATATAATCTTAAAGAAACTCAGTAAACTACAAGAAAACACAGACAAAATCAAGAAAACAATGTGCACACGTGCGTGCATGTGCACACACACACACATACATACACACAAAACCCAAGAAGTACAACAAAGAGATACAAACCATAAAAAAGAACCGAACAGAAATTCTAGTTTGAAAAATACAGTGATTGGACTTAAAAATTCAATAGAGCTTCAAAGGTTGACTCAATCAAGCCTAGAAAAGAATCAATGAATTAAAAGACAGATCATTCGTAATTATCCAGTCAGAGAAACAAAAAGAAAAAAAAGAGTGAAGAAATCCTATGATACTTATTTGATATCATTACCTAAATCAATACATGCACTATGGAGTTCCCTTAAGAAGAGAAAGAGAAAGGACTAGAAAGCTTATTTAAAGAAATAATACCAAAGAACATTCTAAATCTGCAGAGGGAATGGGCATACAGATTCATAAACCTTAAAGAATACCAAATATGTTGTACTAAAGGGAACTACACCAAGAAACATTGTTATTAATTTGACAATATTCACAAAGACAGAACTATGAAAGTGGCTAGAGAAAAGCAATTCATCAAATAAAGGGTACCCCCACACACAAATAATACTATCAGTGATTAGAAGTCAGTGGATGTCTTGGCACAAACCTTTCAGGCTAGGAGAGTACATAATGATACATCCAAAGTGCAGAAACAAAGAAATGAAACTATGAACCAGGAATACTATACCTGTCAAACTGTCCTTTGAAAATGAAGGAAAGATGAAGAGTTTCCCAGAAAAACAAACACTGAAAGAGTTCAACAGCATTAGAAGTCCCAGCATCTCAGTGCTCTGCCCAGGTGAGTGAACTGCCTTACGAGAATTGCTAAAGAGAGTTCATCAAGTGAAATGAAATGAAAGAACACTTAACAGCAACATTAAAAGGTATAAATCTCACAGCAAATACAGACTAAGGTAATACTGTAAGGGGGATACATAAATGACATTTTAAACCAGTATAAAAGTTACAGACAAAAGTATAAAAAATATAAGCATAAAAATCTGTAATTAGATGTACAATACGAAAGATGTAACTTGTGACATCAATAACATACTGTGCAGAGGAGAGTATAAGTACAGACTTTCATATGCAATTCATATGCAATATAGACTTGCATATGATCTAAGTTATCAGCTTAAAGTAGACTGTTATAAGATTTATATGTAAGCTTCATGATAACCAAAAAGAAAATATCTTTAAAAAAGAGAAATGAATCAAAGTGTATCAATGCACAAAAAAGTCAAGTAACAAAGGACGACAGCAACATTGGAGGAAAGGAACAAAAGAACTACAAACATACAGAAAATAATTAACAAAGTGACAATAGTAGGCCCTTACCTATCAATAAAAACTTTAAATGTAAATAGATTAAACCCCCCTGTAAAAAACATGACATGGCTTAATGGACAAAACAAGATCATCCAACTATATGCTGTCTACAAGAGATTAACTGTAGATTTAAGGACACTTATAAGCTGAAAGTGAAACATGGAAAAAGATCCCATGCAGATGACAACCAAACAGAGCAAGGATGGATGTACATATATCCAAAAAAATCACCTTGAAATAATAAAAAACTGTAATAAGAAACAAAAAAGGTCATTATTTAATGATTAAGGAATCAATTCAACAGGAAGATAGAGCATATATATACACCCAACATCAGAGTATATAAATATATAAAGCAAACACTGACAGAGCTGAAAGGAAGAATAGACATCAATACAATAATAGTAGGAGATTTCAATACTCCAATTTAAATAGTGGATAGAACATTCAGACAGCAAATCAATAAGGAACTACCAGACTTGAACAACACAACAGACCAAATGAACTTAACAGATCCACAGAATGTTCCATGCAACAGCAAAAGAAAATGGATTCTTCTCAAGTGTATACAAACATTCTCTAGGATGGGTCACAAAACATGTCTTTACGAATATAAAAATATTAAGCTCACACCAAGTATATCCTCCAACCACAATGAAGTGGACCTAGAAATCAATAACAGAAGGAAAATGAAACAACTCACAAATATGTGGAATTTAAACAACACATCCTGGGACCACTGAGTCAAAGAAGACAAGAAAATATCATGAGACAAATGTAAACAAAGACACAAAATACTAAATTTATGAGATGCAGAAAAAGCAGTACTATGAGGTAAATTTATAGCAATAAAAGCCTACGTTAGAAAAAAAGAAAAATATCAAATAAACATCCAACATTACACCTCAAGAAACTAGAAAAAGAAAAACAAATTAAACCTGAAGTTAGGTGAAGTAAAGAAGGAATAAACACTACAGCAGAAATAAATGAAGTAGAAAACACAAAAATAGAACAATGATGAAACTAAGAGCTGTTTTTTTTAAAGATAAACTAAGAAGACAAACAATGAGCAAGACTAACAAAGAAAAAAAGAAAGAAGACTTAAATAAAATCAGAAAAAATAAAATCAGAAATGAAAGAGGAGAAATTACAACTGATGCCACAGAAAGAGAAAAGATGATTTTCTTTCATAAATATTTTCTTTCATAAATCATAAAAGAGGACTATTATGAAAAACTATATGCCAACAAATTGAATAAGTTAGAATATATGGCAAATTCCTATAAACATACAAAATATAGAGGCTGAATTCAGAAATAAGAAAAAGACAGAAAATATGAACAGACCAATAATAAACAAGAAGACTGAATCAGTTATCAAAAACTTTCTAGCAAGGAAAGCTCCAGGACCAGTTGTCAACATAGATGAATTCTACCATATATTTAAAGAAGAATTAATAACAGAACTTCTTAAACTTCAGTCAAAAAAATAGAAGAGGGAACACTTCCAAACTCATTTTGTGAGGCCAGTACCACTCTGATACCAAAACCAGACAAAGACACCAAAAGAAAATAAAATTTATAAGATCATATACCTGATTAACATACATACAAGAATCCTCAACTAAACACTAGCAAACCAAATTCAACAACATATTAAGAGAATTATACACCATGACCAAGTGGGATGCATCTTTGGGATGCAAGGATGTTTCAACATACACAAATCAATCATTAACAGAATGAAAAATAAAAATCATATGATTATCACAATAGATGTAGAAAAGTATGATTTCACATCCATTCATAATGAAACTTCTCAATAAAGTCAGAATGTTAGGAACTTGCCAAATATATAATTAAGTCCATATAGAAAAATTCCACAGCTAGCAGCACATTCAAAAGTGAAAAACTGAAAACCTTTTCTCTAAGACCTGTGCAAAGAAAAGATGCCCAGTCTTGCTACTTCTATTCAATATAGTATGAAAGTCCTAAAGAGAGTGATTAGAAAAGAAAAACAAATAAAAATCACCCAAATCTGAAACGAAGAAGTAAAATCATCTGTTTTCAGATGAAATGTTCATATATGCAGAAAACCCTAAAGACTCCAAAAAAACTCTTAGAATAAGCAAATTCAGTAAAGCTGCATGATACAAAATCAACATTAAAAAATCGTTGTATTTCTACACACTAGCAAGAAACTATCTAAAAAGGATATCAAGAAAATAATTCCATTTACATGAGCCAAGAAGAATAAAATACTTAGAAGTAAAATTAAGTAGGAAGATGAGAGATGTGTACACTAAAAACTAAAAAACATTGATGAGAGAATTTTTTTAAAATAAATAAATGTAAAGACCCTACATTCAGATGGAAGACTATTGTGAAAGTGTCCAGAATACCTAGAGGGATTTAGACATTGATGGCAATTTGCTTCCAAATCCCAATGGCATTTTTTCCAGAAACAGAAAAAAAAAAAAAAAACCCTAAAATTCATCTGGAACTACAAAATATCCCAGACAAAGCAATTTTGAGCAAGATGAACAAAGCTGGAGTCATCACATGTCCTGATTTCAAATTACATTACAAAGCTATATTGATCAAAACCATATGGTATTGGCATAAAAACAGATATATTGTCCAGTGAAACAGAATGGAGTATCCAGAAATAAACCCACACATATACTGTCAACTGGCCTTACACAAAAGAGCCAAGAATACACAATGGGGAAAGGACAGTCTCTTCAATAAATGGTGTTGGGCAAACAAATTTTTCAGATGAAAAGAATGCAATCGGACCCTTCTACCTTACACAAAAATCAATTCAAAATATATTAAAGGTTTAAATGTAAGGCATGAAACTGTAAAATATCTGGAAGAAAATATCGAGAAAAAAAGTCTGACACTGGCCTTAGCAATGAAAACTTGGATATGACACCAAAAAACACAGGCAACAAAGGCAAAAACAGACAAATGGGATTACCTCAGACTAAAAAGTTTCTGAACAGAAAAGGAAATGAGCAAGAAAACAACAAGGCAACCTGTGAAATGGGAGTGTATTTGTAAACTTTGTATCAGATAAAGGGTTAATTTCCAAAATATATAAGGAAGACATAAAACTCAATAGCAAAATAATAATAATAATAAATGATCTGAATTTTAAAATAGGCAAACGAACTGAAGAGACATTTCTCCAAAGAAGACATACAAACAATCAGCAGGTATATGAGAAGATTCTTAACAGAACTAACCATCAGGAAGATGCAATAAAGACCGCAATGCACTATCATATCACACATGTCAGAATGACAATTATCAGAAAAACAAAAGACAGAAAGTGTTGGTAAGGATATACAGAAAAGGGAATCCTTATACTTTATTGGAATAAATGTAAATTGATGTAGCCACTATGGCAAACAGTATGGAAGGTCCACAAAAAATTAAAAATAGAATTACCATATGAGCTAGCAATTCCATTTCTAGGTATATATCTAAAGTAACTGAAATCAGGATCTCAAAGAGATATCTACACTCCCATGTTCACTATTCACAGTAGCTAAGACAAAAAAGCAACCTAAAAGTCCATCTGTGATTGAAAGGATATATAAAAAACCGTGGCCTATACATATAATGGAATTTTACACAGCCACAAAAAAAGAAGGAATTCTAAGGACATAGTTGAACTCAACACCACCATGAATCACCTGTTATAACTGATGTCTATAGACTGAGTCATACAACATCAGGAGAACACACATTCTCCTCAAGCTCAAATGGAACATTCACCATGACAGACAATATTCTCCACCACAGCACACACTTTAACAAATTAACAAGAACAGAAATCATACAATGTCTGCTCTCAGATCATAATGTAATTAAACAGAAATCAATGGAGATTAAACAACACACTTCTAACACATGGGTCAAAGAAGATATCTCAAGACATATTAAAAAAAGTATTTTGAAAATTTTAAATTTCAACAAAATATTAACAAAATTTGTGGGGTATACTAAATAATAATTAAAATAGTACTCATGGATTAAGAAACAGAATTAGAAAAATAAGATTGTTTTCTGTACTCAATGCCCTAAAATTTAACTCCTATTTCAAAAGTAAAGGAAAAAATATATCCCTGGGATGAGAGGTAACCCCTACAGAAGTTTTTTAAATGGAAATATCTGGTTATGTATAAATAGATGATTTAAGCTACATTTCAGGAGGCTTCGTGAGTACAAATTAAGAAATCATCCCCCTGTCAATTTCACTAGGCAAAAGTAATGGATACTGACCTATAAATATGCATTACTTATGATTTTAACAGAAACTTTTCACAATCATCAAATGTAAATTACACTGTATTCCAAATATTTTATAATATTATTTTTAATAAAATGTTCAGGGTCATTGAAGAGTAATCTGAAGTAGGGAAATCTGCCATAAATTTACTGAGCAAGAATAATATGTTAAGTATCATGTAAAAGAGAAAACTAAATTAAATTGCTGCTGGAAGTTACAGCATAATTTTCACCCTAAGCATAGATACAAGATGCTGAGAATAGAGCAACATGCAAACAGTTAATAAACAGTATAGATCAAATTTATTATTTAGGATTAATAACAGTAACATGGAGAGAATTCTTCTGGATTATTAGTAATAAATTAATTTACAATAGCAAACAAGGCCATATAAATGGGAAAATCCTATTTCCTAATACAATCAGTTACAAAATGCTAAATTTCAAAGCATTTCATAAAAATATTAACTCCACTAAATCCTTGTCATTTATTATTTGATGTTATTTGATGAAGTTTTATTTTTACTGTTGAATTCCCTAAGTGTGTGTGTTGGGGGGGGATGGTGTGTTCTATAAATAGCTAAGATGCTTACTCACACCCTGGGCATGTTCACCATTTCCTCTTTTTTCTCACCTCACATAACATACCTTAGATAGTCTTTTGGAAGATTCACAACTATGGTCTGCACATGGTTTGGGTCCTTTTTCAGTGTCTAGAGATGTAACTGAGAAAATATTTTATTTTTTATCATGGGTCTAAACTACTATATCACAATATTTAAATTGGCTTTTGAAATATAAAATAGACCATGTGTCTAATATTTCTATTCCACTAAAAAATTAAGCAATTTTCCAAATGTTAAATCACTCTTTTCAGCCAAAAACCTAACATAAAAATTTATCTTATATAAATCACAGGAAAACCTATTGCAGTGAACTTAAGAGTATGTGGCAATTGACATCATACAATTTTTAACAATGGAATTATTTTGCCTTTTATACCATATATATATATATATATATATATATATATATGTATGTATAAATGTGTTTACTCATTCAATATTCTACTTAACTCTACCCATATAATATAGCGTTAGTCATTTGACTAACTCAATTCTTAATCTCTACAAAGAGGTAAATGATTATAACAATACTGAAAAGAGAATGAGGTTGGACTACAGTAGTGGCCATGGTAACTAAAATGATGAACATAGTCATATATGCATGCATTCATGTACCTATCTATTCAGTAAGTAATTATTGAGAGTCTATTACATACTAAGAGTTATTCTAAGAGTCTGAGACACATAAGTGACCAAAACCTACAAACTCCCTGACTCTTTGGAAATTATATTCTAAAGCAGAAAATGAGAATAAACAACAATACATAAAAACAATAAACAGTCATCATTACAGAAACATATTTTGTGATAAAGTGATAAGTACTAGAAAAGAAAGAGCAAGGAAAGAATCCTATAACCTGCAAAACTGCCCTTCAAGAGTGAGAGAGAAATGAAGACTTTCCTAACTAAACAAGAGCTGAGGGAGTTTGTGACCACCTGACCTGCCGAGCAAGAACTGCTCAGGGAGTCCTGCAGGTGAAGTGAAAGGATACTAGAAGGTAACGTAAAGCTGCATGAAGAGAAATAAAGACCTCAACAAAGGTAAGCACACGGACGACAGAAGCTGCTGTTACTGTCAGATTGGACTGTAACAGCAATTTTTCTATACATGACTTAAGAGTCTAATATACTTAAGAAAAAACAATTGGTCTAAAGGCTAGTATTACTGTAACTTTGGTTTGTAACTCCACACTTTGTTTTCTATATAAATTAAGAGACTAATTCATTTAAAATAATTATTAGTTTATATTTTGGGGCATACAATTTATAAAGTAGCAAGTTTATGTCATCAACAACTGAAAGAGGTGGGGATACAGCTGTTTAAGGAGAGTTTTCATATGGTGTAGAAGTTAGGTTGGAATAAATTCAGATTAGAGTGTTATAAACTTAGGAATGTGAAATGTAATTCCCGTGGTAACAACAAAGAAAATAACTATAGAATATACACAAAAGGAAATGAAAAAGATTTCAACATTTAACTACAAAAAAGTTAACTACAGAAAAAAGACTATAATGAAAGAAATGAGGAACAAAACTGCTATAAAGCATAAAGAAAACAAATAGCAAAATGACACAGGTAAATTCTGCATTATCAATAATCATTTTAAAAGTAAATGGATTGGGGACTTCCCTGGTAGCGCAGTGGTTAAGAATCTGCCTGCCAATGTAGGGGACATGGGTTCAAGCCCAGGACCGGGAAGATCCCACATTCCGTGGAGCAACTAAGCCCGTGTGCCACAACTACTGAGCCTGCGCTCTAGAGCCCGCGAGCCACAACTACTGAAGCCCGTGCTCCCTAGAGCCCACGCGCCACAATTACTGAGCCTGTGTGCTCCAACTACTGAAGCCCGCAAGCCTAGAGCCCATGCTCCACAGCAAGAGAGGCCACCACAGTGAGAAGCCCACACACCCAATGAGTAGTAGCCCCTGCTCGCCACAACTAGAGAAAGCCCACACGCAGCAATGAAGACCCAGCACAGCCAAAAATAAACAAATAAATAAATAAATAAGTGGATTAAATTCTCAAGTCAAAAGAGAGAGATTTGAGAATGAATAAAAAAACATAATCCTACTATGCACTGTCTATAGGAGACTCACTTTAGATACAAAAACAAAAATAGATTGCAAATGAAAGGATGGAAAAAGATATTCCATGCAAATAGTAACCAAAACAGAACAAGAGTTGTTATACTCATAAGAGATAAAATAGACTTAAAATCAAGAAAGGGTATAAGAGACAAATAAGGACAATACATACTAATAATAGGTTTAACACAGCAAGAATATGTAATGTAAATATAAACATTTACATACCTAATATCAGACCATGAAAAGTTTTGAAGTAAAAACTAACAGCAGTCAAAAGAGAAATATACATTTCTACAATAACATTTGGAGACTTCAATATCTCACAATAGTGGATAGAAGAGTCAGATAGAAGGTAAGTAAGGAAATAGAGGTCTTAAACAACATAGTCATAACCCAGGACTGGATGACTTCAGTGGTGAGTTCTAGCAACAGTTAGAATTAATACCAATCCTCTCAAACACTCCCAAAAAGGTGAAGAGGAGGTAACAGTTCTAAACTCATCCTCTGAGGCCAGCGTTACCCAGACACAAGAGCCAGACAAAGACACCGTAAGACACTACAGTCCCATATCCTTAATCAACACTGATGAATAACTCAACAAAATACTAACAAACCAAACTCAGGGTCTTACTAACAGGACCATACACCATGCACAAGTGGGGTTGATTGCCAGAATTCCGGGATGGGCCAACATACAACTATGCCATTTCGTCTCAGTAACGGAAGTTGTAGCCAGTGTGTTGTGGCAGGAAAGCGAAATAAGAGGCGTCCAAATTGGAAAAGAAACAGGAAAATTACTTCTGTTCAGAGATACTACGATCTCATATGCAGACAGTAAGATTCCACAAATAAAACTGTTAAGAACTAATAAATAAATTCAGCAAAGTTGCACAATACAAAGTCAACGCAAAAATCAGCTGCGTTTCTATACACTACGATGAAAAGCCTGAAAAGAAAATTATGGGAACAATTCCATTTACAAAGGCATCAAAAAGAATAAAATACTGAGGAATTAACCAATCAATTAACCATTAACTTAGACAATACTCAGGAATGAACTTACAATTAACTTAACCATTGTTAAAGAAATTAAAGAAGACATAAATAAATAGAAATGCATCCAATGTTCATAGACTGGAAAACAGAACATCGTTAAAATGTCAATACTACACAAAACAATCTATAGACTCAATGCAATCAACAGTAAAATCCCAACTACATTTTCTGCAAAACAGAAAAATCCACACTAAAATCTCTGTGGAATCACAAGGGACTTTATATAAAATCTTTAAAAAGAATAAAGCTAAAAATCAAAATTCTTGACTTCAAAATTTACTACAAAGCTGCAGTAACCAAAACAGTGTGTTACTGGCATAAAGACAGAAATATTGACTAATTTAACAGACAGCCCAGAAATAAGCCCTCACATATATGGCCAAATGATTTTTGACAACAGTGTCAACACTCTTCGATGTGGAAAGGACAGCCTTTTCAATAAATGGTGCTGGGAAAACTGGATATCCACATGCAAAAGGATGAATTTGGATTCTTACCTAACACCACACATGCAAATTAGCTCAAGATGGATCAAAAACCTAAATGTAAGAAATAAAACTACAAAATTCTTAGAGGAAAACTTATGGCAAAAGCTTCATTGGATTTGGCAATGATTTCTTGGATATGTCACCAAAGGTACAAGAAACAAAAGAAAAAACAGACAAGTGGACTTCATCAAAAAAAATTTTTTAAGTGTGCATCAAAACACAATAGCAATAGAGTTAAAAGGCAACTTACAGAATGTGCGGAAATATCTGCAAGTCACATATCTGATAAGGGATAAATATACAGAATATGTAGAGAACTCCTAAAGCTCAAAACCAAAAAAAACAACCAGGTTAAAAAATGGGGGCTTCCCTGGTGGCGCAGTGGTTGAGAGTCCGCCTGCCGATGCAGGGGACACGGGTTCGTGCCCCTGTCCCGGAAGATCCCACATGCCGCGGAGCGGCTGGGCCCGCGAGCCATGGCCGCGGAGCCTGTGTGTCCGGAGCCTGTGCTCCGCAACGGGAGAGGCCACAGCAGTGAGAGGCCCGCGTACCGCAAAAAATAAAAATAAAAAAAAAAAATGGGCAATGAACAACAACAACAACAAAGGGGGCAGTGAGGGACTTCCCCGGTGGTCCAGTGGTTAAGACTCCACACTCCCAGTGCAGGGGGCCTGGGTTCAATCCCTGGTCAGGGAGCTAGATCCCACATGCTGTAACCAAGAACCTGCAGGCTGCAACTAAGACCCAGCACAGCCAAATAAATAAATAAATATATGTTTTTTAAAAAATGGGCAATGAATTTGACTAGGAATTTCTCCAAAGAAGAAGTACAAATGGACAATAAGCTCAAGAAAAGATGTTCAACATAACTAATTTTAAGGGAAATGCAAATCAAAACTATAATGAGACACTACCAAACACCCATTAGGATGGTTACTATGAAAACAAAAGAAAATAACTAGTGTTGGTGAGAACGTGGTGAATTGGAACTCTTGTACACTGTTGGCGGGAATGTAAAAGGTTGTAGCCACTGTGGAAAAATAGTAGCGGTTCCTCAAAAAATAAAAATAAAAACAGAATTACTATTATGATCTAGCAAATCCACCTTTGAGTATATACCCAAAAGAACTGAACGCAGGGTCTCAAAGAGACATGTGTACACCCATAAGCAGCATTCTTCACAATAGTGAACTGAAAACAACACAAGTGGCCATCAATGCGTTCACAGAGAAGCAAAATGTTGTATATACACAGAATGAAATATTATTAGTTCTTAAAAAGGAAGAAAATCATGCCATATGTTACAACATGGATGAACCTTTGAGGACATTTTGCTAAGTGAAAACTACTGTATGATTCCCCTTATAGGAGATATTTAGTTAAAATCACAGAGATAGAAAGTAGAAGGGTAGATGCTAGGAGCTGCAGGGAAAAGAACAACTTATTCTTTAGTAGAAACAGAATATCAGCTTCCCACAATGAAAGTGTTTTGGAGGTAAATGATGATAATAGTTAGATATGAATGTATTTAATATGATGTAACTGTATACTTGAAATGGTTAAGATTAATTTTATGTATGTGTATTTTACCACAATAAGAAAATGGAAAAAAATTAAAAATAAAAGAATTAAATCAGACTTCTCCTCAGAAGCCATGCAAGCAAGAGAATAGTGTGAATGATTTTAAACACAGTATTGAAAGAAAAAAAGTCACCAAACTAAAATACTGAATTCCGTGAAATTATTCTTCAAAACTGAAATAAAAACAAAGACTTTCTCAGAAAAACAAAAATTGAGAGAATCTGTCACCAGAAACCCAGACTTATAAGAAACATTAAAAGAAGTTCTTCATAAAGAAGGAAAACAATACGTGTCCACAACTTGGATCTAAATAAAGGAAGGGCACTAGAGAAGGAATAAAAGAAGGTAATAGTAAATCTATTTTTCTTATTCTTAACTGATCTGACAATAGCTTGTTCAAAAGCTTATGGATGGGGGCTTCCCTGGTGGTGCAGTGGTTGAGAGTCCTCCTGCTGATGCAGGGGACACGAGTTTGTGCCCTGGTCTGGGAGGATCCCACAGCCGCAGAGCGGCTGGGCCTGTGAGTCATGGCGGCTGAGCCTGCGTGTCCAGAGCCTGTGCTCCACAACGGGAGAGGCCCACGTACCACCAAAAAAAAAAAAAAGCTTATGAATGAGTAAAATAAATTACTGCATGTTTATAAGGGAAGAGAGGACAAATTTGGGAATTCTACTGTAAAGTACTTGTACTACCCATGAAATGGTACAGCATTATTTGAAAGTAGACTTGGATTAGTCATAAAGGTGTACTGCAAACTACAGGGCAAACACTTAAAGTAAAAAACAAATTATAATTGATATTTTAAGAGAAACAAATTGAGTCATATAAATCCTTGATTAAAACCAGAGAAGGCAAAAAAGTGGAAGAGGAAAAAGAAACAAAGAAAAGGGGCAACAAATACAGAACAGTAACAAATATGGTAAATGTTAATTCAACTCCACCAATAATCATTTTTAAAGTCAATGGTTTAAATTCACCAATTAAAAGACAGAGACTGTCTGAATGAATTTTTAAAGATCTAATTATATCTCATCTACAAGAGACCCACTTTAAACATAAAGATACTGATAGACTAAAAGTAAAGGGGTGGAGAAAAACATACCATACTAACATGAATCAAAAGAAAGCTGGAAAAGTAATATTAACTTTAGACAAAAGACAAACATCTAGACAAAGAATAAAAGAGAAATTAAAGTAGAGGACATTACTATCTATCTTTCATAAGTAAAAAGGATTATAAGAACATTATGTACAATAGTATGCTAAAAATTAGATAACCTACATGAAATAGTGGAAAATATAAATTATCTAAACTGACCCAAGAAGAAACACAAAATATGAACAGTAATGTAACAAAGAGATCAAATCAGTAATCAATGATCTTCCAATAAAGAAAACCCTGGACCCAATGGCTTCAGTGGTGAACTCTACCAAACATTAACTATTAAAAGAAATCTTTCTCCATCACTTTCAAAAGAATAGAAGAGGAAGGGACACTTCTTAAAACTCATTTCATGGAGCCAGTAGTATGCTTATACCACGGGCAGACAATAACATCACAAGAAAAGAAAACTCGGGGCTAATATCAATTTGAATGCAAATACTCTCAATAATAGAAGTACAAAATTATTCCAGCAGCGTACTAAAAAATATATATATACCCTGACCAAGTGGGATATATTGCAGGAGCGCAAGTGTGGTTCACCATGTGGAAATCAAAAATTACAATGCACAACATTCATAGAAGGGAAAAGAAACACATGATCATCTCATTTGATACAAAAGAAACATTTGACAAAAGCTAACACCCTTTCATGATTAAAAAAAAACACACTCAATAAACTAGAAATTGAAAGTAACTGCTTCACCCTGATAAAGAGCTTTTATGAAAAACCCACACAGCCAATATCAAATTCAATAGTGAAACACTTAAACTTTTCCCCTAGGATCAAGAATAATTCAAGGATGTCCACTTTTTCCATTTCTACTAAACAATATATTGACATTCTAGCAAGAGCAATTTGGCACAAAATAGATAGAGAAGAGATAAAAGTTATCCAAATTGGAAAGAAATAAGTAAAACTATTGTTATCCTTAGGTGACATAATCTTCCATGTAGAAAATACTAAAAATTCCAAGCACCATAAAATAACTCTTAATTAATTAAACCAAGATGTAAGATACACAAAAAAATCAATGAATTTCTACACACTAGTGATGAACAATGTGAAAAAGAAAATTATTGCACTTACAATCGCATCAAAAACAATAACACATGTAGTAATTACTTTATCAAGAGGTGTAAGACTTATACACTGAAAAGAATAAAGCACTGTTGATAGATAAAGAAGTCTGCTGTGTTCTAAATATTTTATGTCCCCCGCCCCGAGTTCTTATGTTGAAATGCTAATGCCCAATGTGATGGTATTAGGAGGTGGGGTCTTTAAGAAGTGCTTAGATCATGAGAATAGAGCCTTTATGAATGAGATTGGTGCTCTTACAAAAGAGGCTCCAGAGAAACCCTTAGCTGCTTCTGCTATGTGAGGACATAATGAAAAGTCTGTAACCCTTAAGAGGGCCCTCACCAAACATGGTGGCACTGTGACCTCAGAATTACAGCTTCCAGAAATGTGAGAAATAAATTTCCATTGTTTATTAGCTACCTAGTCTATGGTATTAGTTACAGCAGCCCAACAGACTAAGACAAAGTCCTAAATAAAGGGAGAGTGATCCTGTGTTCATGGGTTAGGGGACAGTATTGTTCAGGAGGTAACATTAGAGACATTACAGATTCAATGCAAACCCCAATGACCTTGTTCAACAGGAATGGAAAAGCAGGTGCAAAAAAACATAAGGGATTGCAACTGACTTCAAATAGCCAAAACAATGTTGAAAAGGGGAGAACAAAATTTAAGGACTCCCACTTCCCAATTTCAAATATTACTACAAACAAAGCTATGATCAAAACGTTGTGGACTAGCATAAGAACAGGCATACACATCAATGAAATAGAATTAACAGCCCAGAAATAAATTCACATATCTGTGGCTAAGTAAATTTCAACAAGAGTACCATGACAATTCAAAGAGAAAAGAACAGTCTCTTCAAAATTGGTGTTGGGATAATTGTACATCCACACTCAAAAGTATGAGGTTGGATCCATATTTCACAGCATATACAAAAATTAACTCAAAATGAATCTGAGACCTAAATGTAGGTGGTAAACTTAAAAATTCTTAGAAAAAAGCAAAATGAGTACACATCAAGCAAAGAGATCTCAAATAAAAAATGTAATATTATACCTCAAGGAATAAGAAAAAGAAAATCACACTAATCCCTACATTAGCAGAAGAAAGGAAATAATACATTAGAGCAGAAACAAATGAAATAGGAAAAAATAGAAATGGTTAACAAAACCAAAACTTGGTTTTTTGAAAAGATAAAACTGACAACTTTAGCTATAATAAGAAAAAAAGAGGACCCAAATACATGAAATTATAAATTAAAGAAGAGACATTACTCTGATAACCAGAAATACAAAGGAGCCAAAGAGACTACTATGAATAACTATACAACAAAAATTGGACAACTGAGAAGAAATTGATAAATTCCTAGAAACATGCAACCTACCAAGACTGGAATCATAAAGAAGTAGAAAATTTGAACAGATCAATAGTGACTAAGGAGATAGAATCATTAACCAAAAATCTCCCCCCAGCCCCACAAAAAATCCCAGAACCAGATGGCTTCACTGATGAATTCTACCAAATACTTAAAGAACTAATGTCAATCTTTCTCAAACTTCCAAAAAACTGAAGAGGAGGTAACATGCTCAAACCATTTTACAAGGCCTGATACCAAAGCCAGATAAGGACACTAATCGAAAAGAAAACTATAGGCCAATATTCCTGATAAATATAGATGGAAAAATCCTCAAAAATCCTCAAAAAATGTTGTTTGAGGAAAAATCCTCAAACAACATGAGCAAGTGGGATTCATCTCTGAGATGCAAGGACAGTTCAACATATGCAAATCAACAAATGTGATTCATCACATTAACAGAATGAAAAATAAAAACCACATGGTCATCTCAATGTACGCAAAAATGTACCTGACAAAATTCAACTTCCATTCAAAATAAAACTCTCAACAAATTAGGTACAGAATGAATCTACCTTAATATAATAATGGCCATGTATGACAAGTCCACAGCTAACATCATACTCCATATGAAAGGTTGAAAGATTTTCCTCTAAGATCAGGGACAAGGAAAGGATGCCCACTCTCACCACCCCTATATAACATACTACTGGAAGTCCTAGCCAGAGCAGTCTGGCAAGACAAAGAAATAAAAGACACCTGAATCAAACAAGGAGAAGTGAAACTAGCTCTGTCTGCATATGATGTAATTTTACATAGAGAAAATACTAAAGACTTCAGCAAAATCTGTTAGACTTAATAAATGAATTTAGTTAAGTTTCAGGATACAAAACAACATGCAAAACTTGGTATAATTTCTATATAATAACAAATTATCTGAAAAGAAATAAAGAAACAATCTTACTTACAATAGTATCAAAAACAAAAAAAATACATAGGAGTAAATTTAAACAAGGAGGTAAAAGGTCTGTACACTGAAAATTACAAGACAGTGATGAAAGAAACTGAAGAAGACACAAATAAATGGAGATGCCTCATGTTCATGAAATTAATATTGTTAAAATATCCATACAACCCAAAGTAACCTCCAGATTCAACGTAATCTTTACTAAGATTCCAATGTATTTTTTACAGAAATAGAAAAAAAAATCCTAAAATTTGTATGGAATCACAAAAGACCCTGAATAAGTTATCAGTGCAGTTCTAAGAAAGAACAAAGCTGGAAGTATCACACTTCTAATTTCAAATTATATTACAAAGGTATAGTAGTCAAAACAATATGGTACTGGCATAAAAACAAACACATAGTCCTATGGAATAGAACTGAAAATCCAGGAAATAAACCTATGCATGTAAGGTCAACTAATATTTGACAAGAAAGCCAAGAATAGTCAGTTGAGAACAGACAGTCTCCCCAATAAATGGTACTGGGAAAACTGGACATTCACATGCAAAAGAATGAAACTAGACTCCTATCTCATGCCACTCACAAAAATTAACTCAAAATGGATTAAAGACTTAAATGTAAAACTTAAACCATAAAACTCCTAGGAGAAAACACAGGGAAAAGCTGGTGCTGGCAATGACTTTATGAATATGACACCAAAGCACAAGCAATGAAAACAAAAGTAAACAAATGGGACTACATACAACTAAAAAAGCTTCTTCACAGCCAAGAAACAATCAACAAACTGAAAAGACAACCTAGAGAATGGTATAAAATATTTGATAACCACATAAATTTGATAAGACAATAATATCCTAAATATATAAGGAACTCATACAATTCAAAAACAAAAAACAAATAATCCAATTAAAAATTGAAAAGGACCTGAATAGACAATTTTTTCTTAGAAAGTTATTCAAATGGCCAACAGGTAAATGAAAAGGTGCTCAGCATCACAAATCATCACGGAAATGAAAATTAAAACCATGAGATATCACCCACATCTGTTAGAATGATGATTATCCAAAAGACAAGAGATGAGTGTTAGCAAGGATGTGGAAAAAAGGTAACCCTTATGCTCCTTTAGTGGGAATATGAATTGCTACTATGGAAAATAGTAGGGAGGTTCCTCAAAAGGTAAAAAAAAAAAAAAATAGAACTACCATATGATCCAGCAATTCCACTTCTGGATATACATCTGAAGGAAATGAAATCACTATCTCTTAGAGATATCTGTACCCACGTGTTCAATGCAGCACCATTTACCATAGCTAAGACATAGAAATAACCTAAGTATCCATCAACAGATGAACGGATAAAGAAAATATGGCACACACACACACACACACACACACAGAGGAATATTATTCAGCCATAGAAATGAAGGAGATTCTGTCATGTGTAACAACACAGATAAAACTTGAGGGCATTTTGTTAAGTGAAACAAGTCAGAGAAAGACAAATACTGTATGACCTTACTTATATGTGGAATCTACAAAAACTGAACTCAGAAAAAGAGAACAGATTGGTGATTGCCAGGGTCATGGATCAGGGGTGAGGGAAATGAATGAAGGAAGACAAAGGGTACAAATAAATTCAGGATGTAACACAGAGCTTGGTGAATATAGTTAATAATACTGAATTGTATATATTTGAAAGTTGCTAGAAGAGTAGATTTTAAAAGTTCTTACTGCAGAAATAAATAAATTGTAACTATGTGAGAAGACCTATGTGTTTAACCTTATTATGGTAAATAAACATTTTGCAATATATAGATACATCAAATCTTTATGTTGTACACTTTGAACTAACATATTGTTATATGTCAATTATATATCAATAAAACTAGGGAAAAAATCAAAATTGGGCAAAGGACTTGAATGGACTTTTCTCCAAAAAAAATATATGAATGGTCAATAAGCACAAGAAAAGATGCTCAACATCATGAGTCATTAGAGAAATGCAAATTAAGCCCACAGTGAACTAATTTCTATTGAAAATCATCTCTTTTCTCTTATGGGTTCAAGTACACTTCCAGGTTTTCTCAAGACTATTAAATGCCTATTAATAGCATCTATTCAATACACCAGGTACAAAGACCCCATAACTCTTATGAATGCTAACAGTGGGTCTTTGATGAGCTAAAGAAAGACTCAGCCTATCTTTCATAATTTGCCTCAGGGGCTGGAGAACAACTCTCAAAAGTTTTTCTGGAGAAGAGAAAAGAAGTAAGGAAGATAAAAGATAGTGAAAATGGGGTTGAACACCTCTTATTCTTTTCTCTGAAAGCTTCGCACCACTCACTTGTATCTAAACATTCAATCCTAGATGGCCAAGAAAGAGAGGGAATATCAGAGAAATGGGTAAGTGTAATCAAACACTGACAGTAGAGAAATCAAGGACAGAGGGTAAAGAAGAAAGAAAGGAAACAGCAACATACCATTTGAGATGAAAAGTGGAGGGGGTCCTCTTGCCACTGGGACCCATTAAGAACACATGCATGGGTATTCCTAAATGCTCATTCATAAACGGGCCCTTTATAAATCTAAAGTCTTCAGATATTAAGTCCAATTCTTGGTTTTCCAGAATATACTGGGCTTTTGCTCTACATTGTTAGGAAAAGCAACTAAGCTGTTAGAACAGTCCCTCTGGTCTAAACTGTTAACCTAGCTTATTATATAATTACATGCTTTTACAAATTAAATCTTTGTAGCTAAATATCATGATAGATATTCCTCATACTAAATTCCATTCTATAGTTAATTATCATAGCAATGTTTATTTGCGAACCCAAACTTTTCATTAAGTACATGAATCAGCAGAAATATATTTGGGGGCTATTAGATCTAAGAAGTGAAAGTAAAGAATATGAAACATTCAGATCTATAGCATTTACATTCTAAAAATGCCACTAGTCACTCATGTCTCTAAGATTAGTTTTGCAGTCTAACTTTGTTTTCTTTAAAGAATTGCATATACTTACCTGAAAATGTAAAAAACAATTCATTTTGCAAACCAGCTCTCTGCATTTTAACACGATGGCATTCAGACTTCAGTAAGAAAACCTGACATGAAAGGTCAAGAACCAATTTGCTTAAAATCTGAAGAAGTTTCTTCTCAAAAGAAACATTATAGATACTATTGCAGGGAGCTGCATGATATCGAGCTGTGAACTGGTAATAATAATGTGGCTCACGATAAGCTGCAAAAAATTAAACAGAGAACAATACAGCAATGGTTATTTAAGCAATTCAAATATATTTCAGCTATTCAAGAGAAATCATTTGGAATACATCTGACCCTTGAACAACACAGGGTTAGGGTTAGGAACACCAACCACACTCCCAGTTGAAAATCCACGTATAATTTAGTCAGCCCTCCTCACCCATGTTCCTCTGAATCCAGGATTCTGCATGTGTGGATGTGGATCGTGTGGTACTGCAGTATTTGCTACTGAAAACATCCATGTTTAATGAACCCACAGAGTTCAAACCCATGTTGTTCAAAGGTGAACTGTATATGTTTTTATATACAGCCATATATACATATATTTTAATTTAACAAGCACTTATCTAGCAGCTACTAAGTGACAAATGCTGTTATAGGCACTTTAAAAATAGAAACTCATTTAAATCTCCTAAGATTATTAAAGATTGGTATAATCTTCACATCCAGCATGTATTGAGGGATACTATGTCACATGCCTAATGCCTGTGCTATCAAAACTGAGCCTCTAGCTGAGGAGCCAAGCCCAAAGTCTGTGCCCTTAACCACCATGTCATGCTGCCTCCAACTCAGGTATGAGACTTCCCTAAGTTTAAATATACATCTTAGAAGAAAAGAGAGTCATAGAATTGCCAACAATAGGCAAAAAAAAAAGTATGTTTCCAACTTATCTATAAGCTTTATTGAGTTCAATTACAACACCTGAAACTGGGAATAGTTTTTTTTTTTTTTCTATCCATTTCAAAATCTCACTGAAATGACACAAGAAATATAAAAATGATAAATCTATGGTACTAGAAATCAGAAAAGTTTACCTTCTGAGACAGGGAGCTCTGTTGCTACTTTTGTTAATCAAGGGGCCTGCTGAGGAGACACTCTCCACTCACACTAAAGTGACAGCCACCACTGTTCACTTTCCTACCTGCTCAGTTAAGCCAAACTTGAGTGCAGAGACCAAGCTACTATAAGCCTTTGTATTCAAGGTTGAGACCAGACAGCTTCTAATTCATTTACAACCATGAATGAAAACCACAGATTCTCCTAACCGAATCTGGGGAATTCCAAAAGCACTAAAGAAAAGCATGAAGGTGGCACAGTGGTTGAGAATCTGCCTGCCAGTGCAGGGGACATGGGTTCGAGCCCTGTTCTGGGAAGATCCCACATGCCATGGAGCAACTAGGCCCGTGAGCCACAACTACTGAGCCTGCGTGTCTGGAGTCTGTGCTCCGCAACAAGAGAGGCCACGACAGTGAAAGGCCCGCGCACAGCGATGAAGAGTGGCCCCCGCTCGCCGCAACTAGAGAAAGCCCTCGCACGGAAACGAAGACCCAACACAGCCAAAAAATAAATAAATAAATTTAAAAAAGAAAAGCATGAAAATGAAAAAGCAAGGGGAAAATAACATAAAAGAAAATTAATGTAGGAAGCATTTAGAAATAAGTTTTTAAAATTCTAACTAGTAAAGATAGAAAATATATCCATAAAACATTATAAAGCTATTGTAGAAGAGAAGTGATGGTAAATACAAAAAGCATCCTGGAAAAAAATTTTAAATACAAATACTGAAAATTTAAAAATTAATTGAAGTAATAAATGAAAACAAGGTTAAAAATATATGTTTGGAGATGAAGTAATGCAAGTCTCACATAGCATAGATCAAAATTAGAAACAAAATGACAAGAGCAAAGGAAGAGAAAAGGAAGAGAGATCCAGATATCCTATGTCAAAGTGAAGGAGTTCCAGGAGAGAACAGAGCAGACGAAGGAGAAGTTAATCAAGGGACAAACAGGGAAAACACTCTGTAACCTGAAGAAAGATTTGTGTCACCACACCAAAAAGGTCCATGAAACTGTGAATAAGCAAACAGAAAAACAATGTCACACTGAGACATAAATCTTAAAAACCTATCAATATCATGCATTTACTGATACATATATTCCCATATGATAAATGACTGATTTATATTGATTACATCATGATTGATCACATCAAAGCTGTGTGATGTGATACATACAAGCACCACATAGAAGAGTGAACCTTATCAGATGGACCTGGAAGCTGCAGTAAGGCTCACAGCAAGGACTGCAGACACAGCAAGCACTCCTCTGGTTCATGGGCTAAAAAAGAACTCCTTTTTCCTTCCAGAAATCCGGCATGTATCATGCTATTACCTTTGATAGAAAGAAATCTAAACATAAGCCACAATATCTTCAAAATGTCCTCAAAAACTCTATCAAAAGTGTCCTTTTCCAAAGACAGCTTCTTATCTCTGGGAGAAGTACACATTTACACACACAGCAACTCAGGATCTGCTTGTAAATGAGTTATTAACAAGTTGTATAAAAGAGAACACAGCAGGCTGGAGGCTGCCTACAGGATTGGCCCTTGGCTGGTTAAGTATGTCCCTAAATGGACAGGCATTGCTCCCCATATGATAAAACTGTTTCCCCACCTGAGGAACTGAACCCTGCACCTCTGGGAGTTTGGGACTTCTGTCGTTGTCAGGCAGAGGGAGCCTTCATGAGTAGCTCCCAATCAGTGCCCGGGTGCTGAGTCGGCACAGGGGTTACTGGATTTTCACCACTAAGGAAAGGAGGCGGCCCCATGCGACCTCACACAGGAAGGATAGTACAGCAGTCCTGTACGTGGATTTCACCTGGCTCTGCCCATGACTTTCCCCCTGCCATTCCTACTGTGTGTCCCTCACCTTAGCCTTGAGTACAACTCTGCTGAGTCCCGCAAGTCCTTGCAGGGAATCCCTGCAACAGTTTAAAAAATAAAATCCTCATATGAAAATCAGAAGCTTTAAAAGAAAAAAGACATATACGGCTCTAGAAAAATGAGAATGATAAAAAAAATGACATAAACATCTACAGCAGCTGTTCTCAAAAGTTTTGGTCTCCAGATCTCTTTACATTCTTAAAAATCACTAAGGACCACCAAAGAACTTTTATGTAGGTTATATCTACCAGTATTTATGATACAAAAAATTCAAACTGAAAAATTTTTTAAATGTTTATTAATTCATTTTAAAATGATAGAAACTCATCAGGCAGTAACATAAAAAAAACACTTTTAGGTACAATAACACTTTTCAAAAAGAATCAGTGAGAACAGTAGTATGGTTTTATATTTTGAAAAGCTCTTTTTTTTTTTTTTTTTTTTTTCCTTTTTGCGGTATGCGGGCCTCTCACTGTTGTGGCCTCTCCCGTTGCGGAGCACAGGCTCCGGACGCGCAGGCCCAGCGGCCACGGCTCACGGGCCCAGCCGCTCCGCGGCATATGGGATCCTCCCAGATCGGGGCACGAACCCGTATCCCCTGCATCGGCAGGCGGACTCTCAACCACTGCGCCACCAGGGAGGCCCCTGAAAAGCTCTTTAAGGTCTGCTTAATAGGGCTTCCCTGGTGGCGCAGCGGTTGAGAATCCACCTGCCAATGCAGGGGACACGGGTTCGAGCCCTGGTCTGGGAGGATCCCACATGCTGTGGAGTAACTAGGCCCGTGAGCCACAACTACTGAGCCTGCGCGTCTGGAGCCTATGCTCCGCAACAATAGAGGCCGCGATAGTGAGAGGCCCGCGCACCGCGATGAAGAGTGGACCCCGCTTGCCACAACTAGAGAAAGCCCTCGCACAGAAACGAAGACCCAACACAGCAAAAATAAATTAATTAATTAATAAACTCCTAAACTCCTACCCCCAACATCTTCTTAAAAAAAAAAAAAAAAGGTCTGCTTAATAGAAGTCAGCTGGATTCTTATACTTACTTGTGCATTCAATGACATATAATGTGTTGGTTTATTGCCTCATAGAGATATGTAGTTGGTTAGAAAGAAACATTTTAACAGCTTTTTTGCATAATTGTGGATGACTGTTTAACAGTAGCTTACCCACTGCAACTGTAAATCTCAACACAGTTAAAACAGTAAATAATATCATTGTATAATTACAAAAACAGTTTTCACCTTACTGACCCCTTGAAAGGGACTCAGGGACTCCAAGGAGTCCATAGATTACTATTTGAAAACTACTGATCTATACTCAGAGTTAGAGTATTTGAACTTACTAGAAATTGGCAAGAACATGATAACTTAGTAAAACAGGTAAAAAAATATGAACAGAAAATCTCAAAAGGAATAATAAGCACAGAAAAAGATGCTCAGAGATGCTAGTACTAAGGAAAATGCAATCACAACAGGGGCATAACATTTTATATCCCTATACAAATAAAAGAGCAATAACACCTATTTTTGTGAGGGATATAGGTACGAGCAAGTTTTCATACATATTATGAAAATTTAAAAATAAAAGATATATATATCTCAAAATATTAAAGAAAGTAATAAATTAAGAATAGGAAATTATAAAACAAAAACTGGTACATATGACTAAAGAACAAGTGGAGATTTTAAAGAAAAAGATCCAACTGGAAATACTGCGGATGGAAAGTATAGTCATTGAAATAGAAAAACAGCACCAAAGTTAAAACAGAAAGTGAATAGACTAGCTAAACTTGCAGACTTCACACCACTGAAGAGAGGTTTGATAAATTGGACAATGGTACCTAAAACACATTTAAAGATGTGTATATATGAAAGACAAGTGAAAAGATATGGATGATAAATTAAGGAGCCCTAACAAATATGTTTAATTGCTATTCCAGAAATAAGTAGTTAAGAGGAAAGGTTTTTAGAGATCATGAAGGAGTCAACCAAATCCAAGCTAGATGGAAACTCCACTCCAGACTGGGGCAGACAAGGGCACAAGGCTCCCTCTCCCCGAGAAGGGACAGGAGGTCAGCCGTTCTCATGCAGACCAGAGCTACCTGGTGCTAAAGGGAAGTTGTGGGCGAGTATGGCTGAGAGGTGACGGCTCCCTCCTTCCACCATCCCCACTTTGTGAGGCGAGGCTCTAACCTGGCTACAGCAACCCTGAAAACAATGGGAGCCCATCAGCCTTGTCCAGCTCGTCGTGTGAAGTGTCCACACCCGGAGAAACATGCTGTGGAGACCCGGGGCTGCTGCAGCTACCCCCTCCAACAGACGCTAAGTTCCTAAAGCAGTGTGTCACTCACAGAGAAGCACACCACGGTCCCCAGACCCAGCTCCAGAGCGCTGGCTCAGAGAATCTGCCAGGGATGAGCAGCAGGCTGTAGAACAGAGAGCTCAGAATCTCTTCTCAAAGGAACGGACGTCCTTGTGATAAACTGTGGGGAAGCTCAAACCTCAGGGCACTTTCAAAAACACTGGCAATATGGGGAAAGACAACTGGGAGAAGGCAAAACTGTAGGCAGCCTAGTTTGTCAGAGAGCAACACAGGAGGAGTCAGCTGGAAGGAGCAATCCTGAGGTCAGAACAAATCTCAAACAGACCTGGGGAACCCAAACTGAACTGGATCGGTTTTAGAGGAATTTATGACTCAGGGCATTGTTAAAAACAACAGATACATGAAATCTCTATGGGTACACCCAAGGTGCACCTTCCTAGGACAGACTTTGGAGGCCTCACACTATGGTGGTAGGGGGAGTGAACCTCACTGAAATAATCTAGCCAGTTGCTAAACAAATAAACAGGATAAAATTATGACAAATCTGGAGGGTGGGGGAAGGAAATGGACCAGTACCCAGAGTTGCTACAATACATTATCTAAAAAGTCCAGTTTCCAAACAAATTTATGAGACATGCAACGAAACAGGAAAGTATGACCCATACACTGGAAAAAACTAGGAAACAGAAACTGCCTGTTTAAGACTGACCAGATGTGGTCACTTTGATAGATAAATATTAAAAACTAAAGACTTCAAAGCATTCATATAAATGTGTTAAAATAACAAAAGAAAATCATGATTAATGAAGGGAGGTACTTTAATAATATCAGATAAAAACTATCTATAAAAAATTATACGAAAAGAATCAAGGGCTTCCCTGGTGGTGCAGTGGTTGAGAGTCCGCCTACCAATGCAGGGGACACGGGTTCGCGCCCCAGTCTGGGAGGATCCCACATGCCGCGGAGTAGCTGGGCCCGTGAGCCATGGCCACTGAGCCTGCACGTCCAGAGCCTGTGCTCCATAACGGGAGAGGCCACAACAGTGAGAGGCCCGCGTACCACAAAAAAAAAAAAAAAAAGAATCAAGTGGAAATTCTGCAGGTAAAAAGGAAAAACACTGAAAGGAAAAACAAAATAAGAAGCTCAACAGTAGATCTGACCTGACAGAATAAAGAATCAGCTAAAAGTTTTTCAGACTGTTAAAAAGAAAACCACAGGCCCCAAATTATATCACACGTGCTAAACCTCAAGACACCAAAACTACACTTAATATCTAATCGAATGGCAGTTTGAACCTCTCCCAGAAATGTAATCCTAATCAACCAGCCTGGAATTTTCTAGTCTAACAGTAAAGTAATCTATCACACAGGACTCCTCCAGTCCCCAGAGGAAGAAGAAGCAACCTGCATGATAAAACCAAAACCTCTGCCACTCCCTTCCCCACGCCCTCAAGAAAAGAGGGCCTAGTCTAAAAATAATCCTTTCTTTTCTTTTGCTAATAGCTCCCTTGCTCCATCCTTCTGCCTACAAAAACTCCCATTTCATACAACCCCTCAGAGCCACCTTCTAGTTGCTGGATGGGATGCTCCCCGATTCATGAATTGCCTAATAAAGCTAATTAGATCTTCAAAATTTCTTGAATTTTGTTTTTTAACAAGACTGAAAGAACATGACCTCAGTCAATAATCTGAATCCACACAAAAAAGAAAGCACTCCAGTAAAGTATGTAATTATATAGACAGAATAAGTGCATATTTCTTCTTTCTTTTCTCTTTACTGATTTAAAAAGCAATTGTATAAAAGAATTTGTATATGAGGCATCACTGGGACCAAACATAAATATATATTTTCCAATAGGAGTACAATGGAGGTGGGTGGGAGCAAAGCTGTACTAGACTAAGGAAATGACTACAGATGGAAACTTGAAAAAAGGCAAACAATTAAAGAAAATAAAAAATGATAAACAAGAAGGCTAATGTAACAAAATCTATAAATATACACTTGCTTTCCTAATTTCAGCTTCTCTAAAATACATAAAGTTACACAAAATAATAATTATAAAAATATATTGTTAGTTTTGTAACATTTACAGGTGTAATATGTATAATATTAATACCACAAAAAGCATGGAAAAGGAATAGATCTACATAAGACTAAGGTTTCTATATCTCACCAGAATTAAGTTTGTAAAGATGTCAAGCTGATTCTGATAGGTTAAGATATATGTGGTAACGTCTAGAGCAATCAATAAGGAAATGACTCAAAAATATATAGTAAAAAATCATTAAAGTAATTAAAATGCTACATTAGAAAATATTCACTTAATTCACAAGACAATGAGAAATAGAAGAACACACGAGACAGGGAAATATAAAATAAAATGATAGAGTATATCCACTTATATAACTAATAACATTAAATGTGAATGGATTAAATTATCTAATCAAAAGGCAGAGACTATGAAATTGGATTTAAAAAGCAATGAACTATTTAGTGTCTACATGAGACACATTTTACATGCAAAGATACAAACAGACTGAAAGCGATGGGGTGCAAAATAATACATCCTGTATACAGCAATCACAAGAAAATAGGAATGGCTATTCAATTATCAGGCAAAGTAAACTTTAAAACAACCAAAAAATGCTACTATAGCTAAAGGGTAACATTTTTATAATAAAAAAAGACAACCTATCAGGAAGAGAGAACAATTATAAACATACACACACCTAAGAACAAAGCACCAAAATGAAGTAAAAACTGACAGAAATGATAAAAGAAATAATCATTTTGATTATATGATGATTATATCATTAAATAATGATAAAAACAATTCAAAATATTGCTTGGAGACTTCCAATAATGAATGAAACAACTAGGCAGAAGATCAACAAGGAAACAGAAAACTTGAATAATGCCGAAACCAAATATACCTAAAAGACATCTACATACCTCTCCACCTGGCAGCAGCAGAATATACATTCTTCTCAAGTGCTCTGGCACATTCTCAAGGATGGAGACTATTTTAAGCCACAAATCACAATAAATTTTAAAGGACTGAAATAATACAAAGTATTTTCTCTGACCACAATGCAATAAAATTAGAGTAACAGAAAAATTTGAAAAACTCACAAATGTGTGGAAATTAAACAACATAATTCTAAGTAACCAATGTGTCAAAGAAGAAATCAAAAGAGAAGTTAGAAGAAAGACTTGATATAAATTGAAAAAAAAAAACCATAACCTATGGAATGCAGCTAAAGCAGTACACTGTGAGAAATTATATATACAAAATTATATATATATATAAAATATAATGTGATCTCTAATCAATAATTGAAACTTTTACCTTATGACACTAGGGAAGAAAGAGAAAACTAATCTTAAATCAAGCAGAGGGAAAGAAATAATAAAAATTAGAGCAGGAGCTTCCCTGGTGGTGCAGTGGATAAGAGTCCGCCTGCTGATGCAGGGGACATGGGTTTGTGACCCGGTCCGGGAAGATCCCACATGCCGCGGAGCGGCCGGGCCCGTGAGCCATGGCCGCTGAGCCTGCACTGCGCGTCCGGAGCCTGTGCTCCACAACGGGAGAGGCCACAGCAGTGAGAGGCCCGTGTACCGCAAAAAAAAAAAAAAAAAATTAGAGCAGAGATAAATGACATAGAAAATAGAAAAACAATAGAATCAATGAAACAAAAACATAGTTATTTGAAGATATCAACAAAATTTATAAATCTTTAGCTAGAGTGACCAAGAAAAAAAGAGAGGACTCAAATTAACAAAATCATCAATAAAAAAGGAGGCAGAATTACCGACCTTACAGAAATAAAAAGAATTACAAAGGGATACTATAAAAACCTGTATGCCAATAAATTAGATAACTTAGATGAAATAGAAAAATCTCTAAAAGACATACACTACTGAAACTGACTCAAGAAAAAATAGACTATATGAATAGAGCTATACCAAGCAAAGAGATTAAATTAGTAATCAGAAAAAACAACTATCCAGGAAGAAAAACCCAAGCTCAGATGTTTTCACTCATGAATTCTACCAAACATTTAAAGAAATATTAACAATTCTTAATGCACTCTTCCAAAGTCAGAAGAGAAAGAAAAAATTCCCAAGTCATACTCAGTATTATCATGAAAGCAAAACCAGATAAAAATGATATCACAAGAAAACAGAACTACAGACCAATACCTCATATAAATATAGATGCAAAAATTCTCAACAACATTCCAGCAAAATGAATCTATCAGTATACAGAAAGCATTATACATCATGACCTAGTGGGATTTTATCCCAGGAACCAAGCTTGGTTCAACACTTGAAAATCAATGAATGCAATATACCATATCAATAAAACACAAAATAAAAAATACATGATTATCTCAATTAATGCAGAAGAAACACTTGACAAAATCCAACATCCTTTAACATTAAAAAATTAAAAATCAACAAACTTGGAATGGAAGGAAACTTCCTCAACCTAATAAAAGGCATCTATGTAAAAACCAATCTAACACCACATTTAATAGTAAAAGACTGGATGAGTCCCCCTAATATTACAAAGAAGGCAAGGATATCTGCTCTCACCATTCTTATTCAACACAGTACCAGAAGCCCTAGTGTCCCCAAAAAAAAAAGAAAAATAAGAGGCATATGATTGAAAAGAAACAAAACTGTCCCTATGTGCATATGACATGACAGTCTCACAAAGAATCTACAAACATTTTTTAAAAATTCTAGATCGACATAAATAATAAACCACTTTTTTTTACAGTATGTATCATTTTGTTGTGCTCCACATTATTGTGCTTAGCAGATATTGAATTTCTTACAAATTGAAGGTTTGTGGCAACACTGCATTAAGCAAGTCTGTCAGTGCCATTTTTTTCTTCAGCATTTGCTCACTTTGTGTCTTTGTATCATATTTCGGTATTTTCACAGAATTATAAGTTGAACTTGAATATGTGACTGAATTGCTGCAATCTCATGATAAAACTTGAATAAATGAGGAGTTGCTTCTTATGGATGAGCCAATAAAGTGTTTTTTCTTATTTTTTATAAATCGTTTTTCTATATATTAGCAATAAACCTGTGGAATCCAAAATTTGAAATCTAACATCATTTACAGTTGTGCAAAAAAAGCCCAAAATAACATACTTAGGTATACACTTAAGAAAGCATGTATATAGAGATGAAAGAGGGAATTCCCTGGCAGTCCAGTGGTTAGCGCTCCCACTGCAGGGGGCACAGGTTCGATCCCTGGTCAGGGAACTAAGATCTCACATGCCTCACGGCATGGCCAAAAAAAAAAGACAGAGAGAGATCGCAAACATCCCCCAAATTCATCTATAGATTGAATGCAATTCCCATCAAAATTCCAGCAGCATACACTGTAGATACATATAGGATTATTCTAAAATATATAAGGAAAGGGGTGTGCCCTAAAAAAGAAAAACATTTTGGGCCTCCCTGGTGGCGCAGTGGTTAAGAGTCTGCCTGCCGATGCAGGGGATACGGGTTCGTGCCCCGGTCTGGGAGGATCCCATATGCCGCGGAGCGGCTGGGCCCGTGAGCCATGGCCGCTGGGCCTGCGCGTCCGGAGCCTGTGCTCCGCAACGGGAGAGGCCACAACAGTGAGAGGCCCGCATACCGCAAAAAGAAAAA
The DNA here is from genome assembly GCF_025265405.1 of Mesoplodon densirostris. Classification (NCBI taxonomy): domain Eukaryota; kingdom Metazoa; phylum Chordata; class Mammalia; order Artiodactyla; family Ziphiidae; genus Mesoplodon; species Mesoplodon densirostris. Next base: position 7,871,394 of record NC_082669.1, on the reverse strand, counting down.
AAAAAAAAAAAAGAAAAACATTTTGATAAAGAATAGTGGAAGGAATCACTCTACCTGGTACTGAGGGTTTCTACATAGTTACAGTGATCCACACAGTGGCACTGGCAGGGGAACAAACCCCATAGATCAATGGAAGAAATTAGAAAACCCAGAAATAGACCCACACAAATATTCTCAACTTACTGTTGACAAAGGTACAAAAACACTTCAAGAAATCATGCTGGAGTAATTGGAAATCCTAATGAAAATTATTAAACCTCACACCTTACACAAAAATTAACTGATATTGCATCATGTTAAGTAAAACTATCACAAAAAACGGAGAAAATCTTTGCCTATGGCTAGGCAAAGAATTCTTCTTTTTTTTTTTTTTTTGCAGTACGTGGGCCTCTCACTGCTGTGGCCTCTCCCGTTGCAGAGCACAGGCTCCGGACGCGCAGGCTCAGCGGCCATGGCTCACGGGCCCAGCCACTCCGCGGCATGCGGAGGCAAAGAATTCTTTGACTTGACAACAAAAGCATGACTAATAAGCAAATTTGATAAATCAGACTTCATTGAATTAAAAACTCTGGTTCTGTAAAAGTACTGGAAGCTATAAGACATTAAGAAAAGAAATTGAAGAAGAAACAAATAAATGGAAAGATATTCTGTGCTCATGGATTGGAAGAATTAATATTGTTAAAATGCTAAATACTACACAAAGCAATCTACAGCTCCAATGCAATCACTATCAAAATTCCAATGGCATTTTTCACAGAAATAAAACTCTCAGAAATTTGTATGGAACCACAAAAGACCACAAATAGCCAAAGCAATCTTGAGAAAAAAGAACAAAGCTGGAGGCATCATGCTCCCTGATTTCAAGCTATATTACAAAGCTACAGTAATTAACACAATGTGGTATTGGCATACAACCAGACACACAGATCAACGTAACATACAGAGAGCCCAGAAATAAACCCATACATATATGGTCAATTAATTTACAACAAAGGAGCCAAAAATATACAATGGGGAATAGACAGTCTCTTCAGTAAATGGTGTTGGGAAAACTGGCCAGCCACATTCAAAAGAATGTAACCACTGTCTTACATCATGCACAAAAATCAACTCAAAATTGATTAAAGACTTGAATGTAAGACCCGAAACCATAAAACTTCTAGCAGAAAACACAGGCAGTAAGCTCTTTGACTTACTGTCTTAGAGATAAATTTTTTAATCCAACACCAAAAGTAAAAGCAACAAAAGCAAAACTTTTGTTCACAGCCCACGCAAATAGCAAAACTCAAAAAACCTCATCAATGACCAAAAAATAAACACTGAAGCCATGAAATACCATTATTAACCTATTACATTGGCAATAATTCAAGATGCAGTATACTAAGGGCATTTTAGGTAATGAGGTTCTCGTGTACTGTGGTGGGGATACAAACTGTACACTCTTTGCAGGGCAACTAACACTGTGAAAACCCTGTAGAAGATATTACCTTACAGAATCACCTCAGCAGAATACTAACAATTTAACATCTATAATACAAGAATACTAGTGTGTGTGTGTGTGTGTTTACACACAGATCGATGAGCGAGGGACTCCTACACAGAGACACGCACAGAGGGACTCAGGGAGGAACAGACTGAAGGACTTCTTTCAAGGCTCCACGCACTGCTGTTTGAGGCAGGGAAAGTCCGAAACACGCGGAACGATCATCAACTGAGGAATGTGCAAGCACAACCTGGAATACCATGTGGCACTGGAAAGACTAAAGTGGATCCTTAGAGTGAAACAGAATGACTTGCATGACTTTTCTAAGCACAAAAATAGCAGGTCTCCAAAATCAGTTTATTAAATGATGTGTCATCCTGCTGCCACTGGTATAACAGTGAGGCACAGTAGGACATCAAGAGAGATAAAAATACTGACTCTAGAATGAGAATCCCTAGATTCAAGTCCCTAGATTCAAACCACATTCTAACGAAAATTGCAGTACCTACTGTACGGGTTTGTTGTGAGAATTAAATAAGTTGAATATAAATAAAGCACTTCAAAAAAAAGCCTTGCAAAAATAAGCAATATATGTGTTTTGCTGTTATTATTATAACTACACGTAAAAACACAGCATAAATGCTTGGTGAATATTAGCTATCATTTTCATTACTATAAACCAGCATTCATTTTAGGCACTGTTACACTTGTTAGCTTATGTGAATATACCCCTATGAGAGATTTCAAAGTATATTTGTTATAAACTATATAAACTATACTAAATAACACATATCATATATTACAGGAAAAACTACGTAACAAAAATGAAGTGTGACTGATTACAAAGTTTAAACAAATTATTTGCCTAACAAAGTTAATATACTTTCTCATGAAAATTACGTCTTTCTTTGGGTATATGGAGCACCGTTTTTTAGTGTATAAAAATGATCAGTAAACCATTAATAATTCTGTCATTTGTTCTGCATCCCAGCTGTGAAAACAATGCTGCATGAGCTTCCTATTGCTTCCAGTGGTATATTAACTTCTTAAGCCACAAACCTCGTGGCTTAAAATAACACAAATGTATTATCTCACAGTTGTGGAGATCAGACGTCCAAAGTGAGTGTTGCAAAGCTGGAATCAAGGTACGTTCGCTTTGGAAGTGCCAGGCTCCAGAGACCTGCCACCTCCTTGGCTTGTGGCGCCTACCCCACCCTCTCCTTTCGCTGCCACGTCTCCTTTATCTGCCTTTGGCTGTCCTGCCTTCCTCTTTAAGGACCCCTGTGACTGCACTGGGCCCACGCTAGTAATTCAGGAGAGTCTCCCCTTCTCAAGATCTTAATTACGCCTGCAAAACCTGCTACTGTAGGGTAACATATTCAGAAGCTCTGGAGGTGAGACAAGGACAGCCTTGAGGACCCTGACTGTCTCCATGCGTGGGTCCCAGCCATGAGATGGAATTTTCACTCAGGCTGTTCTCCTGGCCACTCAATGACCGACTCACCTCTCCAGTCTCAGACCTCAACAGATCAAGCTACTTTTGGAAAGGGGTTGTAATACAGTGGCAATCCATGCTCCTGTTCATGAGGATACTCGGAATTTAAAAGCAGTACAGAGTACAATATCATGTTTATTCTCTGAAAACACGATTTCCATACCACCCTGTTTTTATGCACTGTCTTAAGTTTATCTGTACATGTATGTCAACATTCCCCTGAAGAAAAATGATCTTCCCTTACCCCTAACCCCTTACAAAGCACTTCACAAAATACAGGCAGGCAGAAATTTTTCTTTAATTAAGAGAGACTAAACATAACAAAATCCCTTTAAAACAAACCTGTTAAAATATGTAAATATTTGAAAACATTAAGAAACGTTAAAATACAACCAAAATCCCTTCTTACCATATACAACATATTTCAGTTGGAGATTTTTAACGACTTCTTCCACAGTAGGTTTATACTCCAGAAAACACGTGTAAACCCCACTCATGCTCTCCTCGAAGTTCTGGAATACAAGGCTTCCTGTGGAGGTCACTTGGGCACTGCTGTTTCCTAATAGAGGAATAAGATACAGTGATCAGTAGCTTAAATTACATGAGATTGAGATAAAATAACGAAATATTTTCTTAACAGAGAAAAAGCATCCAAATTTACCTACAGAATCATTGAAGGAGTCGGGGACAAAGTCATTGTGTCTGGTGGTTCTTGACAGTGGGTGCCAGCATGAACTTAGTGTCAGAAGTTCACTAACCAGAGTTCATCAAGCGTGTGGCTGCCTAAGTGGTAAGAGACTAACAATCACACATACATGATGTGCTCCTGACCTGCTTGTCGCTCTGAGGTGGCATCGTCAGTACTCATATACATATAATATAGTACATACTTATACATACTATCAAGTAATTATATTTGTATATATGCATATAAATACTTTACTGATGAGTTATGCTCTCATTAAGCATAAAAAAATGTACATGAAAGGGATAAACAGTGTGTCCAGAACAAAGGCTAACTCAATATAATCACGAACACCTAGGCATCTGTTGTCATTACACAAGGCACTTGGCAAAATTTGGATTACAACCGTGAGGGTTGCAGGAGAAAGAAAACAGGAGACTGGATCACTTGACACCCGAAGTCGCACAATCAGAACTGCAGTGCTGGGAGTCAGAACTTGGACGTAAGGTCCCTTGTCACTTCAGCATCACTTAAGTACCACACGGGGAGAGAGCCATGTTGTGTAATGGGAAAGAAGTCTGATTTAGAGGGTTAGAACTTGGCTTTGAGGTGTGCCTTTCTTTCTCATAAACTGTGTAACTGGGGATAATCACTTAATCTTTCTGAAGTCTAGCTCCTTCATTTGCACAACAAAGAATCATAATATATGATAATATATCTCATAGAATTGTTTTTGAATAACAAATACAAGGAATGTTAAAGTACTTGAAAAAGCTATAAATCATTAAGCAATTAAAAATGGTTACTCTCAACGTTCATAACCACGGGTTTGCACTAGAAAAAATTATTAGATACTAAAACTCACTCAACAATTTAATAAACTATTCATTAGAATTGAAAATATTATCTTAATAAATACTTATCTTTTTCTATTTTAAGAAAATAATTTATTGCCTATAACTGTCAAGTTGAAATTTATTTTGAAGAAATTCATTGCTTCAAAATAAGACAAAAGATGAATGTTCTTAGTGAAGAAATTTTCATTATTAATTTTTTCACTAACAATTTGTTGAGTTTCTAGCACATGCAAAGCCCTGTTTCGGATACTGAAGGAGAAATGAATAGATGGATATACCCACCCTCAAGGTATTTACATAGAGCATTATGCCTTGAGAACTCCCATTTCTATATCCTGGATGAAGCTGAAAAATGTGATATAAATTTAGAATACATTTCTATTGTACTGCCTATTTCTTCATGAATATCTTTTGATGTAAGAGTATATATTTATCATAACATGTCTCTTTTTTTAGAACAGATTAAGAGGTTTCAAGTGTTTGCTATACATATATTTCAGCAGACACAAACAGATACATCATAGTAATATGATAAAAGGTGCGCACACATTGTAAAGAAATTTTAGAATATCATGTCAGCAATGAAGCTATGCATTCCCTGGAAAAAATTTGAAATAAAATTTCGCAAACCAGAAGGATTAATAAGTATATTAATATATATTTGAATGCCTACTACAATGTTAAATATCATGACAGCCAGAAAATCGAGTATCATATAATTTGTAAGAAAACACTCCCTGGCTACCTTCTTATTTAAAAAAATTTAAAAGTAGCACACTTTGAAAAGATACCCAGATGACTGCATAGCCAAGAGAAGAACCCACTTAACAAATACCACTTAAGAAACAGACTTTTACAAAACTAAGTTTAAATGGGAATTTCAGGATGCCAAGGCATATCACTATATACTATATCACTATAAGAACTCAGACAACAGCAGACAGTCAATCAATAATTAAACTGAAGTCAGGACTTCTTTCTCTAGAACTCAGCTTGATCATCTAAAAATTCAGAGCTGGATTAGACTTCTAGAAGCACATGCCTTAGAGCTCTAAAATGATATGGCAAAATTTAAGCACCATTTCATTACAACTTATTTTTAAAAACAGGTTGATACTTTTGGTTTCTGCTCAGATATGGAGAGTGACTATAAGAGCAACAACATCATACAACAATAAGGAAAAAGACAGACAGACTGTCAACCAACAAATTTTCTTGAACCCATCAAACAAATGAGGCAGGCAGGGCAACCAGGAACCCTGAACACCAGGAATGAACAGGGCCTGCGGCTAGAACCTAGACCGAAGCATTTGCTTCAATGGTCTGGGAACATCTGGCTAAAAGTTTTCAGTAAACTGCTAAAAGCCAAGTGTTGTCCAGGGTGAGCATGTGAAGCCTCCGAGGACCACGGATGGGGGCAGGGGGAGTGCAGAGGCAGTTGCACCCTCTTACAGGCTTTATCTTCATGAAAACCTTTAGGTGTTCAAAGGAAGATCAGGGGAACCCTGAGCAAGATTCCCACAGGGTACTGGCTAGAGGAGGGGGCCGGCATCCCTGCCAAAACTCCACCCTTGCCCATTTCCCCTACCTCCTGGTGAGGAGCAATGCTTTAACCTACAAGGGAGAAGAAACAAAAATGGTCACTGAGGGCACTGTGGAAACCTGTTACCACTCGGGAAGGAAACAGGAAGGAAAAAAATCCATTCTTGAGGAAGTCAGCAAGAAGTACTAGGCCAACACTAAAGCCGGCAGACAGGCTGAAGAACTTCTAAAGGCCACACCCACAAGATCCAGTGACACCACACCTGCCAGAGACTAATGCTGAATCAGAACACTAGAGACTGCCCCTCTCTCCCAACTGCCCATCACTAATAAGAGTCTAGCGAAAATGCAGTGAAATCAAGCTAGGAGAGCTGCAAGAAAGATTCTCTCTAGAGAAAGCAAAAAAAGGAGAAACCAAAGCCAAAGACGAGACAATGGAGAAAAATAAGTTTTCAGTAACCACAGCAATAACCAATATCAAAGCCAGACAATTCCTGACTAGTTTAACACAAACTCCCAATATTAAAGGCTTAATAATATTTTAAAAAGTGTTCATCTCAAATATAAAAATAATTATCTCAATATTTACTATCTTATTCGAGATGTTCTTAAAAAATTAAGAAGCATACAGGAGGGTAAGAAATGGCACATTTCCAAAATACCAAGCAATGACACAGATGTCAGAAGTATCAGACAGTTAGTTTAAAATAACGATGAATAATGTATTAAATAATTTAACGGAAAATGTAGAAAGCACACAAGACCAGATAGGTGATTTCAGCAGAGTCTGAAACCATAAGAAAAAATCAAATGGAAATGTTAGAACTAAAACCAAACCAAAAAAGTAAAAAAAGAACACAGTAACAGAGATGAAATCTTCCTTCAATGAGCTCATAAAGAGGCTTGACACAGCTAAGAAAAGAATCAATGACTTGAAGATAAATCAAAAGAAATTTACCCAAAGAGAAAAAGCAACAAAAACAACAAGAGCAACACAACACCAAGAAGAATGAATCCAAGAGCTATGGAACAATTTCAAACAGTTACATAAGGGTGATAGAAATCTCAGAAGGAGCAGAGAGACAGGATGAAGCAGAAGAAATATTGGAAGATATAATGGCTGACAATTTTCAAAAATTAATGACAAACCAAAACTACAGATCCAAGAAGCTTATAGAACACCAAGCAGAATAATACAAATAACCAAAAAAAAAAATGCATTTAGTATTCAAATCACTGAAAGTGAAACGGAAATAAAAAATCTTGAAATTAATCAGAAAAATATGGCACACTGCCTACAGAAGGATAAGGACTATTTTATAGCAGCCTTCTCAAGAGAAACTATACAAGCAAAAAGAATACAGAATGCCATCTTTGGAATGTTGAAAGAAAAAAACTGCCAACCCAGAATTCTACAACCAGCAAAAGAAAAAGATAAGCAAACTTTACCCAAAGCAAGCAGAAAGGAAATAATAGTCAGAAATCAATGCAACTGAAAACAGAAAAATACCAGAGAAAAATAACTCAAAAGCTGGTCCCTTGAAATGACTGATAAAATTGTTAACCCTGTAGCCAGAGAGACCAAAATGAAAGAGAAAAGACACATCCAATACCATATCATAGAGATCCTGGAAATATCAAAAAGATAGCAAGAAAATATCACAAACTATGCACATAAATTCGACAAGTTGAAAAAAATCTAAGTTGGACAAATTCCTTGAAAGACACAAATTACAAAAAGTCACAAAATGGTGAGAAGGGAAAACCCTAGTCCTACCTCATTTAGATTATTATCTGTGAACTCTGAAGCCAGACTTCAAAGGCACTTGACTTCAGGAAAGTACCTTGTTCTCTCAATGCCTCTGTCTTCCACATATAAAAGGGAGAAAATGTATTTACTGCAAAGAGCTGTTGTGAAACTTAAATGATTAGTATATGTAAATTGCTTAGAACAGAATCTGCTACTTGATAAAAGTATACGTGTTGATTATTTTTATAAAATTCAGAATAAAAACACTAAAGTAAAAATATGCTTGCAGATGGGCCTCCCTGGTGGCGCAAGTGGTTGAGAGTCCGTCTGCCGATGCAGGGGATAGGGGTTCGTGCCCCGGTCTGGGAGGATCCCATATGCCGCGGAGCGGCTGGGCCCGTGAGCCATGGCCGCTGAGCCTGCGCGTCCGGAGCCTGCGCGTCCGGAGCCTGTGCTCCGCAACGGGGGAGGCCACGACAGTGAGAGGCCCGCATACCGCAAAAAAAATAAAAATAAATAAATAAATAAATAAATATGCTTGCAGAATATATCCATACACGTATATCTATATTTATATATATTTAAATATGTGCATCTACTACATGTATGAATACACACGTACATAGATATATGTATGTATTTGTGCGTGTGTATTCATACACATTGTAAATGCATAAAGAAAAGCTAAGGAATAATATTGTAAAAGTTCAGGATAATGTTCACCTAAGAGGGGTTGGGAACAGAAGAATGGGATTTTTCAACGTTAGAAGGTTCAACAGTCATGATAATGGTATGTCTTGGCTTCTATAGCAAGCTCAAGGATGTCTGTTTTATTACGCTTCATAACTTACATATCTGTTATACAGATTTGTATTTATCAGATGCTTCATAATAAAAATATTAAGGTAGAGTAAGATGTAATCTATGATCTCATTTTTTTTAAAAACCATAATAAGGATGCAGTTACAGGGTAAAGCTCAACGTGTGTGTGTGTGTATGTGTGCACTTATACAGGTTTGTGTGAACATTTAAAAAAGTGGGAAAGTCCACACACCAAAAAGAGTTAATTCATCAGAATGGTATTCGGGTTGAAATAAGAGGTACAGGGCTTGCTGCAATAAATGCTTTACCTTTGTAAACCAAAAATGTTGGAAGAGAGACAGAAAGAAGAGGGCGGCATTGGGGGTGAGAGGAAGAGAGCCTGGCAAGTCTAAGACTTCTAGCAAGTCTAAGACTTGGCCTCCACACTGTACAACCATCTAAACAACCTGGATGCTTCTCTCCAAAGGGAGGCACAAGTACGTAACTACATGTTTCTTTGGTTCAACTGTAGGGGAACTATCTTTGGAATATCCATAAAAAATAACAAAAGTACAGTGTAGTTTAACCTAGAGTCCAAAAAGCTTCTCTGTTTTTCAAGCTTTAATAAAATTAGACATTTTCCACGTCTCTCTGCAAGTACAGTGACAGTACTGAGCTTTAAAGCTGACAGACAGTGAACTATGATGTGACACTGCACTGAAAACACAACGGTAATCATGATGTCAGAATACCAGGATTTTCTGAGAATAGTCTTTATAAACACAAAACCATTGCATCTACATGATTTTATCCTACCTGGAAACAATTACGTTTTTGAACATCTGTTTTCCATTATGAAAGTGAGTAATATAAAATGTCACTGCTAGTTAAAGGATTCAAAATTCACTTACATATTATACTTTGCAATACAAGCTGCAAGACCTGGCCTGGCATCTCAGAGAAGAGCATGTTTCACATCTTAATTTTCAAATCAAAGGAGTAACAAATTACAACACAACAAATCAATACTTCAATGCTTCTATTTTTGAACTCACAGAGTTTTAATAACAAATATATTTGATTTTATTTTCAATATTGGATACCTTTACTCCTGGCCCTCTTCGCTGATTTATATTAACTGCCTAGCCTCTCAGGACCTCTGTCCCTGACCTCTGCTCACCCCCTCCTACACTCTAGTACTACAGCCAGGCAGAGGTCACGCTGCTCTGTGTACCTCCTGCAAAGCTGGGCACAATGGCAGCCACCAGGTAGTCACTCCCCTAGAGCCGAGTAATTCACTTTGGAAACACACCACCTAACTTAAAGAGTGAAGTAACTCTTTAAACCTTGAGCTATTTCAGAATCAACATAAATATTATAGCAATGTACAACAGATTGTTCAACTATATAAAATATGAATTAAAACATATTAAAAAATATTTCTTATGAATGTTTCTTCAGCAAGTCTTTGTATGAATATACTGCTTTCCTCCATCCAGGTCTAAAAAATAAACTTGTAGGTTTTCATCCACAAGCACTATCTCAAAACACCAATAAGGGAGAAAAAGGAGAAGAAAGGAAGGAAGGAACGGAGGGAAGGAGGGAGGAAGGGAGGGAGGGAAGGAAAAGAGAGAGAAAGAAAACATGGTGAATAGAGCAATAAAGAAAAAACTTCCACAGAAGGTATGCAAAAGGTACTTCCTTGAACAGATATTTAGGATGAAAATTCACTATCTGAATTTTCAGCAAGGCTGAAAACAAAAACAGCTAAGCTAATTGATATTTTTTTAACTACACTGCAAAAACAAATCAGCTTTTAGCAAATGAGATATCAGAATACAAGTAAGATGGGCATTTCAAAATAACAAAAGAAGAAGTTGAATGGAGAAAATGTTGATCAAATCAATCATACGAATAGTAATCTCTATATGGAAAAACGTACCTTCATGAGAATAAGACCTTGTTTTCTCAAAACTCTGAAAACTGTAAGGCTACTATTCAGATGTATCTCAAGTCCATCTTCTCCTCTGGATGAGTGCCCGAGTACTAAACTTTCTCTTTTGTAAGCACAGCATCAGTAACATATTATTACACAGCTACCGCCAAACCATGCGGTATATTTAAGAGCATGTTTTTCATACTAAAATACTGAATGTTAAATTTAGTCAGTTTTTTCAAAATGTATATTAATACTTAGGTTAAATTCAAATATAATCCATACTGTCTGGTCAGGATTTTAATCAGAGTGAAATATAAGATAAAAAATATAAAATCATAACTACGAATAAAGTCTCAAGTTGTTCCTATGTGGGGCTGTATAAAACAAACAAAACCAGAGTTTTAAACCTAGAGCTCAAAGTGCTCATTTGTGTTTTTAACAAAAGCCAGAATCATATTTTCTTCTTCATACATACTTTGCTAACAAAAGTCTAACTGAGGGCTTCCCTGGTGGCGCAGTGGTTGAGAGTCCGCCTGCCGATGCAGGGGACGCGGGTTCGTGCCCTGGTCTGGGAGGATCCCACATGACGCGGAGCGGCTGGGCCCGTGAGCCATGGCCGCTGAGCCTGCGCATCCGGAGCCTGTGCTCCGCAACGGGAGAAGCCACAACAGTGAGAGGCCCGCGTACCGCAAAAAACAAACAAACAAACAAAAAAAAGTCTAACTGAGGTAACCAAAATGATTTTATGAATTTTACAATAAAAAAGGAAAAATTTTTGAAATATGGATGCTTAGAGAATTCTCCAGTTTAATCATCCAGTGTGTCTCTATCTCAAATTAAGATCTGGAAAAAATGGTCATGCCATCTACATTGTTACATTCTAACTCCAAAAAGAAATGACAAGAAAAAGAAGTGAGCTAATACATAAATGTATATGAGATACAAATATTCTTTTTGCTCTGAGTACATTTCATACATATCATTTTTAATGATAACAACTGAAACAGAAGCCCACCTGAAATGATTTTTCCTTTAGGTCCATGCCACTGGAATGATGGGTCTATGAGTTCAGAATTCTGCAGTCGTTGGGTTACACATAACACGTGTGGACTCTTTTGATGGAGCATAACATATACTTTCACTGAAAATAAATATTAAAATGTTCCAATAATATTTTATGTTCATTCATGATCTATAATGGCTTACATTTTTGTAGTCTGGGTTACATGTTTTCAGACGTTTTCTTTGGATTATTGCTATTGCTTGGTAAGAACTAAATTTCATTGCATTCCATATAACTAACTTTCAAAAACATACACTTATTTGCATGTGCGAGTGTATCTTAATCTCAGCATTATGCATTAGTCTTTTTATTCAGAGTTCATATACCAACTTACTTTGTTGTCATAAAATTATTTTAATTACAAAGTATTAAGATAACTCTATATCTATACTTCATCTGTTTTGCAAAGACACCAAACCTGAAAGAAACTGACAAGATAAATTTGCTTAGATTACGGAACAATACATTAATCACAATGATGTAACACAGTGTACTGAATTTTAAAATTGTAATGTGATTAAAAAATTCACAAATATGTGCTTTGATTTTAATTATTAAGCGTTCTTCCCACTTTCCTTTAAAATTTAGAGCACTGCTCCTTAAACAAGCAAAAATAGTATTCTCTAGGAGATACAAAAGGAACACAGTAAAGATTTAATTGTTTTGCATTTACTCATAAGAAAGCTTTTAGAAAAGCTTCTAGAAACTCCTCAGTAATCCCATGGCAACACCTCACTAATCAACCATATACTAAGATTTTTGTGTTCCAGTAAAATAAAAATTGTTTCTATGAGAATCAAAATTCTCCTTAACTTTAAAGAAACTGTCTCTAAACTTTAGCCATACAACATCATGTTTATTGAATGTAGCTTTTAGATAGCTACTCTTACTTAGGTTAAGAAAGTTCCCCTCAATTCTTGGTAATTTGTTTTCCTGGGACACTTGCACCTATATTCATAAATGTAACTGTATATAATTTTCTTACATTATCCTTTGTGTTTTTCCAATTTCAGTACAAATTTGTTATTTAGTGTTTAGCACTATTAAGTTAGGCATCTAAGATTATAATAGCCACATAAAATGAATTAGGCAGATTTCCTTCTATAAATTTTCTCTGAAAGAATATGTAAAGTGTTTTTGTCCTTGGAAACTATATAGCCTGGTACTTATTTTTTGGCAAGGGAGGAAGTAGCAAAACAAATTTCTGATTAACAATCTGGAGAATTTAATTATTAGTTTACTAAGTAATTTAATTAAGTCTGTTTTAGAAACATATTTTAGTAGAGTTATCCACTGTAAGTTTATTAGATAAAATTATTCAGAATACTAAGTTCTGATTTTTAAATCTCACCATATCTTAATTTATTCATAATATTTTTGTACTTTCATTATTCTCTTGTGAAACAATTACCAAAACTCTGTCTCCTAATTGCTCCAAAGACAGCTTTTGGTTCCATTCAATCTATTATTATTCTCTGGTCTCCTTCATTAATTTCTCCTCTTATTTTATTTCCTACTCACCTCAGTTTAAATGTTTCTTCTTTTTTCTACTTTTAATGAATGCTTATTGTATTAACGTGTCATTCCTCAGCATGACTTACTGGCTCTTTTATAAGGACACCAGTCATATTGGATTTGGGTCTTCCTTAATGACTTCATTTTAACTTGATTACTTCTATAAAGACGCTGTCTCCAAATAAGTTCACTTTCTGGGGAACTGAGGATTAGGACTCAAACATGATTTTAGGGAGAAGGATGATTCAGTCCATCACACTGAGATTCAGTTGTTTTTCTTAACTGAAATGTTAATTCATTTTAAGGAGAAATTTAAGCACATCCAATAAAAAGGAAAGTTAGTTATACGCAACTGTTTTATAATTTAGGTTTAAAAGCTGTAGTTTTAAAACAAAAGCTGTGATAAAAGTTGTGATATCAGTGAAAATGGCAGAGTAAAGAACTCCAAAACTCATCCCCTTCATAAAGGTAATAAGAAAATGGCACATATTGTTAGAATCAACATTTTCAGAACTCTGGAAATTAATCAAAGACTTACAGCACCCAGGAAAAATGTACTCAGGAAAAACAACTGAATCTCGGTGTCATGGCCTGAATTATGCTTCTCCCTAAAATCATATGTTTAAGTCCTAATTCCCAGTTCCCCAGAAAGTGAACTTATTTGGAGATAGAGTTTTTATAGAAGTAACCAAGTTAAAATGAGGTCATCAGGGTAGGCCCAAATCCAATATGACTGGTGTCCTTATAAAAAGGGGAAATTTGGACACACAGACAAACACAGAGGAAAACAGTGTGAAGAGATATAGGGAGAAGATGGCCATCTCCAAGCCAAGGAAGAAGAACTGGAACAGGTCCTTGCCCTACTGCCCTCAGAAGGACCCACCCAAGCCTCCATGATTGGACTTCTATCCCCCAAGACTGTGAGACAACACATTTCTGTTGTTTAATCTGTCAGGCCCGTGGTAATTTTCTACCGTAGCCCTAGCAAACACACCTGGTAAAAACAGTGAGCGTGTAGTGCTTTGAGTTGCTGTATTAGAACCAGCAGCCTGGTAGCCACTAGAGGGGCAGATGGGGTTAGATGGACTTCAGTGCCTCCTTCCCAGAGAAGTGTCATTATTTCACCTTTCTGGCAGTGTCCTGGAAGACACCATGCACAAAGCTATCTTTACATGACCTAACTTGGAGCACACCCACTGTAAAAAGCCTTTTCCCCAAGAGTCTTTATCAAAAACAACTAGAGCTTGCCACTTAACTTTGTAAATGCCTGAAGCAGTGGGAGTAAACATCAGCTTAACCAAAAGCTTAAGAGGAAAAGCTGTGTAATGACATGTCAATGGGAGCTTTGAAAACTTCAGACACGTTCCTAGGAAAATAGAAGGGCATGTGCATGCACAGAGTAGGCCACGTGGCCAAGACTGGACATGCTCAGTAAAGAATGAGAGGCCTTAAAGTTCTCACCTCTGGCTGAAATTGAGCCTCTGTAGAGCAGAAAGTGAAGGATATGCTGGAGTTGTCAACCGCCTGGCTAAATGTTTAAGGTAAGCCATGACAAGCTCACAAGGATTCTCAGAAAATATTAGGAGACTAACTGGTTCAGGTGTTTAATGAAATCTCTGTTGAACCATTAGCCTAACTAAGCTAACTAAGCAAAGACTTCAGTGGCCACACATGACAAAGAATACAGAATTTAAAGAGAATTAGTTCAGAAAAGTCACTAAACAAATGCTATAGGAATACCTCATTTTACTGTACTTCACTTTACTGTACCTCACAGATTTTGCATTTTTTACCATCAATGGTTTGTAGCAATCCTGAGTTTCAGATGATGGTTAGCACTTTTTAGCAATAAAGTATTTTTTAATTAAGGTACATACACTGGTTTTTAACCAAATGCTATTGCACACTTAATAGACTGTAGTACAATGTAAACATAACTTTTATAGGCACTGGGAAACCAAAAAAATTCATGTGCCTTACTTTATTGTGATACTTGCTTTATTGTGATGGCCTGTAACTGAACTTGCAGTATCTCTGAGTATGCCTGTACAACAAAAAGCAACTACATAAATACCTAGAAAGGGGGAAGAATCTGATTTCCAGAGTACTACATAATATTCCCTACGAAGTCCAGTTTTCAACCAAAAATATGAGTCATGCAAAAAACCAAGAAAGTATAGTCATAGGCAGCAAAAAAAGCAACCAATAGAAACTGTCCCTGAGGAAAGCCAAATTTTGGAGTTACTGGACAAAGACTTTAAATCAGTTATTTTAAATATGATCAAAGAACATCATGCCTAAAGTACTAAAAGAGTATGAAAATGATGTCTCTCCAAATAGAAACTATCAATAAAGGGATAGAAGTTATAAAAAAAGATCCAAAGAGAAATTCCGGACTAAAAAGTACAATAACAAATGAAAATTCACAGTAAAGAATCAATAGCAGATCTCAACAGACAGAAGAAAGAATCAGCAAACTTTACGTTACATCAATGTGGGATTTATCCAATCTGAGAAAAAGAAAAATAGAAAGATAAGTGAAGGTAAATCAATAGTACTCAGAGACCTTTGGGAAACCATCAGGCATGCCAGTATATGCATAAAAGTCCCATGGAAGAGTGGAGAGAAAGAGCCAGAAAGAATATTTGAAGGAATAATAGCAAAAACTTCCCAAAATGGGCTTCCCTGGTGGCGCAGTGGTTGAGAGTCCGCCTGCCGATGCAGGGGACACGGGTTCGTGCCCCTATCCCGGAGGATCCCACATGCCGCGGAGCGGCTGGGCCCGCGAGCCATGGCCGCGGAGCCTGTGTGTCCGGAGCCTGTGCTCCGCAACGGGAGAGGCCACAGCAGTGAGAGGCCCGCGTACAGCAAAAAAAAAAAAAAAAAAAAAAAACTTCCCAAAATTGATGAAAAACATGAATCCACACATCGAGCAAGCCCAATGAACTCAAACCAGGATACATTCAAAGAGATCCACACCTTAGGTACATCATAATCAACTGTGAAAACCCAGAAACAAAGAATCTTGAAAGCAGCAAGACAGAAGCAACTCAATACATGATATGGTCCTCAATAAAATTAGCTTACTTCTCATCAGAAACCATAATGAAATAGAAAGTTTGAATAGACCTAAAACAAGTAAAGTGATTGAATAAAAAAAAAAAAAAACTTCCACAAGGAAAAGCCCAGCACCAGTTGAATTCACTTGTGAATACTACCAAACAAGTAGAATTAACAATACTTCACAAACTTCCAAAAAAATGTAAGAGGAGGGAACACACTCCAACTCATTTTATGAAGCCACTATTGCCCTAAAACCAAAATCAAAGACAACACGAGAAATCTACAGACCACTTTTCCTTATGAATATGTACATGATAATCTTCAAAATACTAGCAATCAAATCCAGCAACATGAAAAAGGATTATACATCATAATCAACTCAGATTCATGCCAGAAATGCAGGGCTAGTTCAAAATACAAAAATCAATCAATGTAATACCTTATCATATCCATAGAATAATGGACAAAACCCATTGATCCTCTCAATATACGCAGAAAAATCATTTGACAAAATCCAATACCCTTTCACAATAAAATCACTCAACAAATTCGGAACAGAAGGAACTCTCTTAATCTGATAAAGGGCATCTACAAAAATTCACAGCTAACATAATACTTAATACCAAAAACTGAAATCTTTCCAGGCCCCCAAGGTCAGGAACAAAACAAAGATATCTGTTAACATCAATATTGAACTGGAGGTTCTACCTGGAGCAACTAGCAAGGAAAAATAGGCAGATTGTAAAAGAAGAAATAAAACTACCTCCATTTGCAGATGACATGATATTATATACAGGAAATTTTAAGGAATAATTCCCCCATCCCCCATTTAAAAAATTAGAGCTGTAAGTGATTCGGCAAGATGAAAGGACACAATATCCATTTGCAAATCTCAACTGTATTTCTATACAGTAGCAATGAGCAATCCAAACACTAAACTGATAAAAACATTCTATTTACAGTAGCATCAAAAAGAATAAAATATTTAGGGATACATTTAACAAAAGTAGTACAAGAAGACTCATACACTGAAAACTGTAAAACATCATTGAAGGAAAATAAAGAACACCTAAATAAATGGAAAGACACTCCATGTTTATGAATTGCAAGACTGTAGAGTGTTAAGGTGGTAATACTCCCAAGATTGATCAACAGATTCAATGCAATCCCTATAAAAATCCCAGTGGGCTTTTATTCCAAAAATTGCCAAAGCTGATTCTAGAATAACACGAAATTTCAAAGGACCCAGAATAGCCAAAACAATCTTGAAAAAGAGCAAATTTGAAGTACTCACACTTGATAATTTCAAAACTTATTATAAAGCAACAGCAATCAAGACAGTGTGGTACTAGAGTAAGGAAAGACATATATATCAAAGGAATAGAATTTAGAGTCCATAAAAAAAAACTCATACATCTATGGCAAACTGCTCTTCAACAAGAGCACCAAGACATTCGATAGAAAAGTAAAAGTTTCTTAAACAAATGATGCTGGAACAAGTGGATATCCACATGCAAAAGAATGAATTTTGATCCCTACTGCATACCATGTGCAAAAATTAATTCAAAATGGATCAAAGATCTAAATATAAGCACTAAAACTATGAAATTCTTTCAAGAAAATGTAGGAGTAACACTTTGTGGCTGCTGATTAAGCAATCACTTCTGATACATGACTCCTAAAGCACCAGTACAAAAGAAAAAATAGAAATCAGACTTTATCAAAGTTTAAAATGTGTGCTTTAAAGAACACTATCAAGAAATGAAAACACAATCCATAGAATAGAAGAAAATATTTGCAAATCCAACATCTGATAAGGGTCTAGTATCCAGAACATATTAAAAAAAAAAAAAACTCTTCCATCTCAGTAATATAAAAGACAGCCAAATTAAAAATTGGGTAAAGGACTTGAACAGGCATTTCTGTAAAGAAGACATCCAAATGGTCAATAAACACATGAAAAGAGGTTCCACATCACTAGTCATTAGGGAAATGCAAATAAAAAGCACAATGAGAATCCACTTCACATACACTAGGATGGCTAAAATTTTAAAAGATGGACAATAATAAATGTTAATATGGATGTTGGGACATTTGAATCCTCATAAATTTCTGGTGGCAAAGTACAATAGTTCAGGTTCTTTGAAAAATTGTTTGGCAGTTCCTCAAAATGTTAAACATAGAGTTACCGTATATCCCAGCAATTTTACTCCTGGGTATACTGAAAACATATGTTCACACAGAAACTTGTCCAGAAATGTTCATAACAGCACTATTCAAAATAGCTAAAAAGTGGAAACTTCCTAAATATCCATCAATTGATGGATACACAATGGTAGTATATCCATTCAATGGAATATTATTCAGCCATAAAAATGAATGATACATTCTGTAACATAAATGAACCTTGAAAACATCATACAAAGTGAAAGAAGCCACACACAAAACACCACATAGTGTATGATTCCACTTATATGGAATGTCCGGAATGGACAAATTTATGGAGACAGAAAGTAGATTAGTGGTTTCCAGGGGCTGGAGTGTGATTGCTTAATGGGTATGGTGTTTCTTTTTAGAGTGATGAAAATGTTATGGAATTACATAGTGCTGATGGTTTCAGTACCTGGTCAATACATGAAAAACTACTCGATTGTATACTTTACAGGAGGAATTTTAAAGCATGTGAATTTACCTCAATTAAATATATATATATACAAAAAAAGTTGTAGATGCTATGCCTCATGTTACTACTACAAAATCTTATTAACCCAAAATCTTTATGATATACAGATCCCATTTTTTAAAAGTTTTAGCATAAGAACTGCATATGGGGACTTCCCTGGTGGCGTAGTGGTTGGGAGTCCGCCTGCCAATGCAGGGGACACAGGTTCGATCCCTGGTCCAGGAAGATCCCACATGCCGCGGAGCAACTAAGCCTGTGCGCCACAACTACTGAGCCTGTGCTCTAGAGCCCGCAAGCCACAACTACTGAGCCTGCGTGCCACAACTACTGAAGCCTGTGTGCCTAGAGCCCATGGTCCCCAAGGGAAGCCACCACAATGAGAAGCCCATGCACCACAACAAAGAGTAGCCCCTTCTCGCCCCAACTAGAGAAAGCCCACGTGCAGCAATGAAGACCCAACAAAGCCAAAATTTAATTAATTAATTAATTAATGTTTTTAAAAACTGTTTTTTAAAAAAAGAACTACATACATTTAATATTAGGTTTAATTATTATACAAAACAAGCAAAAACACTGTAGACAACTTTAATTAGATAGCTTTTAGAAATAATTATTTTTTGCACACTTAAGAAGTTACATCAAACAGAATTAAACTATATGAATCTAACTCTGTGGAAACACCTTTAATCCATTTCCATAGAGGAAAAGGGCCATAGGAAACTAGGATAACTGGGGAACACTAGCCTTTTGCAAAAGATTGATCAAATTTAAACAAATGCCAATTACTTTCTTACAATTACTGAAAATCTATTTATTAATACCTGGAAAATTTGGTGATCCCACTATTTTCATTGAATCTTGGGTCAAGTGAATACCTCTTGGTAATCGAGCCAAATATCCCACTATCAAAAACAAAAAGAACAGAATTAATCAACAATCTGGCTCATTACAAATTTCAAGACATTCGAATAGGACAGTATCGCAGTCTATTTGATGTTTGTTGAAGGGGAGCCATAAATCAATATCCTCTGATATCTGGTATCTCTGTTCCAGCTCTATTCCCTTCATACACTCCAATGAAATTAACATATCCACCGCTTTCCATATTATGTCTCACCTTCAGCTTTTTCTACATCCACTTAGAATACTCTCAGTAAGTCCAAATCCCCACCCTTCAAGACCCAAATCACAAGTCCCTCCTCCCTCAAACCTTGTTTGTCCTCATTTCTTACCTTTTTAGTACATCATCAGCTACACTCACTCTACATTGTATTACAGTTCTTCATGCACAGATATAATTTTCTTTGACTATAAGCTCAATAGTAGGATCAGTGTTTATGTCAACTAATGGAGAATCGATATCTTTTGACTGCCTTCATCCAATTCCCCTCAATCCCGCCTCTGCTAACCACAAGTCTGATCTCTTTTTCCATGAGTTTGTTTGTTTTTGAAATATAATTGTCCCACAACACTTTGTTAGTTCCTGTTATACAACATAGTGCTTTGATGTTTCTATACATTTCGAAATGATGACCACGGTTAGTCTAGTTATGATAAGTCATCATACAAAGACATTACATTGCTATTGACTATATTCCCCACACTGTACATTTCATACTTGTGACTCATTTATTTTGCAACTGGAAGTTTGTACCGCTTAATCTCCCTCACCTACTTCTTCCGTCCCGTTTGGCAAACACCTGCTTGTTCTCTAACTATAACTCTGTTTATGTTTTGATATGTTTGGTTTTTTAGATTCCATATATAAGTGAAATCATGCGGCATTTGTCCTTCTCTTATTTCACTTAGCATAATACCCTCTAGGTCCATCCATGTTGTCACAAATGGCAAGATTTCATTATTTTTTTATGGCTGAGTAGGAGTCCACTGTATGTATCTATTATCTTTATTATCCATTCTTCTATTGATGGGCACTTAGGTTGCTCCCATATCTTGGCTACTGTAAATAATGCTACAATGAACACAGGGATGCATATATCTTTTCTAATTAGTGTTTTTGTTTTCTTCAGATAAATCCTAGGAGTGATATTGTTGGATCATATGGTAGCTCTATTTTTAATTTTTTTGAGGACCCTCCATACTGTTCTCCATGGTGACTGTATCAATTTACATTCCCACCAATAGTGCAGGAGGGTTCCCTTTTCTCCACAGCCTCTCCAGCACTTGTTATTTGTTGCCTTTTTGATAATAGCTATTCTAACAGGTGTGAGAATGGTATCTCATTGTGGTTCAGACTTGCATTTCCCTGATGATTAGTGATGTTGAGCATCATTTTCACGTGCCTATTGGCCATCTGTACGTCTTCTCTTGGAAAAAGGTCTATTCAGGTCCTCTGCCCATTTTTTTTTATTAGTTTCCACTCTATAACAAAGTGAATCAGTTATACATATACATCTGTTCCCACATCCCTTCCCTCATGCATCTCCCTCCCTCCCACTCTCCCCATCCCACCCCTCCAGGCGGTCACAAAGCACCGAGCTGAACTCCCTGTGCCCATTTTTTAACTAGACTGTTGTTTTTTGATGTTGAGTTGTATGAGTTTTTTGTATATTTTGGATATTAACCCTTACAGGATATATTCTTTGCAAATATCTTCTCCCCTTCAGTAGGTGGCAGCCAAAACGTACAAACTTCTAGTATTAAGATAAGTACATACTTGGCATGTAATAAACCATATGATAGGGCTTCCCTGGTGGCGCAGTGGTTGAGAATCTGCCTGCTAATGCAGGGGATACGGGTTCGAGCCCTGGTCTGGGAAGATCCCACGTGCCGCAGAGCGACTGGGCCCGTGAGCCACAGCAACTGAGCCTGCGCGTCTGGAGCCTGTGCTCCAGCAACAAAAGAGGCCTCGATAGTGAGAGGCCCACGCACCGCGATGAAGAGTGACCCCCGCTTGCCACAACTAGAGAAAGCCCTCGCACAGAAATGAAGAACCAACACAGCCAAAAATAAATAAATAAACAAATGTGGGTTTTAAAAAAAAAATTATTATAGGGAAGCAAAAAATGAAAACTGTTACAGATGTAGAAATCAACTTTAAAAATATATATATATATAGTAATTAAAAAAATAAATAAATAAATAAACCATATGATAATATAAATTATTATGATAAACATATGATGAATACAATTAACACTGCTGTATGTTACATATGAATTGTTAAGAATTAATCCTAAGAGTTCTCAACACAGGAAAAAATAATTTTTTTCTATTTCTTTAATTTTGTACCCATATAAGATGATGGACATTCCCTCAACTTATTGTGATAATCACTTCATGATGTATGTAAATCAAATCCTTATGCTGTACACCTTAAAATTATACAGTGCTGTATGTCACTTATACTTCAATAAAACTGGAAGAAAAAAGTATGTTCCTTAAACCTGGAGGACACAGGGATGGGAAGCCAGGGCCAGACTGGGGAGGCCTCTGTAAGCCATGCTTTGACTCTGCAAAAACCAGCAAGCAAATAAAAGATTTAATCAAGAAAAAAATCATCTGTCAAGCACTACACCTTGCACATAGCAAATATTAAATAATAATTGTTAAATAGGATATATTCTGATGTTGTTCAGTTCTCGCTGAACAAGTCAATGTTGATGGACACAGGAGTGTGCACAGACAAGGGGCAGGAGCAGCACAAAAAACGCAATAAAGCTTAGACCCAAATCCTCTGTGGTGTTAAAAGAGAGGAGGCAGTGAACAAAGAAGAGCATGCTATTCAAAATCAGATGACCTGGGGCTTCCCTGGGGGCGCAGTGGTTGAGAGTCCGCCTGCCGATGCAGGGGACACGGGTTCGTGCCCCGATCCGGGAAGATCCCACATGCCGCGGAGCGGCTGGGCCCGTGAGCCATGGCCGCTGAGCCTGCGCGTCTGGAGCCTGTGCTCCGCAACGGGGAGAGGCCACGACAGTGAGAGGCCCGCGTACCGCAAAAAAATAACAAACGAAAAAAACAAAGTCAGATAACCTGGATTTAAATCCCAACTCCACTAACTAGTCTTAGGAAAGTCACTTAAAACTCCAGGAGCTTCAGTTTTCTCATCCGCAAAATGAGACTAAATTCCAGATTTAGAGTTTTTGTAGGAACTGAAGGGACTATTGTATAAACTAGAGAACGCTACATAAATGTTGCTTCACTATTCATACCTTACATATTAAGATACTGCGTTCTTCGTCTACTTCTTATATCCTCAGGCCTGATCTTGTTCTTGGATCAAAAGACAACACACACACACACACACACACACACACAGTCGTACCTAGCATAAGATCACGGGCCGTGGTCAAGAAGCATCCTTCTCCTATGGGGTAATTAACGGCTATCGGCTAGTCTCTACTTAAACTAGAATGACCTTTGGACTTTGGCATATTTTGTAATGTCTCTTCACCCCATTTCTTTCCATTCTCCTCCTAACCCCTGTCTACCTCCGCAGCCCTTCCTCATTCATATTCTTGGAGGGCTTCTTTTTTCATTGCCCCTTTTCTGCACAAATTGTATTTTAAACAAGCCTCGTTTGTGTTTTCTATGATTCAATTCTGGGAGATACTTTATTTCTAAAAAGTCTAAAACTTGAACGCAAAATAACGCAGCCAAAACCTTTCTAGTTAAATGACGCCCGTTTAATTAAGCACTCCCTTCGGTATCTTAACTCTATTTTGAAAGCATGAGAAAGTATTTCGGATCTCTGAATCAAAAGGAGGAAACAAAAGGCGGCAGCAGGGTATCAAAACTTTAAGTTCCCAGTCGTTCCTGTACTTTATAGCTAAAACCAATAGATGGAGCTCCAGGACCACGGGAAATGAGAAAGCGGCGGGATGTCTACTCATTTCAAAATACACTGAAATCCTGAGCCCCGTACGTCGTGGAAAGCTGGCAAAGGACCCGGGGGCTGATAAGGGGCTTGTTAACAGCCAATTTAATCTCAAGCCTTGAGCTGTGGGTGTCTGAATGACCTCGCCCGTCTAGACGACATCAGTGTGCCCAGTCCTCCTATTAAATTCAAGAGCGGGACCAGTGATAGAGGCTTTCCCAGCAGCGGACGCCCGTGACACACAAAAACCTCAGGGAGCCGCGGTCCGGAGCCGCCCTCCGCCGCCTCACCTGACGCGGGCGCCCGCAGCACCAGCGCGGAGAACACCAGGACCACCGCGGCCCGGGAGAGCGGGGAGCCCACGGCCCGGGACCGCAGCCAGCCCCGCCGCGCCCGGCCGGGGGCCGAGGCCTCCATCCACCCGCCGCCGCCGCCAGCAGACACTCAGCGTAGAAGGTCGTTAGGCAGCTCGCGCCCACCCGCCCGCCAGCGGACCGGAAGGGGGGCCGGAAAAGGGCCACCACTTCCGGCAGGGCGGGGGCGGGGCTGGACGGGTCGTGGAGGCCTGGGGGGCGCGAACTCGCCCGCCATCAGGGCCCCGTCGTCGCTCAGGCAGCCCGGAAAGCATAGGCGACCTGTGGAAAGTTGTGGAGCCGCAGAAGAGTCGCGGGCCGAGGGACGGGCTGGCCGAGTCTGAGCGTTGAGGCCGACTCTGGACCACAGGGCGAGGGTCACGGGAGTGAGGGCTGGTCCAGCCCGAGAGAGCTGCCTGCCTCTCCCGACGTCGGCTGCTGACTACCTACGGATTTATGGGACGCACCTGGGCGATGGATGCAAGGTCCAGCCACCGGGAATGGAAGTGGGCCCTGAGCCCCAGGAAGAGGCTGGGCCGGAAGAACGAGGCAACAGCCTTCGATGGAATGGACCGCATGCAGCGCTCAGCCCGAAAGATGGTCTTTTATCACCTGAGTTCAGGAAGATGCATTAAACCACCCATCCGCCTACGTGGGCGTTTATAGCCAGAACGTGTTAGAATCCTCTGCGTTTCTGCGGCGGGAAGGATTCACTTCACGTGAAGGGAGCTACGATACAAGTAAATCTTATCCAGTTGGTACAAGTACATAGGAGAATGAAGTTTAAGCAACAGAAGACAGAATGCCCAATAACCCTGTGTAATCGGAAGAAATGAGTGGTCCAGGTGGTCTGAAAGCCATCTCTGGGTGTCCTTCTCTCCACACGAGGGTTTTCGAACGGACAGCCTGAGCACCCACCTGAGTCCACCGCCCCGCTTGTTCGGTGGCGTATCTCGAACATCGATGCCTTCAGATGTAGCTTGTTTGTGCCACAGAGAGCATCGCCCCTTGCTGTCTTTCAGCTGGCCTGCTTTACCAATTATGTCTTCACATCTAGAATCGTGTCTGTTTTGCCACCATGTTAACCTCAACTTCTGGGATGGTTCCTGGTATAAAGTAAGCATTCAAATAACCATAAGTTATTTTAAAAAAAAAGAAAGAAAAGAACAGAAAACATCTAGCAGAAAGGAAGGAGAGTTTATTTTGGACCAGGACCAGGATGAAGACATATCCAAATGTCTTCCTGGACATATCCAAATGTCCAGGATTATGTAAATATCCAAAGAAGTCCTTGGTTCTTATTAACAAAGGAAATTGAAATTTCTGCTTATTTCTTGAGTTTTCTGGCTATCTTTATGCATGTGCTAATTGGTAAAATGTATCCAGTACAGTTTATTCTACTGAGTAGATTTACTTCTTTAGAAATCCTTTCTAGTCTGTGTAAAGTCCTGAATTGAGTACAGCCTGTTCAGGCATGTCTTAGTAAAGAGACCTGCATGATTTAGATCCAGCCAGCATTTTGGTCAAGGTCTTGCACTTCCTTTGTGCACACCTAGTAAACAAATTTTACTGAATAGTACCCAATAAATCACTATATTTGTCTGGATATATATTCTGCTAAAATTCCTTTTAATTTTTATAAACAAGTCAACCTGCACAACATGATTTTTACCAAATGAACTTTGGACTGTGGACTTGTAGAGAATAAAGGGCAGAGAGGACTGTTCAGACCATGCTAAATCTGGAAATCTCTGCTTTCTGTAATTCAGCAGTCCCTCCTGCCTTGGTCTGCTGTGTAAATTCCTAATATTCAACCTGAGAATAAGAAGTAATATTGGAGATCTTAGTTAATGTATGGTGTGATTCTAAAGATGGAAAGCTGATTGCTGAAAACCAAAAAGAAAGTGGGTCTGTCATTAGTATTTGCACTTTTTACTCCAGCAGGGATGGTGTTAGCTTTTGTGCCCAAATTCTGCTGTCTGGAATTCCTTTGATAGCAGTTTTCGTGCAAGACCAAGTTACCTACTTGAAATGAGCTTTTAAATGAACAGCATATTAATGATGGGTTTTTTTTTTTTTGCATCGAGCTGATAGCTGCTACTTACTGTAGTTTCCAAAATGAGTTTAAGAACTTCATTGCTCTTACTCTGCCATCATGGTAGCAAAAAGGTAAGTAAGGATAATGTAGAGCATGTAAAAGATGAACCTGTACTTTGACTATAAATTGTAAGTTACTATCCTTAAAAATTAGATACATTGATTTAACTGTAATGTAATACATGTTCATTTTTTGCACTGCATTTAAATTTACAATTTATATAGGCAGTGTGTTTTGTACTTTTTTATATCTATCAGGTAAATACTTAAAGTATATCAGAGATATGCTTTAAAAAATATATTGCCTCTTCATTAACTTTTATTTATACCCTTTACTGAATCTCATTTACCCATAAAGTAACAACTTATGGAAAAATTAAAAAATTGCAAATGAGCACAGTTTTCCTGAGCATTGCTGAGGAAACTGTCATGGAGATTTTACTGACAAGTCTGTTTTTGTTTTTCCTAAGAATTAAATTATGATGTATATAATAAATGGTCCAATGTGTTAGAGTTCTAGCTGTTGCCAAGCAACATGGGCTCTGTTTCGTTTTGTTTTTTTCTGTTCTGGTCCCTTACTTCCTTTGATGGAGAAAAAATATTTACCTTAAAATTTAAAAAAAAAAAGAACTCTATTGACATTGAGAAAGCCAAATCAATAACTATGTTAGGTTAACCAATCCTCAGTGGTTAGAAATATAAGAGTTTTATAGTTAAAGAGAAAGGAGACTTCAGAAGCAATTAATGTACAGTCACCCACAATTTTAAAGAGAAAGGCCGTAGATATGGGTTCACAGCACACACCTGGAAAGATAAGTACCTCTGAAGGATCCTTCCTTTCAAGAACAAAGGCTGTTGAGAATATAGATTACCCACACTATCATGCGCTCTCACGAAAACTGAACATGCCTTTTGTGAAAGGAGTTGAGGACAGACGTGACTGTGGCAGAATTGAAAAGAAATGCAACCCGACTTTTCTTAATTTTCACCCTTATCCCCCTTCAGTCCTACCAGACTATCATTTACACTATCCTTATCCCCCACCGTATGGGCCAGATTATCCATTATTTCCACTTCGGGATGATGTACCCTTAGGTGACACCTGTTCAGGGTTTGTGAGTCCTGGTGGTGATGCTGACTTAAAGCCTGGCATTGGCAGAACCATACCAAGCTTGGTAGATTTCAGTGATGTGAAACCTCAACATCGAGTTCCCAGGCCAGACACAGGACTTCAGACAACATTAAAAAGGAAAAAAGTGTTACTAGAACTAAAACAGGACAGGAGATGGAATTCCAGGGCAGTACCAGACATTTCCATCCGAGCAAGACTTGGAGGTAAATGAAGTGACATGGGCTTTGTAATTTTTAAACTCTGAAATGAGAGAGAAGAGCATAGATCTAAGATTCAGTATTTAGCAGTTCATTTGACATAAAATTGTAAAAGACCAAATAAGGAATTCTTATTTTTAAATTATGGATTGTAAGGAAAAAGTAATAAGAATGATAAGCCTTTTATAACCCTGTTTGTAAAAAAATAGTTGGTTTTCAAAAAAATACATTCATCAGTATGTGGCCAACACAAAGTATATATCAGATAATTAATTCTAAACACACAGATAACCTAATTTTGCCACAAAGGAATTCATATTTAACTTTGATAATTGTATATCATGCCTCCTTATCTGTCTCTGTCCTTTGAAAAAATTAATTTGCTGATGATTATCAAAGAGTTAGGTTACAGGAGCTGAAATGCAATGCGAAAGTAGTTGAAAGTAAATTTGGGGGTCTTGTAAGAACAGGAGCTGAAGAGAGGCAACCCCTGCATAAATAACTCCACCACATTCCTAGAGGCAGAATTTGATGAACACTCACTGACTGCTGCACCTTTTGGTTTCTCTATAAGAACTCCCAGAGCGTGTCACAAGCCTGGCCCAGAAGTGGTGAGAAACTTCCAGAAGAAAGCCACGGGCAGTGTTCCTGTATGGAATGTGCCTGGTAGGCAGGGAGTGAAAAGAGATTAACATGTTTGAGCATGTGGGAAAGGCAAAGACCAAGTGCTGTAGCAAGAGATGCTGAGCTTGCTCTAGCCTTAAGAGGCTGCGCCCTCTTCACCACTCCTCTGCAGTGCCCAGCCACGGACCAGAGGCCTAGGGAGGCTGTGTGGAGGAACAGTGACATCATTGTTTTTTGGAGCAGTGGAAGCTCGTGGTTCCTGCCACTCCTCCATGAAGAGAGGCCATAGGCACTTGGGACCAGGAAGGGAGTACGAATCAGGGCAAAGGTAGTAGAAATGCAAAGCCCCACAAAATAATGGTCCCAAGCCACACTCTCCAGATACCCACTCTTGAACAAGAAAAGAGCAATTTGATGAGAGAGAAGCATGGGATAAGAACTATGCTTTTAATGTGCACTCTAGTTGTGGCCTCAGTGGGTAGGCTTAGGGAAATTCCTTAGTTTGGAATGTTCATGTAAATATATAAATGAGGTTCAATAACCTATTTTAAGAAATAATTATTTTATAATCCATTTGAAATACCATCTAGGGAAATAAGGTATTACTGAGAAGCAAATGCAATTCACATTGAAGGAACCATTGATGCGTTCAGGCCAGTCTTACAGCCATAGTACAGTTTTCACTGATTCTGAACTAGTGACCAATTTTCTGATCTGTCCAGAAAGGAGCTTGAGCTCAATCTTTTGTTAATGTTTCAATGTACACTAATAGTCATTATCAAGAACTCTTCTTTAAAGGAATCGAAATCATTTTTCATTGTAGTCCTATATTAGATAAGTATGACACTTTGCTTGTAAGCAGAAAATCCAAACCTAGTGTAATTTTTAAGAACAATATTGATTTGTTTTCGTAAGTTTTCCTAAGAGTGAACTGTCAAAGCATTCCAACAAATTAGAGGTGAAGAAGCTGACGTACGACTGAAATAGGGATAACAGACATTGCACCAAGAGTTCAGAACCAGATATAGAGCTCATCTAGCCTCTATTTCACTGCCTAGATCAGTCCAGCAGAATGGAGAAAATAGGCGCTAGAGTGAGACTCTCTGTACTCTGTTCCTGGCAGGAAAGTTACCTGCACCATGACCCAGGACTCATTGCTCATCTCTATGCCTGTGTATCCTTATTTGTAAAATTCAGATACTAGTTATAATTTATAATAGCGAGGGCTATTTACTGTTATTCATGTAAAAATATCTGACAAAGGAATGAACCAATAACATCTGTTAGATGTTGTAAAGTTAAACAAAGTCATGTTATAAAGTTAAAGTCCCGAATTTTCAGTTCCTTCATACATAAATTCTCTTATAAAATTGTAGAAATTGAATGAATTAAGATGGGTAAAATACTTAGCAAAATTCGTGGAACCTGGTAAAGCATTTAATTAGTAGTAGCTGTTATGAGCTATTAACAGTTTTAAAGAACAATACTTGCAGTTCAGGGACTGATTTCAATATAATTTGGCCTATGCTTTCAGTGATTCTGGAAATAATCATTAATTATAAATAATAAATACTTTCAGTTTTTAGCAAACCTAAATACACATAATTTCTCATACATTCTGATAAAGAAGGATATCTTCTCAGAATTTATTATATCACACACCATTATGCTTTTCAGTGGACTTTCATAAATATCAAAACAAGATCCTGAAAGGTTATATTGCTGATTTTTTGTCCTATTTCAACCTTATCTAGACATTTAACTGTGGTCAGTTGTTTTTTGTTGCTAGTTTCATCCTGTCATGGGAGCCTCATCTGAACCTAATTACCCAAAGGCCCCACCTCCAGATACCATCATATTGGGGTAGGGGCTACAACATATGAATTTTAGTGTACACACCCTCAGTAACAACCATCTTAACCATTTTTAAGTGTGTAGTTCATTGGTGTTAAGCACACTGGTGTGCAGCCATCACCACTGTCCATCTCCATAACTCCTTCCGTCTTACCAAACTGAAATTCTATATCCATCAGATACTTACTACCTTTCCCTCCCTCCTCTCCACCCCTAGCAATCATTTTACTTTCTTTCTCTATGAATTTGACTACTTTAGCTACCTCATATGAGCAAAATCATACAGTATTTGTCTTTTTGTGACTGGCTCGTTTCACTTAGCATAGTGTCCTCATGGACAACAGTGTTCTTGCTGTAGCATATGTCAGAATTCCTTCCTTTTTAAGGCTGAATAATCTTCCATTTTATGTACATACCACGTTTTGTTTATCCTTTCATCCAACAATGGACACTTCGGTTGCTTCACCTTTTGGCTATCGTGAATAATGCCGCTATGAACGTGGGTGTACAGATATCTCTTCAAGATCCCACTTTCTGTTCTTTGGAGTATATACCGAAAGGTGGCATTGCTCAATAGTAATTCTGTGTTTAATGTTTTGAGGAGCCAGCTATTGTTTTCCATAGTGGCTAATCCATTTTACATTGCCACACAATGTATTAATGCACAATAACAATTCCTTACATTCAAGGAATAAACCCCACTTGGTCATGGTGTATAATCCTTTCAAATATGTGTTAAATTCTGTTTTCTGGTATTTGAGGACTTTCGCATCAGTATTCATCAGGATATTGGTCCATTTCTTCTTGGAGTGTCTTTGTCTGGCTTTGGTATCAGTTGGCCTTATGGAATGAATTTGGAAGTGTTCTCTTCAATTTTTTTGGAAGAGCTTGAAATGGATTAGTGTTAATTCTTTTTTAAATATTTTGTAGAATTTACCAGTGAAGCCATCTGATCTGGAGCTTTTCTTCGTTGGGAGTTTTGATTACTGATTCAATCTCCTTATTAGTTATAGGTCTGTTCATATTTTCTGTTTCTTCATGATTCAGTCTTGGTAGGTTATGTGTTTTTAGGAATTTGTCCATTTCATGTAGGTTATATAATCGTTTGGTGTACAACTGTTCATAGTACTTTCTTATAATCCTTTTTATTTCTGTAAAATTGTTGGTTCAAAACCTCAGGAGTTTCCCAGGTGAAATCCAAAACTGGCCCCTGTACTCACAGGGCAAGGAGAAAGAGGCAGACTCTCCAGACGGGTAGGTGGCAGGTTTAATTACCGAGGAAACTTACTTATGCTTGTCTTAGGTGCCTTAAGTTGAGTAGATCTCCGCACCCACCCTCCAGAATCTTCAAGTTTATGTAGAGGACTTAATAGGGTTCAGTCACGTATACTGTCCAGATGGTCTCAACGAAACGTTACTCTCTCAAGGCTGTGTTCCTGAAACAGCTCCTCCTGTGGGACCAGTGGGCAGAACATACATTCATTTCAAGGACAGAGGAGGGGGTGAGGAGCCTCTGATTGCCTGAGTTCAGCTCATGGGTCAGTGGGTGGTCACGTCCTCTCAATGACCTCCTCCAGCAAAAATCAGTTGTAATGTCCCTTCTTTCATTTGTGATTTTAGTTACTTGAGCCTTCTTTCTTTTTCTCTGAGTCAATCTAGCTAAATGTTTGTCAATTTTGTTGATCTTTTCAAGAACCAACTCTTGCTTTCATTGATTTTCCCTGTTGTTTTTCTATTCTCTGTTTTGTGTATTTCTGACCTAATCTTTATTATTTTCTTTTTTCTGCTAGCTTTGGGTTTAGTTTGTTCTTTTTCTAGTTTTTCTAAGGTGTAAATTTAGGTGGTTGATTTGAGCTCATTCTTCTTTACTACAAGCATTTATACCTATGAGTTTTCCTCTTAGCACTCCTTTTGCTGAACCCCATTACTTATGTTTTTGTTTTCATTTGTCTCAAGATAATTTCTAATTTCCCATGTTATTTCTTCTTTAACCCAATGGTTATTTAGGGGTGTGATGTTTAATTTTCATATATCAGTTTTTAATTTTATTCCAGTCTACTGATTTCTAGTTTCATTGCATTGTGTTCAGAAAGTATTAATATATTTTACATGCTTTCAGTCCTTTTAAATTTACTGAGACTTGCTTTGTCACCTACGATATAGCCTAGAGAATGTTCTATGGGCACCTGAGAAAACTGTGTGTCCCGCCTGGGTATCCTGTTGGTTTGAGTGTCCTGTAAATGTGAGGGCAAATCGTTGTTTATGTCCTCTACTTCCTTGCTGATCTTTGTCTGGTTGTTCTATTCCCTATTGAAAGTAGGGTCCTAAAGTCTTCCACTGTTATTTCAGGGCCGTTTCTCTCTTCAATTCTGTCAGTGTTTGCATCATATATTTTGAAGGTTGGATGTTTGGTTCCTATAAATAAATAGAGACTAGAAAAACAGCAGAAAAAATAACCTAAACCTAAAGTTGGTTCTTTGAAAATATCAACATAATTAACCTACCTTTTGCTATATTGAGAAAGAAAACTAAGGGAAGACCACTCACAAAGGATATTTTAGATGTTTTAAAAAAAAAAGCAAACCTGTCTGTAACCATTAGAGGAGAGATAACCCATGAATAAAAAAAAAAATACATAGAATAGTCCTTGAATCTTTTTTCTAAGGTTTTGGCTTCCTTAAAAGCACCTTGTTATGGAAATGTTTTATAATAAAAATAATAAGGCCTATGGGAAAATAGTGTTCATGGTAGACTGCTCCAAATTCATACAGTTTCATGGGTTACACACAAAACCCGTTCACTGTAAAAATACGATCACAGTTTTAAACATGTTAAATCTCTAATAAATGAGGAAATACTTTTGTCAAGGAAATAATACAGTGCTTTCCTTGACAAAAGACTTGATATTTGTTGGGTGGCATGAAAGCAATGAAGTGAGACTGTGGGTTATGAAGGAGAGGTGTGTAATAGCTGTTCCCCAAAGTGGCTTTTGGCAGCTCACCCCTTCCTGTGTGTGCCTGCCACTTCTCCTACCATAAAATGAGGTCTGTTTCCTTCTCACATTGACTCTGGGCTTGGACATAGGAGTGGCTTTAGCCAATAAGATATTAGCAAGCATGATGCAAGTGGAGGCCTGGTAAGTACTTGCACATGGAGATTGGTCATTTAGGGATTCTTCCCCTGGAGTTTCAGTCACTATTTTGTGAGGGACCCAACCTAGATCCAGAGGGGAAGAAAAATAAGGCATTGGTCATCAGGCCCAGCTGAGCTCCCAGCTAACAGTCAATACCAACTTGCCAGCCATGTGAGTGAGGTCATTTTGAACATTTTCAGCTATCGGAGCTATGCCTTATGACAGAACAATTCAGAGCCCCAGTAGATGATGAATGGTTGTTTTAAGCTACTAGGTTTGAGGTTATTTTGCAGCACTAGATACTGAAACAAGGTAGAAGAAAGGAGGTCATCATACTTAGATGTAAGCGTAGTGCCCCTGAGGTATATAGTTGTAATTCATTGCCCTGTTTACTTCTACTCTGGCTTAAAGTCAAAATGTTAGTTTTCTTGTTTTTCTACTTTCCTTTTTTTTTTTTTTTCTAAGTAGCTGCTAGAATGGCTTCAAATCAGAGGATACCAAAAAGCACCATATTGCTGCTGATGGCATGAGAATCTACTGGAGGGTTTTCTTTGGCCAGCTGAGTCACAGACAGAAGTATCCTCTTCTCAAAACTGAAATGCTCATGGAATTCAGCACTGCCTCTCTCACTCTGCCTTGGCCTCTTGCCCCTGCTTCTGTATTCGTTTTCTCTTGCTGCTATAACAAACTGCCACAAACTTAGCACCTTTAAACAAAAGCCATTTATTACCAACAAGTTTGCGGGTCAAAAACCTGAGCAGGCTTAACTGTGTCCTCTATTTGAGATCCAACTGCCAAAGTCAAGGTGTGCTCTTTGTTCCTATCTGGAGGGTCTGGGGAGAAATCTACTTTGGGGCTCATTCCAACTGGGCAGAAAACAGTCCCTGACATCTGAGGCGCCCGTTTCCTTGCTCTCTGGCAGGAGGGGATGCACTCCTCTCCTGGAGTCTCC
Source organism: Mesoplodon densirostris (assembly GCF_025265405.1). NCBI lineage: Eukaryota > Metazoa > Chordata > Mammalia > Artiodactyla > Ziphiidae > Mesoplodon > Mesoplodon densirostris. Next base: position 7,837,339 of record NC_082669.1, on the reverse strand, counting down.
TCACATGGCCTGCTCCATCTTCACAGTCAGCAGTGCTGTGTCAAGGCCTTCTCCCTTGCTACTCTCTCTCACCTACCTTCAGAATCCATGGAGGGTCCCCCGTTCTCCAGCCCTTCATTGCCACTTCTGAGTTTGCACGTTCTGTCCTGCTTGGTCAAATACTGACTGAATCAACATCATCATTATGAAGATGACATTACTACATTTCTACTATAGGTACTAATAATGTTACAATGACTAACTGATAATGTTATAAACTGCATGCCAGAAATTTGCCAATTCCTTTAAATACATTAATGGTAGTTTTTACAACTCTGACAGCAATCATTAAAGGTAAGAAAAATAAGACTCGGGGGGTCAAATAATTCACGAGGTCACAGTGGCACCTTAGCCAGGAAGTATATACATGATTAAGCCCCAAGTATTGCTGTAGTCCGTTATGGAGCTTCACCAGATGGCTATCCATGGTGACCAGGGTGCTCCTGTGTTATCCCAAATCCCTCTCACAATTCATCTCACCTATGCTTAGATATCTCTGTACTGTCCAGCTCGCTCCCAGTTTTAACATTTTAGTTCATCTTTTGCTAAGTTAGATTAATTCATGGGCAAAGCTAAAAAGTGGAGGACCAAGTTAGAAGACCCCATGCGGTAGGAAAAGGATCTCTATGGTACGACCATTATCTTCACCTACACTAGTCCCCTGTCCAAACCAGAATTATTTGCCAAAGTTATCAGTCTCTCTTATTAAGACGTACCAAGGAGGATAGGTCCAAGGCTTTCATGTCCTGACATTGGCCTACTTCTTTTGTTCATCTTCCACCATTCCCTGGCTGCCATTTCAAGATGTAGCTATACCCAACCTTCAGTAAGAGTTGTGATGTTGCTCTCACAGGGCAAGCCTACCATTGTACATACTGTTCCCCCATCTGGAATGACTTTTCCTCCTCCACTTCCCCTTTGTTATCCAAGTCATACTCAATTGTCAAGATGAGGTCAGGTCTTATCTTCAGGAAGATGTTCCTAACTCCCTATAATCTGGCTGGATTAGATGTCCCTCCTCTGCACTCCCACAGCACTCAGAGCTCAACAATGATCACAGTCACCACATTATACTGAAATTATCTACTTACATGTCTGTCTTTTCCATTTGTTCATGAGCACCTCAAAACCAGGAAACCTGTTTTCCATCTTTATATATTCATCTGCTTTCATTTGTGGTGAGGTAAATATTTGTTGAAGGCAGCTTTTATATATGCCCGTCTCTTATCATTAGGTTGAATTATCTACATAATAAACTCCTTTGTGTCACCACCATCCCCAACCTGTCTGCATGCACATGCACAGATTAATAGTGCCCAAGAGATCTCTTCCAATAATAAATAACAAATAACAAATAATTGTACACTATTTAATTAATCTAACACATAAATTCCAGAGAGCTTCTGTTCTCACTGCTGAGAAAAGTTGTTAGATAATTCATGGAAAAATCAATACCACACAGTTTAGCTTTCTAGTAGGAAGTATTTCTGGTGGAAGAAGAAATTCCTATTGCATTGTGTACATTTGTATTTCGTACATATGTACCCAAAGCACATACATTTTTGTTTTCAGGTTGGACAAGCCCACTGAGAGTTACTGCCTTACAACCTCATCGTGAAGAATACTCAGTAAATCACCAATATACATTTGATGAGGAAGCAACATGTACCGTAAGGTTTTCTTACTGCATAGCATTATGTAGTATTTGTAATCAATTTATTTCCTTGTCTGTATTTGATATTTTATGCCCTGTAAAAATAGCTACGCATGCTGAGTGAAGTAAGTCAGATAGAGAAAGAGAAATATCATATGATATTGCTTATATACAGAATTTAAAAAATGATACAAATGGACTTATTTACAAAACAGAAACGGACTCACAGACTTAGAGAACAAACTTATGGTTACCAGAGGGGAAGGGTCGGGGTGGGAAGAATAGTTAGGAAGTTTGGGATTGGCGTGTACACACTGCTATATTTAAAATAGATAACCAATAAGGACCTACTGTATAGCACAGGGAACTCTGCTCAGTATTATGTTACAACCTAAATGGGAAAAGAATTTGATAAAGAATAGATACATGTATATGTATAACTGAATCACTTTGCTGTACATCTGAAGCTAACACAACATTGCTAATCAACTATACTCCAAATATAAAATAAAAAGTTTAAAAAAAAATAGCTACCATTTATAAAGTACTCCTTATGTGCCAGGCACTATGTAGAAGTTCACAGTCATTGTATATTATGCATGTCTGTGCATCCCTACAACAGAACAGTGCTATGGAAGAGGAATGAGTAGTAGATGATGGTAGTGCCCAACACAGGCCCCTCTACTGGCAAGTGCAACCTCCCCAGTGGCATTGGGCAATGGCCACTGCATGTCTGCCAGCTGCCAGCTGGACACTGCACCCTCCCACACTGACCACTCAGGCTTTGGCCAATGACTGACTTCCTTGAAGAAACAGAATAAAGCTAGACTTCAGCTGAAACCACATTCCCACTAGTGTCTTTTCCTTGTCGTATCCTACACTTCACCTAGAGCACTCCCACCATGTATTAATTGAACAACAGTTGTGTTTGAGTCCCTGCTTCTGGACAAGACAGTGATGTTATCCCCATATTATTTGAGAAATCTGAAGTCCTGTGATGTTAAGCAACTGACTTTTGACCACAAACTTTAAACCTAGATATATGTCTGAATCATCCTATGTGGATTAATAGATTCTAAACCCATGATATTTAAATTACTTGAAGACTCCCCAAGGAATACATAGATATGACAAGTGATTAAAAAAAAAAAACAGGGCTTCCCTGGTGGCGCAGTGGTTGAGAGTCCACCTGCCAATGCAGGGGACACGGGTTCGTGCCCCGGTCTGGGAAGATCCCACGTGCCGCGGAGCAGCTGGGCCCGTGAGCCATGGCTGCTGAGCCTGCGCATCTGGAGCCTGTGCTCCGCAACGGGAGAGGCCACAGCAGTGAGAGTCCCACGTACCGATAAATAAATAAATAAATAAATAAAACAAAGCAAAAAACAAAAACCAGTTTTACTGAGGTATGTTTTACACACCATAAAGTTTGCCCATTTGAAGTGTTCAATTCAGTGGAGTTTTTTTCTTCTTTTTTTTAGGATGTTCACTGAATTGTACAACCATTGCCACAATCTAATTTTAGAACCCTTTCATCACTCCAAAAAGAAACCCATGCCTATTAGCAGTAAAGATATGGATGCTTTCAAGGAGTCAATTTCCATTTCTGTTACTCTTGTATGTACTCCTTCCTAAAGTTGATATGCCTGATAAATTATCTGTACTTAGAGATTCAGATTGATTTCTTCTTTTCCCTCTTTCCCCACCTCTCCCTTTGCCTTTTCTAATTTTACCACAAAGAGGAATGGAGCATACCTCCCACAAATCATGTACTAGGGTATATGGCCATGAAATAAAAAGGTCATTCAAAATAAATGTCACCAATGCCTCCTTTACTCAAGATGCCATCCACCCATGCCAGAGCTTCATGTCTTTCCTTGTCTATGCATTTTTCTCTATAAGAAAATTATAGCATTAGAAATAAGGGAGATTTGACCTGATTTGAGCTATTCTAAATTCAGGTAAAAGGCAGAGTTTGGTTACAAGGGTAAAGAAAATTTGTTAGTTTCACTTATTCCATCTGCAGACTCTTCAAAGAGTCTATTGCTCCTTCTGGTAAGTCCGTGAAAGCAAATGAAAGGGAACATTATAAGAAATTGAAGGCATTAATGCCTTTTTTCTCCATCTAAGTCTACAAATTTATGGCAAGGCTATATGCTTTACTTAGCTATCTATTGTAGAATTAGAATTCTGAAGTTTGTGCTTGTCCTGCAAATGCTTATAGAGCATACTTATTTAAATTTAAAATAAGCTTAGACTTTTATGACAAAATCTTGATATTTTACTACCAGTAATGGGAGCTAAGTAACATGGGACAGTACTTCCAATGGAAAAACAACTGGATTAACATTTTTTAATATCAAAATCTAATAAGGTGGAGAGAAATTACTGGGCCAATGAGAGGGTAGAAACTCTAAAATTTAAGCTATCACTTAGGGTCACTTTGGCCTTACAGGAATTTGCTATTCTGGAAAGGGAAACTAAACTTTAACTGAACATTTCCTAGCCTCATGGGTAAAACATCAAAAATTAGAATTGATCTTTGAAAACCACCCACTACACCTGAAGGCTTTCACCTTAGAAGTAAGGGTAGATCAATAGTAAAAAGCCTTGAACAGACTACAGCTGCTTCACAATAAAAGAGAAAACCAAGTCTTGAACTGGTATTAAGGCGATCCTAGATTGCTATCATTCCCAGAATCCAGACACATACAAATAAAACTTCTTTGAAGGATGATAGTATATTAATTACTAAGCCTCAAATTATTTCTGTCAATAACTTTAAAAATATAATGTTTAACACACAATCAACAGTAACCAAACACATAAAGAGAAAGGACACTGTGAATGAGAATCAGCAGAAATGAGAGAAAACAAAGAGAGACAAAAATTGATTCTAGACATTGGAAATATGCATAAAATGTTCAAAAAGAAGAAAAAAAGATAAGCTCGAAATTTTTGTAAATAAGTTAGAAATTAGAAAGTGCAAAATGAGAAAAATGTAGTACCAGAACTGAAAAATACAGTAAGTAAAGAATAAGGTAGATGGGTGCTGTAGCAGATTAGACACAGTTAGAGAATTGGAGAACTGTAGATAAAAGAGAGGAAAATACTCTTGATGATGCACAAATTTACAAAAAGATGGAAAATACCAAAGGGAAAGTAAAAATCATAGAGGATACAGTGAAAAAGAAAAATATATGTTTATTTGGAATTCTAGATGTGTAAGAGAATAGGATAGAAGCAACATGTGAAGACAATTATCATATCCATTGCTGTTTATTTATGGAGTTCCCTGTGGCATCCCCTCACATATTCTGTACATTAAGGATTAATTATTAGTAAGCCAATCATGACAGCAGCAGCAGCAGCTCTTGGTGTCAGCCCCAGCACCAACAAAAATGGCAGCAAGAGTCTCAAAAGACAGACAAAGCACAGAAGACACAAAAGTGGAAAGAAGGAAATTTTTGAAAGTTACTTCTTCACATTGTTTATGGTAATTGCATTGTTTAGAATCTGGGCATCAGTTGTTATCTTTTGTTAGGTCTTGTTGAACATGAAGAAATTCTAGGAAATTGAAACATGATATTGTTGGTGATGGAGGATCTTAATGTGAATGATGCTAAAGTATCAGGACATAAAGAGAGATCTCATTCAATGTTATTAGTCTTGTCAGAAGAATCTAGGAAATATCTAGATTTATTAGTAGAGTTTCCCATTGAATCAGATTCCAAGAGCACTAGAGATGAAGTCAAAGATCAAGTTTAATCACTTCTTTATGAAATAGTACACACAAAACATTCAGAGAACAGAGATAGAAGATGCACCAGCAGAAGAATAGCTACTAGAAAATGAATATTTATTAGGAAATTATGTAGATGATAAATTTGAGGACCTGGAAACTACAACATTTCATAAAGAAATTGAAGCTACATATCATAGAAATGGCAGCTTACAAGACTAATCAGGAAGTGGAAGAGATTGTGTATTTGAGGAAAATCCAGATTCCAATGGAAGACTGTGCCATGATACCAATGACATGATGAACCAAGATGATGATGAACAATAATATGAACCACCAGAAAATGGGGAGACATAAATTCAGACCCTTCTAGGAAAGATTTAGTTACCTTCTTGAAGAAGAACAATAGGAAATGACAGATTTCAGAATCTTTGCCCCTAAAACTAGAGGAGGACCAATCTTATCCACACATCACTCACCAACTTTATCAATACATTACCCACAGGAAACAGGTAATTGTGACAAATCTTGTAAATTGCTGAAAAGCTCACAATCTAAAATATTTTAAATGAATTGTAGTCAATTGTAATTTAGAATACTTTTTAGAAATAAAAAATTGATGTGATTTTGCATTTCTACATGCCTCATTTTTGGCAGTAGAGCCATTGGTTTTATTTGCTTGTTTGCTCCATCTCTCACACAGCTCTTATTCTTACCCATGTTTATGTGTAATCTTCAGAAAAGATGTAGAAATTATATTGATGTAGCAGCAATTGACTTGTCAAAGATTTCATATTTGTTAGTAGTGCATAACACTAAGAATGTTAGGTTTATTTGGGTGACCTCTATGCGAAACATGGATTTTTATCTGCAAAGGCACTGAAATATTTGCTAATGACTCAGGCTGATAGGAATCATCATAAACTGTGTGCCAATTAACAGGACAATGGGATACCAGGGAATATAGTACATATAGATATACTGGAACTAGATATAGTAGAATAAAACAGCACAATTAATAACTCAACCTAATAGACATACATAAATAAATCTTTTTGCAAGGACCATTTACAAAAATTACCACATACTATGCCATAAAACAGGTCTAAAAATATATCAAATGTTTTAAGTCATACAAAGTATATTCTTTGCCCACAAGACTATTATGACAGGTCAAAACACCCTAGAAAATCATGCATTTGGAAATATAAAAATGTATTTATGAATGAGTGATGGGCCAAAGAAGAAATCATAAAGGAAACTAGAAAATATCTTGAACTGAATAATAAAATATTGTACAACACAAGGAATAGCCAATATCTTACAATAACTATAAATGGACTATAACCTTTAAAAATTGTGAATCACTGTATTGTACACCTGTAGATTATATAATGTTGTACATCAACTGTACTTCAATTTAAAAAATAAAATTGATCATGGGAGGAGTGAGCCTCCAGGGAAGGAAAGGCCAGAAGTGATTCCGCCATGGTTGGGACCAGCCTGGAGCCAGTTAGGATCCCTGACTGAAGACCCAGCAGGCCAGCTTTGAAGAAAACCTGGAGAGAGGGCAAGTTACAAATCATCCCCAGACTACAGGAGATACAGACATGGCAGAAGGGACTTGGATCCGGTCAGAAGCCAATTTCCCTGTGGTACTGAAGTGGATCCTGATGAATTTACCCTTGCAAGTGAAAAAGATGACGTTACATACAAAACTGGAAGTGCACGAGTAAGAAGAGATTGAATAATAACTCATACATGCCTTTTTGGGCATTTAAGCCCTTAGAAAACCCTCTGTGACCCAGAGACTCACAAAGCGAGAGGAGTTGTCATTCCTCACAGTCTTGGCATTGCTAAAGGCCTCCAGCAGGGGATTGGCATTGATGATTTGATCTTCCAGAGTTCCCTGCAAAGACAAGAGCAGTCCTCACATCTGGGCTTCCTGAGCGCTCTGACAGTCTTGATTCTGACACACCAATCAGACCCACCTGCACTTTGCCAGTTTCATCTGTCTTCTCTCCAGTAACTGCAATTGTTGCAAAGTACTTGGTGACACGCTTCTCTGTGTTCACAGTCTTTCCTGCCCCAGATTCTCCACTGTCAAACAGAAACCAAAGAATAGATCAGAACTACAGCTTACATTGTCAATATCTAAGACAATCACCACAAACCAGAGAAGAAGGAAAAAATCACTTATGTGGTCAGGATGGACTGGTTCTCATGATCTGTGAAAAAGAAATCAAGACCATCAGTTTTTAAAGATAGTACACATCCAATATGAAGATTATCGACTCTGTTCAGATTAAACATAGTTTATTCTTTTTAACATTTTGAAGATGTTGCCTGTGATCTTGGTTTTGTGTGTTGATCCCACACAAAGAGGCAAGAGTACTTGCCTCTTACAGTAAAATTTGTGAAAATGAGAGACAAAGAATCATCTGTTTGTTCTTAAAATATTATTAATTTTAAAACTTATGGGAAATTTCAAACATATACAAAGGTAGAGGCAATAATGTAAAGAGCTCCTATGTACCTATCATACAGTTTCAGCAGTTATTATTTAGCCAGTTTTATATAATCTATACTCCCATCCTAAACTCACTCAGTTATTTTAAAGAAAATTCCAGGCATCATATAATTTCATCTGTAACTACTTCAGTAAGAATCATACAATTCTGAAGTTTCATTTAACAGATGAAGAAACAAACCCAGAGAGAAATAAGTGATTTTCTAATAGTTACATAGCCTGTCAAGATATTTAGGTCAATAGTTTATATATTTTTCTGCTACCTGGCCTCATCCAGGTTCTTCATATTAATTTGACTACTGCTAATTCTAAAAAATGAAGGGATCTGGAATTGTAAATGTTGGTGTTCATTTACTTTTAGTTTTCTTGTATACAAACTTCTAAGGGATAAAAACAAAAATTATCACTAAAAATAATAAAATAATAAAATAAAATAGAATTATTGTAGCAACGTGTGGGAATGCAACTATAACAGTGCCTGGAGGAAAATATATAATCTTAAATGAATATGTTATAACAGAAGAAAACCTGAAAATTTAAGAACTAAGCCAGCATCCATCTCAAAATGAGAAAAAAAAATAGTCAGTTTTTTAAGTTGAATGGAGGATATAATAGAGATAAAATGAGAAATAAGAAAAGAGAAAACAAACATATATTTTAAAAGAACACCAAGGCCACAAGTTGGTTCACTGATAAACAATTGATAAATATCTGCCAATGTCAATCAAGAAGAACAAAAATATATAACTTTGGGGAAGCCAAATATAATGCTGACCTCATAAAACTGTGCATCCCCACATAGCCTCAAAAACAGTGCAGAATAAGACAAATGACAGTATACAAAAACCTTACCATCACCATAACTAGAAGACAGAGAAATTCTAAATTTCAAATTACTGCAAGTTCAAAAGAAAAGAAAACAGAAAATCCTAACAAGTCATGTCTCAACATCTCAACAGAAACCCTTTTTTGGTAAATGAGGACAGCTTTGGAAAAATTACATGGTAGACAGAAGCCAGCTTAAAATTGGTCAAAACCATGGATAAATAGACAAAGTCTAAGACTAAAAATATAGATAATGTCTAAGTCTAAAGTCTAAGTCTACAGAGAAGGAGTTAAAAGAACATGTGATGAGATGGCAGTTTCTGAAAGGAATCGATTGTATAGGAGAAGAAGTTTAAAAGAAAAAGAAAAGAAGGAAGAGGAAAATTTAAGATCCTGAAAGGCAAAAATAATTATTTAATTGGAGATTATACACCCCCTCTGGTAACAGTCAACTAAAATAAGGAAAAAACTTTATTAAAGAAACTGTACTTAGCTACACTGACAGAAGTGGGTACCATTGAACTACAAATATTAAACCACACAAAATTCACAGAATGAATTAAAGAAAACTGTAATAAAACAGAAAACAAGAATCAAAATACTTTAGTGAAGAAAATTCCTCCCCAAATCAACTATAAAAAAAATTGTAATATAACACTCTGAAGTTTATTATATATTTTCAGGCAAGCACTTGAGAATATGAAAATTGCCTGCATAAAGAAATTCAAAGATTTACAAATAAAATTTTAGGTGAAATAAAGAAAATTCATTTCAAAATTCAGACCTAATTTCTAATTACATGATGCCCAAGGAAACTAAAATTAAATAAGATTTAATTAAAATAAAAATTTAATGGGGGACTTTGAAGAAAGGCAGGAAGACCTCCAAGAGAAGAAGAATGAAGAATTAGTTTAAAATATCTGAGTGAAAATGGTTGAAAAGGAAGATAAGCAAAGAAGAAAGAATATATGTATAATTGGAGTCCCTGAAGAAAAACTAAATGATAGAATGGAAATAATATGTTAAACCAGGTTTTCTCAGCTTTGGTGCAATGACATTTTGGGCTGGATAATTCTTTGTTGTGGGGGAGATTTTGTGCAGTGTAGGATGATTAGCAGCATTCCTGGCTTCTCCCCACTAAACACCAGTAGCACCTTTCTTGATGAATGAAATTCACTTCTCAAAATGCTAGAAAATGGACAGCAAAGGAAACCAACAATAGTACAAAGCGAGAAAAAAGATAACAGAAGAAATTAATGAAGTGCAGGAGATGGAGTAACATGCACTCAACTATTCTGCCTTAATAATGTAGAAAACTGGACAAATTTTGAGAAATAATGGCTTCCAGACACTAGACAAGAGGCAGTGAAGTACTGAGCTCTCTGAGGAAGGAAGAAGAACATTGTGAACTCCACAATCATACTGGCTTACTACCCGGAGACAGTTTCTAAACCACAGTCCAGGGAAGGGAAATCCATACAAAGCTTCACACTTTCATGCAGTTGAGGAGACAGAGGTTGGTGTTCTGGGGGTGAGGGGCAAGCCAAGCAGAATTTGCAGAGTAGGATACCAGGGAGGAGGGAGCTACAGAGAGGGGGCTCTGGAGATCTGGGAGAGAGAATGAGCAGATCTTTGAGCACAGATCTGTGCCTCCTTAAAGGGAAACTACCAAAGCTGAGGAAACACCTATTGTAAAGAACTGGCATGATCATTTTCTGAAGCTCAAACAGGGAATGTCCATGTCCCCATAAAGTAGAAGGAAGAAACTTTTTAGTTCATGAGATGTCAGGTGGACACTTTAGAAGGATGTCACCTCTGTAGTCAGGCTTAGTTAGCCCTACTCTAAAGTTTCCTCTGGACTTTAATGAACAAAGCTTAAAAGCAACCCTCAAAAGCACCCAACTGATTGCAAGTACAGAACTTTGTGCTGGAACAGAATCTAACACTATTTAAGTATTAAAATAAGTTCTAGCAACCAATAAACTAACATTCAAAATAAGCAAAACTCAATTAAAAATTATTTTTATGCAAAGGAGAAGAAAAATATTACCCATAGTCAGGAGCAGAAGTAAGTCAGTAATGCCAGACACAGAAGTGACAGACATGAAGAAACAAGCAGACAGGGATATGCTCAAGCAGCTATTACAAATGTGTTCCCTACATTCAGGATGTAGAGGAGACCACAACTATGATGAGGTGGAAAATGGCCCATACAAACAAGACTCAGAAGGACTTCTAGAGAAAAACACCATGTCTAAAATGAAAGATAAATGGATAGCTTCAAGAACAGAGTAGACACTGCAGAATAAAAGGTCAGTGAAATTAAAGACATAGCAGTAGAAACTCGAACATGAAATACAGAGAGAAAATTAACAAATAAAGCATCAGTCAGCTGTGGGACAGTGTCAAGCAGTCTAACATACATGTATTTGGAATTCCAGGGTAAAAAGGAAGGTGGGAAAAAAATATTTGGGGAAATAATGGCCCAAATTTTTCCTAACTGAAGAAAATTATAAATCTTCAGATCCCAAAAATTCAGCAAATGCCAAGCTGAGTAAAGATAAATAAAACCATGCACATCAATCACATTGTGGAAAAACAGTGATAAAGAGAAAATCCTAAAATAGTTAGAGAAAAAAAATATGTACAGAGGAACACATGTAAGAATGACAGTAGGTTTCTTGTCAGAATCTGTGCAAGCCAGAATAAAATGAAGACACATTTGAAATTTTTAAAAAATCAACTGTGAATACTTTAACCAGAAATAACACATTTCAAAAATAAAGTCAAAACACACAAGGACATTTTCAGAAAAACCAAGCTGAGAAAATTCATTGCTAGCAGACGTAAAGGAAGTTCTTCAGATAGAAAAAACTAAAGTATACGGAAATTGGAGTTTCCACAATGAAATGGATTTGAGATCAGCAGAAATGGTAAATATGTGGGTAAAAATAAAATACTATGTTTTGTTTTTAATTTAGTTAAAGTGTACTGACTGTTAAAGAAACAACCATTACAAGTAGTTAGAAGTTATAGCATATGTAGGAGTAAACTGTATAACAGTAATCCAGGGAATGTCAGGATGAAAATGGGGATATGCTGTTGTAATTTTTACACCATTTGTGAAATGGTGTAATATACTGTAAACCCTAGAATTAAAGATGTGTATTGTAAATCCTAGAGTGACCATGATAAAGGAAAGAAAGAGAGAGAGAGAGAGAAAGGAAGCAAGGAAGGAAAGAGAGAAAGAAAGCTAATAGGCAGAGATAAAATTTAATTGTAAAGAGGGAAAATATTACCTTAACTAATCCAAAACAAAGTAATGCAAAAGGAAAAGGAGCAGGTGAAACAAATAGTAAATAAAGCTAGATTTTAAAGCTAGATTTAAACCAAATTATGTCAATTGCTATATTGACTCTAACTATATATAATTAAATTTAAAGTCAGCAATATTTATGTTGGATTAAAAAAAATTAATACCCAGATATATTCTGGCTACAAGAAAACCATGTTAAATAGAAATAGATAAAATTTTAAGATGGGAAAATATATACTGAACAAAAAAGAGTTAAAGAAAACAGAAATATCTGTAATAAAATCAAATGAAGTAGATTTCAGAACAAGAAATTTTACCAGATAGATATTCCATGATGCTAAAAGTCAATTTATAAAATGACCTAATAACGCAACTCAAATACATGAAGCAAAAACTGATGGAACTGAAAAGCAGATCCACAATCACTATCAGAGATTTAAACACTCCATTCTTAGTAACTGATAGAAAAGGTAGACAGAAAAAAAAAGTGAAGATAAAAGTGAAGATAAAGAAGATATAAAAAGAAGATACAGGGGGCTTCCCTGGTGGCGCAGTGGTTGAGAGTCCGCCTGCCGATGCAGGGGACACGGGTTCGTGCCCTGGTCCGGGAGGATCCCACATGCCGCGGAGCGGCTGGGCCCGTGAGCCATGGCCGCTGAGCCTGCACATCCAGAGTCTGTGCTCCGCAACGGGAGAGGCCACAACAGTGAGAGGCCCGTGTACCGCAAAAAAAAAAAAAAAAAAAGAAGATATAAAAAAACATTATTGACTGACTTGACCTACTTGGTATAGTCCACACAACAACAGCAGAATAGGAATTCTTTTCAATTCACACAGACGGTTCACCAAGGTAAATTGTATTCTGGGACATAAATCAATAAATTAAAAGAATTGAAATTATACACAGAATATGCTCTGATTGCAAATGAATTAGGGTAGAAATCAGTAATGAAAGGTATCAGGTAAAGACTGAAGATGCACACACATGTTTAGGGTCTAGCAATATAGCACGTGGTTACTACATCATGATAAAGTTAAGTCTACCCCAGCAATGTAAGATTTGCTTAACTTTAGGAAATCGGTGAACATAACTAACTGTATCACAGTAGAAAAGTCATATACTCATCTAAACATAGGCAAAAAAATAAAAAAGTTTGATGAAAAGAACTGAAAATTATCCTCAAATTAACAATAGATATCTATGAAAGGGTAAATCAAACAATATTTGAACTCTACACATTGGAGTTCCTAGCCAGCCAAATCAAAGAAACATAAAAATAGTATAAAACTTAAAAAGTGTTAAACAAATCTATTATTCTTGATAATATGATTATGCATGTTAAAAATCCAATTAAATCTGCAGTTAATTTACTAAAATTAAAAAATGAGTGTAATAAGGTTTCTAGAAATAAATATTATTATAAAATCATTAATTGTATTCTAAATATCAGTGAGAAGCAGAACATTTTTAAAAATTTTAAGCTATCATTTAAAATTGCATCAAAATTATTAACTATTGAGTAATAAATCTAACAAAATATATTCAAGAAACCTGTGGCAAAACTAGTAAGTGTATTGAGAGACATTTTAAAATACTGAAATATATAGAGAAATATACTATTATCTGGATTGGAAGACTCAACATTTAAAATTTTTTTAGACCTTTCTAAGTTGATTTATAGTTTCAATGCAATTTCAATCAATATACTATCTGTGTATTTGTGGAAAATGAAAATTTCTTTATAAAATGGATACAGAAACCAAAGAATCACAAATAACCAAGACTATTCTTAGGAATAAGGGAAAAATCAATATTCATTTGTAATAAAAACTCTCAACAAATTAGATTTATTAGGGGACTTCCTCAACCTGATATTTAAGGCATCTGTGATAAACTAAGGCTAAAGTAATGATGAAAGACAATTTTCTTTCTCTAAAATCAGGAACAATACAAAAATGCCTGCTCTTACCACTTTTATTTTCCATCCAGTGGAGGTAATGGCTATTGCAGCAGGGTAAGGAAGAGAGATAGAAGTCATAAATATTGGAAAGGAAGAAACAAATCTATCTTTACATAAAGATGACATAATATTTATAGAAAATCCTCAGGAATCTTCAAAACAACTACTAAAGGTAATAGCTGAATTTATTAAAGGTATAGGTTTATTGCTAATATACAAAAACCAGTTGTATTTGTGCATATCAGAAGGCAACAATTGGAAAATGAAATTTCAAAAGATTCTGTTTACAATAGGGCCAAAATCAACATAGAATTTAGTGAAACACATGCACATGAACATTTTCTTCACTGACAACTAGAGTACATTGCTGAATGAAATCAATTAAAGAAGACCTAAATAAATGGAAAGCAAACCAGATTTATGGACTGAAAGACTTATTATTGTTAATATGTTAATGCTTCCCCAGTTGATCTATAGATAGTTTCAGTGCAAACTCCATCAAAATCTTAAGAGGCACTTTTGAAGAAATTGGCAAGCTGATTATAAAATCAATATAAAACAGAAACCTAAGATAGCTAAAACAATTTTGAATAAGAAGAATAAACTTGGAGGATTTATGCCACCTCATTTCAAGTCTTACTATAAAATTACAATAATCAGTACCAAAGGGAAAATTATAGATACAGATTAACGGAACATAAAAGAGAGTCCAGAAGTGGAGCCACCTAATATATTGCCATTTGATTTTTTTAATGTGCCAAAGCATTTTAGTGAAGAAAGGGAAGTCTTAATATATTACTAAAACACCTGGATATCCTATGGGGAAAAAAATCAAGTTTTACTATATTAACATATACAAAAAAATAACCTTAAAATGGATAATAGGCCTCAATATAAAATTAAGATTGTAAATTTTTTTAAATATTTAGATTTTCAAAATGCATTGTTATGAAAATGAAACAGCAAGCCACACAATGGGAAAATATTCACAATCACATATATGACAAAGGATTTGTATCTATAATGTATAAAAACCTCTTAAAATCAATCAATAACAAGACAAACAACCCAAGTGAAAAGTGAACAAAAGATCTGAACAGACACTTCACAAAAAAAGTAAGAATGGCTAAAAATACATGAAAAGATGTTCAATGTGCTGAGTCATTAGTGAAAAACTGTATATAACTACAATGGCTAAAACTTAAAAGACTGAAAATTCCAGGTGTTGACAAGGATCCAGAACACTGGAACTCTCACACACTGCTGGTGGGATTGTGAAACATTACAGATACTTTGGAAGCTCTTCAACACTTTGTTTAGAAGTTAAACACACACCTATCAAGTGTCCCAGCCATTCTACTCCTAGATATTTACCCAAGACAAATTTAAATGTATGTCCACACAATGACTTGAACATAAATATTCAAAGCAGCTTTATTCATAATTGCCAAAATGTGGAAACAAATGTTCACATGCATGGGAAAGTATGAACAAATTGTGGCATAGTCATACAATGGAATAGTATTCAGCAATAAAAATCTACTGATACATGCAACCACATGAATGAATCTCAAAATCATTATACTGAATGAAAGTAGCCAGAAACAAACTATTACATACCAACTGATTCTATTTACATAAAGCTCTAAAAATGCAAACCAATATAGAGTGACAAAAAGCAGATCATTTTTTGCCCTGGCCTAGGAACAGGGGGAGATATGGATGCAAAGGAGCATGAGAAATACTTCTGCAAAATATAAATGCTCTGAATTTTGTCTGTTGTGTTTTCATGGGTATACACAGCTATAATATCTCATCAAATTGTGTGCATTTATCGAATTTAGTTCATTGCAGTATATTATACCTCAATACAGTTTATTTTTTTAATAAAGGATATGATAAACAACTTTATGCCAGTCAATCTGACAACTTAGCTAAGCTGAGAAAATTCCTTGAAAACACAACAAAACTGACATAATAAGAAAGTCTGAGTAGCCCTATATCTATTAAATAGTTTAATTGATTATCAAAACACTTTCTACAGAAAAAACTCCAGGGCTAGATAGTTTTACTGATGGGCAAGATCAGATATTTAAGGAAGAAATAATATAATTTTACCCCAATAATATATTTGAGGACAAAAGAAGCCTGTCACCAAAATATGAAAAATATATTACAACAAAAATTAGTCTGATATGAAAAGACAAAAAAATCCTTAGCAAAATTTTACTATATTGAATTTGGTAATATATAAAAAGGATGATACATCACAAGTAAGTGGGGATTATTCCAGGATTGCAAGATTTGTTTAGCATTCAAAAATCAGTGACTGTAATGTACTATATATGTTCTCAAACCACCACAGAGTTAAATTAAAAATAAATAACTATAAGATGTCTAGGAAAGCATCAAATATTTTTAAGTTAAACACCACAATTCTAAATAATCCATGGATCAAAGAAGAAATCACAGGAGAAATTAGAAAATGTTTTAAACTGAATGATAAATTTGAAAATGAAACATATCAAATTTTGTATAAAGGAGTTAAAACTCTGCTAAGAAGAAAAAAAGTCTTTTGTATATATATTAGAAAACAAGAAAGGTCTAAAATTAATTACATACATTTCAATCTTAAAAAAAGTATTAAGCCTAAAATCAGAAATGAGTAGAATAACATATATTTGTAAATTTTAATTTAATTAGTAGGAGTATACACACACACACACACACACACACACAATGTAAATTTCCAAGACAATAGAGGAAAGTAGGAAAGCATTAAATCTGGTGGATCCAAGACGTGCTTTGAAAGAAGAAAAATGCAGAAAGAGAGAAAAAGAAAGCATGGTGAATATAAAACATTAGCAATTTTCATTTACATCTAATCTTTTTAAACTTATTCACCCCTTCTAGGATGATGGAGAACCACTTTTACAATCAAACAAGAAATATAATGCAAAAGACTCATTTTACAAGTCCTCTACACAAAAGTAAGCATTTTTCCCCAGTAGAATTTGATTTAAAAATGTATTTCTTTTTTCTTTAATAACACAACTCCTTTGTGTCCACAATATCCTGGATCCTGTGAGGAATTCAAAGACTCTCAGACACAATTCTTTACTTACTTACAGTGATTGCTAAAATAAACAGTTAAAGGAAGAAAACCTATATTTAATAGAAAAATAAAACCAAAACAGAAAGGAAAGGCTCAGAGAGGGAGGACGAGATAAAGATGTCCAGCATCATAGAAAATGAGAGCAGAGAAGTTTGAAGGAGAACTTTTTTACTCAGTCAAAAATCATATAGAGTATCTGTTATGTGTCCATGCCCGCACTCACTCTAAAGGGAGACGGACAATAAGCCACAAACATAATAAGTAAATAGATCATATCTTAGAAGGTGATGAGTCAATGAAAAAAAAGGAGAGAAAAAATAGAACAGGATAAGAATATCAAGAGTGTCCTGTGTGGAGTAACAGGCTTCCATAATAACTAGGAGGTCTGGGTAGGCCTCCCTGAGCGATGAGATTTGAGCAGGAACTTGGAAGTGGGTGATGTGCAGATATCTGGATTGACTACTTCCCAGTCAAAGGGAACATAGAGCAAAAGCCCTGTGTCAGAAGTGTGATTGAGGTGTCAAGGAAGAGCAAAGGCCAGGGGTCTACAGTGCAGTAAGAGAGGGGTAGCAAAAGAAGAGGTCAGGGTGTGCCCAGGAACCAGATCTTGCTGGGCACTTGAAGAGATTGTAAACAGTAGGGTGTTAGCAGTGAAGTGGCCAGATCAGACTTGTGTATCAAAGTAGTCATGGTGGCTGCTGGGTTCAAAGTGGACTGGGTGAGGGGAGAAGCTGGGAGACCAGGCAGAAGGTTGCTGCTGTCAGCTAGGTCAGAGATAATGGCGTTTGGGAGGAGCATGGTAGGAAGTTGTAGCAGTTGCTGGCCTCTGGATACATTTTGAGAGCAGAGTCAACACAGTTTCCAGACTGGAGATTGTGAGTCTGAAAGAAAGAGGCGTGGAGAATGATTCCAAGGTTTAGGGCTTTGCAGCTGGATAGACTGAAGCCATCACTTATCAAGAGGAAGGCAGGTGGAGCAGGTTTGGAGGGAAAGATCAGAGGTCAGTTTTAAATGTGCTGAATATAAAGATGCTCATTAGACATCCAAGTGGATGTGTCAAGTAGGCAACGGGGTCTGTGGGTCTGCAGTCTGGGGGAGAGGTCTGGGCTGGAGGAACAAGTCTGGGTGTCATGGCTTATGGGCAGGGATGTCAAGCCCCAACACTGGATGAGCCAGAGGAGAAGAACAGAGCTTGAGTCCTGGCATCTGTACATCAAGAAAGAGGAGAAAAATGGTGGGGGGATGCCAGCAAAAGGGACTGAGAGGAGGGAACCAATGGGGTGTTGGGGGGAGGAAATGCAGAGACCTAGTGCTCGGGTGGCAAACTAAGAAAGTGCTTTAGGGGCAGGGGGGTGAACATCATGTGAATGTTACTGACTCCTCAGTGGCAGGTAATCAAGATCAGAGGTCTAACTTCAACCATCAGTGGCTGAGTGACCTTAAGCAAACAAATTCAGTTTTCTAAGCCAGAGCTTATTTATTTGTAAATTAATGTTCTTCTTGCCCTGCTGCAAAGCTCAAATGAAATTTTTTTTGGTAAAGTGTAAGATGTATATAAGTGTATGCATTAGTTTTCTATTGCTGTGTAACAGATTACCACAATATGGCAGCTGTACATCATGCCCATTTAGTATCTCACGTTTGCATAAGACAGAAGTGCTGGCAAGTCCCTGCTGAGTTCAATGCTCAGGGTTTCTCAGGCTGAAATCAAGATGTCAGCAGCGGCTGAGTCCCAGTCTCCCAGGATCGTTCGGATTGTTGGCAGAATTCAGCTCAACGCAGCTCTAGGACTCACAGGATGTGTTTAAGGATAACTGAAGTGTGTCTGCTGCTGTTTTCTTGCTTCTTTTTAGGGGTCACCTGTTTAGGTCAGAACCACTTAGGATAATCTGCCTTTTTTTTATTATTAACTCAAATTCAACTGATTAGGGACCTTAATTATCTGTGCACAATCTCTTTTTGCCATATAAAGTTGCCATATAAACTATCATAGGAGTGATACCCTACCATATACATTTGCTCTGCCCACACTTGAGGGGAGGTGACTACATACAGTATGTACACCAGGGGCAGGAATGTTGGGGGGCAGTTTAGAATTCTTCCTACAATAGAATATGATATTGTTAAGAACTGTGCGAACTGAATATGTATTTTTCATAAAATGTCATTATTTAATAATTTCATAGGGCTTATGAAATAGTTCCTTGGGACGAGATGCTACCACCAAAACTTGATCCAGAAGAAACAACAGTGGAAAAAGCTGCTGACCCTATCTCACAGTGTTTTACACTGAAAAGATATGAAGGATTGCCAGCAATAACTCAGGTCAGTGATCACCTCTCATAATGAAGTTTTTTAATACATAAAAGTACACAAAACTAAAAAGGAAATCAATTATATTGAAATACAGCTCTAAACATGGACTCCTAAGAGGTTTGTGAACTACAGGTTAAGAAGCCCACAGTATCTTGAAAAACTTCAGCTTTTACAGAGAAGAAGGATAATTAGAGAGGAAAAGTATAGTTTTAATATAAAATCTCAGCACAGGATTTGTGCACAGAAATTAAAACCAATTAAAGGACCAAAAATGTGCCTGGATTCCTATAACTATGTTTAAGGATCTCTCAACTCCTTTAAAATATTTTTATACCTTGTGAAAATTGGTCTTTCATTACATATTGTTTAGTGTTGAATTATACTTGTATCCAAAGTCCTTCCTGGTGAGATGATGGTCTAAGATGATGGCTCTGGGTGGGGGAGACTAGCCTGGGGCTGTGGAGCATGGGCTAAGGGGGAGCCAAGAAAGCACAGTCTTGGGATGAAAATCCAAACCAGACCTTTCACAAGGGCTTCAGCCCAAAGGAGGTGGCTAACGAGGCAGATTCCAGCTGTGAGAAAACAAACTGACCCTGAGGGTCTGCGAGCAGAGCAGAGACCAGGTGTGGCTCTGGAGCAACCCCCAGAGTGAATAAGGGTGCTCGGGGAGTGCTTTCCATTGGGTGACTGGGGCTCTGGCCTGTGATACGAGAGGACTGAAGCTTGTATACTAGAAATTACAGTAACTTAGAACATATATACTAGAGATTACAGTAATTGGAACTTAAATACTAGAAATTACAGTAACTTGGTTAAATGCTTGTCATTCATTTTGATGGTGATTTTAGATGGTTGGTGGACTATGGGACAGATTTCAGACAAGATCTTTCTTGGCACCAGTCAAACCAGTCAACTTGTAAGTTTTATCTCCTAATGTTCTCATTAGTAGACCTTTTGCTGTCACATATTTATCATAAGAATCAGAGGCTCTAGCCCATGGGTGAGGGGCATGTCCTCCGGAAAACATCCCAGAGGCCCCAGGACTTCGTCCCTGTGGCTGGAAAGAGAGCACAAATCCCAGTTCAGTCACTCAGTGTTGCCAGCTTTCTCTTGTTTTCTCTTAACCCTTCTTAAAATTTAGACTATCAAATATACCACAACCATTTAAAAATAAAGAGTGTTTTATATGTCACTTGATATGAAGAATTATAATGTTGTAAAATGCATGGACTTCAAGGGATTATGAATTATTTTCTATCAACTTTTGTATCATATAGTTATTTTGAGTTCTATTAATGCTAGAAACAATGATTTATTACTAATTTTTCCACGTAGGTAATTTTGTGCATTTAGTCTAAAAAACTTGGTGTTTCTGTCTTTGAAAATGTCACTATTTTGTCTCTTTTTTCTTCTTTTGACCCACAATACAACCATCATCTCTGTTTTTATTTTTTTAATTTATTTTTGAATAATTCCTATATAAAAATGTAAAATAAAAATATGATATAATCTGCGTGTCTACTTCCCAACTATAAAAACAAACCATTACTAACACCACAGAAGCCCCTACATACTTCTCTCTAAGCACATGTGTCTTCCTAAGGGATTGCCATTATTCCGGCTGTGAAGTTTCACATTTTCATACACCCTTAAAGCATATGTGTTATTCTTAACCAAGATGTGGAATTGTACTCCATGTTTACAAGTGGTAAATAAGTGTTCCATGTTTATAAGTGGTATCAAACGTATATTCATACAACTTAACATTTTTGTTCAGTACTGTGTTTGTGAGACTCATGCTGGCATCTCTAGGTGTTCATTTTCTGTGACGCATAGAGTTCCATTGAATCGTTATACCACAATTTATTCATCCGTTCTCATAACTTAATTTTTTGTCTGATTTCTGTTGGAGTTGGAAACAGTGTCCCCATATCTTTATAAAGTATAAAGCTATTTCTGGGTTTTATATAGACATCCTTACATCTACAATTGCTACATCAAGAGGTGTAAACTTCTTTGTGTTCTAAATATTGCTACGTAATTCTCCAAATGAGTTTTACCAATGGACCAACCATCAGCAATGCTTGAATTCCCACTACTGCACTTTGTGGCCAGCATTTGGAATTTTTAAATTAGAAAAATTCTAATTTTAGAAGCATGAAATTGTACTTCATTATAATTTTAACATTTACCTGGTTACTAATAACAATTTTTTTTGTAAGTTGTAACTTACTGCATGTTCACATGTATAACTTACTTGTTCATATATTTTGTCTTTTACTGATTGATTATAGAAAATTTTAAGTCTATTATTCTGGATTAAAATCCTTTATTGGTAATATGCATATCTCCTTCTAGGCTGTGACTTTTCTATTTTATAGTGCCCTTTGCTGAACTGAAGTTCAGAATTTTAATATAACTGAATTCATCAATATTTACCTCCATACCTTGTTATATTTGTGGAATTTTTAATAGATCTTTCCCTATCCAGAAGTAAAAAGGATATTATCCTTCATTTACTTTTTTTCCTAAAAATAATTAAAGTTTTGCTTTTCATATTTATCTCTTTAAAACATTTGAAGTCAATTCTCACTTATGATCTGAGCCAGGGACTCATTTCTCAGCATGACTCGGCAGTTTTTTTCTGTCCCAGTTTAGTGAGTAGACTGCTGAGCAGACTAATGAGTGATTTGTAGCCTGCAACCCATTAGTGGAGAGTCACAACCAGCATTTTGTGAAAATTAAATAGAACAGAAAACATAAGAATGAATCACATGGAACTTTAAACAGATATGTGTATTTTGCAACAAATACTGTGGCCAGTTATGAAGAATAGTGTGAGACAGACAGATAATGCATAAGAAGAATGCATGCGTCCACAGTGAGATAATCCCATCTTTTGTTTCCTGGAGTTTCATATGATGTTCTGGTTTGATGATGGTCAATTTGATCATCACTTCAATGGGAGGGTTTTTAATCTTGTACATTTAATTTTATATTTACCTAATCCATCATTAATTGTAAAGCAAAGTATGGGAGATTTTAGGCCTTAGTCAGCAAAATTAGTAAGTTATTAATAAATTTCAGTTATGGAAAAATAATATCAAAGGTGACATTTTTCAAATCTTTAACAACTGTATGTAGCACTTCAATAAAACCAGCATAAATTGCCCTTTAAAGAAGGATTTTTTGGAGGACCTTCAAGATGAGGAGTAAGACTTCCTCCCCACAAATACATCAAAAATACATCTACACATGGAACAACTCGTACAGAACACCTACTGAACGCTGGCAGAAGACCTCAGACCTCCCAAAAGGCAAGAAACTCCCCACGTACCCTTTTTCTTTTGCCCTACCCACGTACCTGGATAGGACAAAAGAAAAAAGAAAAAACAGAGACAAAAGAATAGGGATGGGACGGGACCTGCACCACTGGTAGGGAGCTGTGAAGGAGGAAAAGCTTCCACACAGTAGGAAGATCCTTCATTGGTAGAGACAGAGGGTGGGTGGCAGGGAGAAGCTTTGGAGCCATGGAGGAGAGCACAGCAACAGGAGTGCAGAGGGCAAAGTGGAGAGATTCCTGCACAGAGGATCGGTGCTGACAAGCACTCACCAGCCCAAGAGGCTTGTCTGCTCGGCCGCTGGGGTGGGCGGGGCTGGGAGCTGAAGCTCGGACTTCAGAAGTCAGACCCCGGGGAGAGGACTGGGCTTGGCTGAGTGAACACAGCCTGAAAGGCCTAGTGCACCACAGTTGGCCGGGAGGGAGTCTGGGGAAAAGTCTGGAACTGCCTAAGAGTCAAAAGACCATTTTTTCAGGGTGCATGAGGAGAGGGGATTCAGAGCACTGCCTAAACAAGCTCCAGAGACAGGCACAAGCCACGGCTATCAGTGCAGACACCAGAGACGGACATGAAACGCTAAGGCCGCTGCTGCAGCCACCAAGAAGCCTGTGTGAGACCACAGGTCACTGTCCACACCTCCCCTCCCGGGAGCCTGTGCAGCCCACCACTGCCGGGTCCCATAATCCAGGGACAACTTTCCCAGAAGAACACACGGCATGCCTCAGGCTGTTGCAACGTCATGCTGGCCTCTGCCACCACAGGCTCACCCCACATCCACACCCCTCCCTCCCCCTGGCCTGAGTGAGCCAGAGCCTCCTAATCAGCCGCTCCTTTAACCCCCTCCTGTCTGGGCAAAGAAAAGATTCCAGAGGGCAACCTACATGCAGAGGAGGGGCCAAATCCAAAGCTGAACCCCAAGAGCTGTGCGAACAAAGAAGGGAAAGGGAAATCTCTCCCAGCAGCCTCAGGAGCAGCGGATTAAATCTCCACTATCAACTTAAGTTATGCTGCATCTGTGGAATACCTGAATAGACAATGAATCATCCCAAAATTGAGGTGGTCGACTTTGGGAGCAAATGTAGACTTGGGGTTTGCTGTCTTCGACTCTTTTGTTTCTGACTTTTATGTTTATCTCAGTATAGTTCTTAGCGCTTGTTATCATTCGTGGATTTTTTTATTGGTTTGGTTGCTCTCTTCATTTATTTAATTACTTTTCAATTTTTTTATTATTTCTTTAATACTTTTTAATATTTTATTTTAATTATTTTATTATTTTTTCTTTCTCTCTTTTTTTTTCTCCCTTTTCTTCTGAGCCGTGTGGCTGACAGGGTCTTGGTGATCTGGCTGGCTATCAGACCTGAGCCTCTGAGGTGGGAGAGCCAAGTTCAGGACATTGGACAACCAGAGCCCTCCCAGCCCCATGTAATATCAATCAGTGAGAGCTCTCCCAGAGACCTCCATCTCAATGCTAAGAACCAGTTCCACTCAATCACCAGCAAGCTCCAGTGCTGGACACCCCATGCCAAACAAGTAGCAAGATAGGAACACAACCCCACCCATTAGCATAGAGGCTGCCTAATATCATAATAAATTCACAAACACCCCAAAACACACTACCGGACACAGTTCTGCCCACCAGAAAGACAAGATCCAGCCTCATCCACAAGAACACAGGCACCAGTCCCCTCCACCATGAAGCCTACACAACCCACTGAACCAACCTCACCCACTGGGGGTGGACACCAAAAACAACGGGAACTACGAGCCTGCAGCCTGCAAAAAGGAGACCCCAACCACAGTAAGTTAAGCCAAATGAGAAGGCAGAGAACCACACAGCAGATAAAGGAGCCAAGTAAAAACCCACCAGACCAAACAAATGAAGAGGAAATAGGTAATCTACCTGAAAAAGAATTCAGAGTGATGATAGTAAAGATGTTCCAAAATCCTGGAAATAGAATGGAGAAAATACAAGAAACGTTTAACAAGGACCTAGAAGAACCAAAGAGCAAACAAATAATTATGAACAACACAATAAATGAAATTAAAAATTCTCTAGAAGGAATCAATAGCAAAATAACTGAGGTAGAAGAACTGATAAGTGACCTGGAAAATAAAATGGTGGAAATAACTACCTCAGAGCAGAATAAAGAAAAAAGAATGAAAATAATTGAGGACAGTCTCAGAGACCTCTGGGACAACATTAAACACACCAACATTCCAATTATAGGGTCCCAGAAGAACAAGAGAAAAAGAAATACACTGAGAAAATATTTGAAGGAATTGTAGTTGAAAGCTTCCCTAATATGGGAAAAGAAATAGTCTATCAAGTCCAGTAAGCACAGAGAGTCCCATACAGGATAAATCCAAAGAGAAACATGCCAAAACACATATTAATCAAACTATCAAAAAGTAAATACACAGAAAAAATATTAAAAGCAGCAAGGGAAAAACAGCAAATAACATACAAGGGAATCACCATAAGGTTAACAGCTGATCTTTCAGCAGAAACTCTGCAAGCCAGAAGGGAGTGGCAGGACATATTTAAAGTGATGAAAGGGGAAAACCTACAACCAAGATTACCCAGCAAGGATCTCATTCAGATTTGACAGAGAAATTAAAACCTTTAAAGACAGTTCTCTTTACAGTAAAGAGAATTCAACACCACCAAACCTGATTTACAACAAATGCTAAGGGAACTTCTCTAGGCAGGAAACACAAGAGAAGGAAAAGTCCTACAAAAACAAACCCAAAACAATAAAAAAAAATGGTAAAAGGAACATACATATCAATAATTACCTTAAATGTAAATGGATTAAATGCTCCAAATAAAAGACAAAGACTGGCTGAATGGATACAAAAACAAGACCCATATATATGCTGTCTACAAGAGACCCACTTCAGACCTAGGGATGCATACAGACCGAAAGTGAGGGGATGGAAAAAAATATTCCATGCACATGGAAATCAAAAGAAATCTGGAGTAGCAATACTTATATCAGACAAAATAGACTTTAAAATAAAGACTATTAGAAGAGACAAAGAAGGACACTACATAATGATCAAGCAATCAATCCAAGAAGAAGATATAACAATTGTAAATATTTATGCACCCAACATAGGAGAACCTCAATACATAAGCCAAATGCTAACAGCTGTAAAAGGGGAAATCAACAGTAACACAATAATAGTAGGGGACTTTAACACCCTACTTTCACCACTGGACAGATCCTCCAAAATGAAAATAAATAAGGAAACACAAGCTTTAAATGACACATTAAACAAGATGGACTTAAGTAATATTTATAGGACATTCCATCCAAAATCAACAGAATACACTTTATTCTCAAATGCTCATGGAGCATTCTGAAGGATAGATCATATCTTGGGTCACAAATCAAGCCTTGGTAAATTTAAGAAAATGAATATTTATCAGGTATCTTTTCTTACCACAACACTATGAGACTAGATATCAATTACAGAAAAAAACTAAAAAATACAAACACATGGGGAGCTAAACAATATGCTACTGAATAACCAAGAGATCACTAAGGAAATCAAAGAGGAAATAAAAAACTACATAGAAACAGCTGACAATCAGAACACAGCAACCCAAAACCTATGGGATGCAGCAAAAAGCAGCTCTAAGAGGGAAGTTTATAGCAATAAAATGCTCCCTCAAGAAACAAGACGCATCTCAAATAAACAACCTAACCTTACACCTAAAGCAACTAGAGAAAGAAAAAAAAAAACAAAAACAAAAACCCAAAGTTAACAGTAGGAAAGAAATCATAAAGATCAGATCAGAAAGATATGAAAAACAAATGAGTGAAACAATAGTAAAGATCAATAAAACTAAAAGTGGTTCTTTGAGAAGATAAACAAAATTGATAAACCATTAGCCAGACTTATCAAGAAAAAAAGAGAGAAGACTCAAATCAATAGAATTAGAAATGAAAAAGGAGAAGTAACAACTGACACTGCAGAAGTACAGGGATCATGAGAGATTACTACAAGCAACTCTGTCAATAAAATGGACAACCTGGAAGAAACGAGCAAATTCTTAGAGAAACACAACCTTCTAAGACTGAACCAGGAAGAAATAGAAAATATGAACTGACCAATCACAAGCACTGTAATTGAGGCTGTGATTTAAAATCTTCCAACAAACAAAAGCCCAAGACCAGATGGCTTCACAGGTGAATTCTATCAAACATTTAGAGAAGATCTAACACCTATCCTTCTCAAACTCTTCCCAAATATAGCAGAGGGAGGAACACTCCCAAGCTCATTCTACGAGGCCACCATCACCCTGATACCAAAACTAGAAAAAGATGTCACAAAAAAAGAAAACTACAGGCCAGTAATACTGATGAACATAAATGCAAATGTCCTCAACAAAATACTAGCAAACAGAATCCAACAGCACATTAAAAGGATCATACACCATGATCAAGTGGAGTTTATCCCAGGAATGCAAGGATTCTTCAATATACACAAATCAATTAATATGATACACCATATTAACAAATTGAAGGAGAAAAACCATATGATCATCTCAACAGATGCAGAAAAAGCTTTTGACAAAATTCAACACCCATTAATGATAAAACCTTCCAGAAAGTAGGCACAGAGGGAACTTACCTCAACATAATAAAGGCCATATATGACAAACCCACAGCCAACATTGCTCTCAGTGGTGAACAACTGAAACCATTTCCACGAAGATCAGGAACAAGACAAGGTTGTACATTCTCACTGCTATTATTCAACTTAGTTTTGGAAGTTTTAGCCACAGCAATCAGAGAAGAAAAAGAAATAAATGGAATCCAAGTTGGGAAACTAGAAGAAAATTGTCACTGTTTGCAGATGACGTGTTACTATATGTACAGAATCCTAAAGATGCTACCAGAAAACTACTAGAGCTAATCAATGAATTTGGTAAAGTAGTAGGATACAAAATTAATGCACAGAAATCTCTTGCATTCCTATACATTAATGAAAAATCTGAAAGAGAAATTAAGGAAACACTCCCATTTACCATTGCAACAAAAATACCTAGGAATAAACCTACCTAAGGAGAAAAAAAGACCTCTATGCAGAAAACTATAAGACACTAATGAAAGAAATTAAAGATGATACAAACAGATGGAAAGATATAGCATGTTCTTGGATTGGAAGAATCAACATTGTGAAAATGACTCTACTACCCAAAACAATTTACAGATTCAATGTAATCCTTATCAAACTACCAATGGGGGCCTCCCTGGTGGCGCAAGTGGTTGAGAGTCCGCCTGCCGATGCAGGGGATACGGGTTCGTGCCCCGGTCTGGGAGGATCCCATATGCCGCGGAGCGGCTGGGCCCGTGAGCCATGGCCGCTGAGCCTGCGCGTCCGGAGCCTGCGCGTCCGGAGCCTGTGCTCCGCAACGGGGGAGGCCACAACAGTGAGAGGCCCGCATACCGCAAAAAAAAAAAAAAAAACTACCAATGGCATTTTTCACAGAACTAGAACAAAAAAGTTCACAATTTGTAGGGAAACACGAAAGACCCTGAATAGCCAAAGCAATCTTGAGAAAGAAAAATGGAGCTGGAGGAATCAGGCTCCCCGACTTCAGACTATACTACAAAGCTACAGTCATCAAGACAGTGTGATACTGGCACAAAAACAGAAAGATAGATCAATGGAACAGGATAGAAAGCCCAGAGATAAACCCATGCACATATGATCACCTTGTCTTTGATAAAGGAGGCAAGAATATACAATGGAGAAAAGGCAGCCTCTTCCATAAGTGGTGCTGGCAATACTGGACAGCTACATGTAAAAGAATGAAATCAGAACACTCCCTAACACCATAAAGAAAAATGAATTCAAAATGGATTAACGACATTAATGTAAGGCCAGACACTATAAAACCCTTAGAAGAAAACATAGGCAGAACACTCCATGACATAAATCACAGCAAGATCCTTTTGGACTCACCTCCTAGAGTACGGGAAATTGAAACAAACAAATGGGACCTAATGAAACTTCAAAGCTTTTGCACAGCAAAAGAAACCATAAAGAAGACGAAATGACAACCCTCAGAATGGGAGAAAATATTTGCAAATGAAGCAACTGACAAAGGATTAATCTCCAAAATATACAAGCAGCTCATGAAGCTCAATAACAAAAGAACAAAGAACTCAATCCAAAAATGGGCAGAAAACCTCAATAGACATTTCTACAAAGAAGATATACAGATTGCCAACAAACACATGAAAGGATGCTCATCACTAATCATTAGAGAAATGCAAATCAAAACTACAATGATGTATCACCTCACACCAGTCAGAATGGCCATCATCAAAAAAATCTACAAACAATAAATGCTGGAGATGGTGTGGAGTAAAAGGAACCCTCTTGCACTGTTGGTGGGAATGTAAATTGACACAGCCACTCTGGAGAACAGTATGGAGGTTCCTTTAAAAACTAAAAATACAACTACCATACTACCCAGCAATCCCACTACTGGGCATATACTCTGAGAAAACCGTAATTCAAAAAGAGTCATGTACCACAATGTTCATTGCAGCACTATTTACAATAGCCAGGACCATGGAAGCAACCTAAGTGTCCATTAACAGATGAATGGATAAAGAAGATGTGGCACATATATACAATGGAATATTACTCAGCCATAAAAAGAAACGAAATTGAGTTATTTGTTGTGAGGTGGATGGACCTAGAATCTCTCATACAGAGTGAAGTAAGTCAGAAAGAGAAAAACAAATACCGTATGCTAACACATATATATGGAATCTAAAAAAAATGGTTCTAAGGAACCTAGGGGCAGCAGACGTAGAGAATGGACTTGAGGACAGAGGGAGGGGGAAGGGTAAGCTGGGACAAAGTGAGAGAGTGGCATGGACATATATACACTACCAAATGTAAAAGAGATAGCTAGTGGGAAGCAGCTGCATAGTACAGGGAGATCAGCTCGGTGCTTTGTGACCACCTAGAGGGGTGGGATAGGGAGGGTGGGAGGGAGAGGCAAGAGGGAGGGGATATGGGGATATATGTATACGTATAGCTGATTCACTTTGTTATACAGCAGAAACTAACACACCACTGTAAAGCAATTATACTCCAATAAAGATGTTAAAAAAAGAAGGATTTTTTAAAAATTATTAGAATAAAAAAGTATAGGGAAGTAGAAATATGCAAAATCATAATCAAGTTTAAATGCTGAATCTGGAATTGCAAGTAATGACAGTATTGAGAGAAATATTGAGTCGTGTCAGCAAACTGATTTTATTGAGCCATATTCTAAAAACAGTATGTAAAGTTTTGATAAAGATTATTTAAAAGATGATTTAACCAAAGGTATAAAACACCCCAATGAAAATAATAGATTCCAATGTATAAACTGAATGGTAATAATTTAAATCAAAGATTAAAACATTCAAAATATAAGTTCCTTATAAACACAGCAAGCTGAAATAGTTGATAATCCAATTCAAATATCTTTTAAATGAATAAAGATGTAAATTGCTGGTGCTAACTCTTACTATTACGTGAGTGCTAATAAAAAAACTTTATTAGTGAGAATTCCATGGCAGTCCAGTGGTTAGGACTCGACCTAACCACTGCCATAGTGGTTAGGTTAGGCCATTTCACTGCCATGGGCCCAGGTTCAATCTCCGGTTGAGGAACTAAGATTCCATGAGCCACGTGTCACAGCCAAAAACAAAAAAAAAGAAAAGAAAAACTTTATTAGTATCTTTCTATTTACATGTCATGTGGTAAAATAGCAACTAGCTCACCCAGTTTCTATGCATCCATTGCATTTATTGTTTTAATGATGAATCATCTACTGAACTAAAAGCTGTAAGTCCTAGTCAGTTCTGCCACATCTCAGAACTCCTGAGGGATCCACTCACCTCGGAGCCTTCCTCTAGTAAATGCTGTTCCCATTAGCAAGAAAAACCTATAAGTGAATGCTCATAACAGTTCTAATCATAATCTTCAAAACCTAGAATCAACCAAGATTGCTTTCAACAGGTGAATGGAAAAGCATGTATTGGATAAAGATACTAGAATAGAGCTACACAATGGAATACTGTTCAGCAATGAAAAAGAACAAATGCAACACGCAACAATATGGACGAATCTTAAAAGCGTTTTGCTCAATGAAAGCAGCCGGATCCAAAGGATCTCATATTGCATTATTCCTTTTATATGACATTCTAGAAAAGGCAAAACTACAAGGGTGGGAGTAGATCAGTGGCTACCAGGATTTGGGGGAGGGGGACAGAGTTGAAGACAGCCTGTAAACAAACATTAGGGTGATGGAACAGTTCTATATGGTTCTGTGGTGCTGGCCACATGACTGTATTTGTCAAACCCATAGAACTGTATGTACACCCTGGAGAACAAACTGTACTGAATGCAAAGTAAAAACTAGAGAAAGAGAGAGAAATATATACCAGGATGGTGGGAAAATCCAGGATGGAATTCAGAAGGTAACAAGTGAATCTGTATTACAAACAAATGACATAACTACATTTAAGTGGATGGGGGAAAACAGGAGTGATCCTAAATTTGGACCTTCATAAACTTGGAAATAGTATTTTGACACAGAATTGTAAGGCTAATGACAAAAAGAACTGTATATAAGTATTATCTATACTCTACTCGGTAAACGTGTTTCTCACCAAGAAACAGGTTGGCAATTCTAAACTTCTTACATGTATACTCCATGTAAGAAAATGTAGTGTGACTTGTGCCTTTTTGTCACATTTTGTTACACGTGACAAAAAGTAAACCTTTGGTAGATGGTGAGAGGCAGGTCTCACACTGTCAAAGAAGGAAACAGTAAATAAGGGAGAAAAGGCTGACAATGAGCCCTGTGGTGCTGATTAGACTTGGGGACATCCCACGAACTCAGGTTTACAGGAACACTTCGTTTTGTTGTGCTTCACAGATTCTGTGTTTTTTACAGATGGAAGGTTTGTGGCAACCCTGCCTCAAGCAAGTTTTTCGGGGCCATTTTTCCAACAGCATTTGTTCACTTTGCATCTCTGTGTCACATTTTGGTAATTCTCACAATATTTCAAACTTTTTCATTATTATTATATTTGTAATGGTGGTCTGTGATCAGTGATCTTTAATGTTCCTAGTGCAACAAGATTTCAGCTTGCTGAAGACTTAGATGATGGTTAGCATTTTTTAGCAGTAAAGTATTTTTAAATAAAGGTATGGACATTTTTAGACATAATGCCATTGTACACTTAATAGACTACAGTTTAGTATCAACATAATTTTTATATGCACTGGGAAATCAAAAAATTTGTGTTACTCGCTTTATTGTGGTATTCACTTTTATTGCCGTGATCTGGAACCGAACCCATAATATCTCTGAGGTATCCCTTTATTTATATATATATGCATGCAGAAAGTAAATACAGAAATATATGTAGATATATGGATACACATGGGTTCAAATACACCTGGATATTCCTAGCTCTGTCCACTGGGAGGGCCTAGAAGCAGGGACACACAAGCAGCCAGAAGCATGTCTAGCTCCAAAATGTTGGTTTAAAATGCCACTCTCCAATAAAAGACATTGTGAGATCCTTGGAAAAATGTCTGATTCTAGGGTTGGAGCAGGGAAAGTACACAATAAACCCAAGCTCCTCTAAGCGCCCTAAATAACTGCAATCTTGTGTACGTCACTGAACTCCTTTGGGCCGCAGTCGCTTCCTCTCCACCATGGAGAGTTACACTAGATGGTCAGTAAGAGCCAGTCAAATGTGGACCTTCTGTGTGTCTAAGAAAATGAGAGGTCAGCTTTGCCAAATATGACATGTCTAACCATTGAGGACAAAAACAGCAAAGAAAAACCCGGGAGAAGAGGCTTTGGAGCTAAATCATAGGCATCAACAAGGACTTATGTGTCCTTGGCTGTTTGGAGTCAATTTGTTCTGTGCTTGATTTTCATCACTTAAAAACTCCATCTTTAAATCTTTTCTGCTTAAAATTACAAACTTTTGGAAGCCCATTCCTATGGGATATCTCTGAAGACTTTTTTAATAAGAGAAATACTCTAATCATTTGATGTTTATTAACGTCAATAACTCAGTTGCCCATGTTTTCTCTTTTTCTAAGTGTGAGTCCAAGTTCCAGAAGCAAATACATTCCTCTCTCTACGTAAGTAATGTTTCTTAATGTTTTAAATATTACCAGATTTACATCTAAATTGTAGTTGCTTTCAGCTCACTCATGTTTGTAATTCACTTTTTAAAACAGCTTACGCTTTCTAACAGATTTCTAATGTTTTCCTAGCATGATGCCTGTCAGAAGTTTCACCCAAAATGTGTTAAAGATTTTAATAATAGAAAGAAAGGGGGAGCAGTATCTTCGGTTTTCCCAAATTGTTTTTTTTTTTTTCGTGTCATTCTTTTTTTTTTTTCTTTTTCTTTTTTTTATTAGTTTCTGCTTTATAACAAAGTGAATCAGTCATACATATATATCTGTTCCCACATCCCTTCCCTCATGCATCTCCCTCCCTCCCACCCTCCCCATCCCACCCCTCCAGGCGGTCACAAAGCACCGAGCTGATCTCCCTGTGCTCTGCGGCTGCTTCCCACTATCTATCTACCTTACGTTTGGTAGTGTATATATGTCCATGCCTCTCTTTCGCTTTGTCACAGCTTACCCAATTGGTTATTTTATGAAATAAAATACCTTGGATGCTACTAATATTGGGTGTTGTCAGCAAGAAAGGTTTTTACACTTGATGTGGAAGCCGCAATGTACTCACCAAAGCTAAGGGCAGGAAATGCGATCTCTTGCTTTTCTATTTAAATGTGGCTCTCCGTGGGTGGCACAGATGCGCGTCATCGCCCTTTGGGGTCTTCTCTGCTTTATATGGAGAAAAATCTTGTGCTTTAGTCAGCTTCGGCTGCTGTCACAACATAGCACAGACTGGTGGCTTGTAAACAACAGACGTTTATTTCCCACAGTGCTGGAGGCTGGAAGTTAGGGACGGCCAAGGGGTCACAGACTTGTATCCACGCATGGTTCAGGGGCAAGGAGCTCGTGGTGTCCATTTTATAAGAACACTAATGACCCAAGTACCTCCCACCTCCTGATGCCATCACCTTTGGATGTTAGGAATTCAACGTATGAATTTTGGGGGGACATAAATATTCAGATCACAGTACCTTGGAACAAAGTAAATCCAAGAAAACACAGGAATCTGGTCCTTTCATCTCTACCCTCCTCCCTCATTACTCCAGCCTCTCCTGTCCCACAGTAGAATTGACTCATCTTCCTACCAGTGGCCCCAGAAGTGCCTGCGGGACACCCTCTCACTGCTGTGGACTAATTGGACCTCCTCGCAGGCCCCGAAGGCACTTTGCCAGTTGTCCACAATCCCAGGCACCTGCCCCGTTTCTGTCCCCACAGGAGGCCCCTCAGCTATGGCGACACCCATCTCTGCCTTGCCCCGGCTGCCCCCAAGCTCCAGGGAGGAGTTGGCTCAGGGCTGCAGAAGCAGCTGCTTCTTTGCTCAAGAACACAAACCAGCTGTTGCTTTCACTCTGGCCCAAATTGAAGATCAACTCTTACTCTAAAAGAGAGAAGGTCTCCTTACTTTATTTTTTTTTAAGGCAAATTGTTCCATCACCGTGGTTAATTTTTTGCATTTTGAATTTTGATCTATTTTGGCAAGATTTCCTTTGCAAGTTAGGATATGTCCATCTATTTTTTCTATGTTTCTTTTCATCCTAACAGTGGTTGCGTGCATTCTACAAATGCTGATGACATGGACAACCCCCGTGGAGACATCACATCTCTCGCCAAGCCTCGCAGCTCTGAAATTCTTTATACGAGCTCAAGTTGGTGAGTGCCACTTATGGTTATTCCCCTCACTTTATTATTCAGGAGGAAACATGGTCATGGGCTTTGCAATGAATGGAGCAATTAAAAAACAGCCCTGGATAAACAACAAGGTCCTACTGTACAGCACAGGGAACTATATTCACTCTCCCAGGAAAAATCATAATGGAAAATAATCTGAAAAAGAATGTATATGTGTATAACTGAGTCACTTTGCTGTACAGCAGAAATTAACACAACATTGTAAATCAACTATACTTCAATAAAATTAAAAAAAACAAAACAAAAAACAGCCTGGTGCTGCTCACAGCTTAAGAGGAAAGATACCTGTTTCTTGAAAGGACTGTAGTTTCTCACAAAGGAGATTATAGTATTGAGCACTGACTAACCTGGGTGCCTACATATATATGTAATATATCTTTACATGCTATGTTTTATGAATATATTATATATATTATATATACAAAAAGTATGTATATATTCACTTTCACCAGTGGAAATACTGAGCCTCAGAAATTACTTCCCTAGGATTCACAGGATACACTACAGGAAGCTGACGTTCTGTGTCTTTTTTTTTTTTTTTAATTTTTACTGGAGTATAATTGATTTGCAATGTTGTTAGTTTCAGGTGTACAGCAAAGTGAATCGGTTATACATACACATATATTCACTCTTTTTTAGATTCTTTTCCCATATAGGTCATTACAGAGTATTGAGTAGAGTTCCCTGTGCTACATATCAGGTTCTTATTAGTTATCTAGTTTATACATAGTAGTGTGTATATGTCAATCCCGATCTCCCAATTTATCCCTCCCCCCTTACCCCCTGGTAACCATAAGTTTGTTTTCTACATCTGTGACTCTATTTCTGTTTTGTAAATAAGTTCATTTCTACCCTTTTTTTTGGATTCCACATATAAGTGATATCATGTGATATGTCTTTGTCTGTCTGACTTACTTCACTTAGTATGATCATCTCTAGGTCCATCCATGTTGCTGCAAAGGGCATTGTTTCATTCCTTTTTATGGCTGAGTAATATTCCGTGGTATATACGTACCACATCTTCTTCATTACGCCACTGAGCTGCTACACATCATGGCTGTTACCCCATCAGTTTCTGTGGTGACTGAAAACCTTGCAGGAGGTGTCCTGCAAGCCTATAGTGTGAATCACAACAGTATTTTAAATGTTAGCTGCTTTCTATTTTTTTTAAACATCAGTTGTGCCCATGAGACGAAATAGCTAAATTTCACATTGGCTGTCCTTCAGACCTATTCTACACCCTATAATAATTTTGAATTTTCCTGTGTTATATATTCTGACTCTAATTCCTTTGACTACTTGGCCAAACTAAAATATGTTTCAAAACTAACTTTGGTTTTAAAATATAGTTCTGTAACTTATTGCATTGAAGAATTAAGTGAGTTGATCTATTTCAACCAAAAACAAAAAAGAAAGAAAAAAGAGGAGAGACTACATAAAATATTCCATGTACTGTGACAAAGACTTAGCCCTCATGTAGCTTGCAAACCTTCAGGGCCGGTGAACTCTGCACACCAACAATGATAATATAGAGCAGCATGGAGTGAGTCTCCTGAGCAGTGAGCTTAGTGCTTCAGGCTCCGGACACGCAGGCTCAGCGGCCATGGGTCACGGGCCTAGCCGCTCCGCGGCATGTGGGATCCTCCCGGACCGGGGCACGAACCCGTGTCCCCTGCATCGGCAGGCGGACTCTCAACCACTGCACCACCAGGGAAGCCCAGTGCTTTTGATCTCAGTTGTACAGAGAGGTCACTTTCACCCACAAGACTTGAAGGCTGTGATGTTTTAGCTGAGTCCTGAGGAAGGGTTCGTTGGTTATGATTCTTCCATAATTTCTGCAAGGAAATTATTGCTATTAAACGTGGCAATTCTAAAACATTTTCAAGAAAGAATATGAGGATAAACCCAACTGAAAATATCCTACTGGCATAAAATTTTATTTCTCCTTTGAAATGTACATATGAATTTTGGAATGTTTTATGAAACATTCTTGCTAAAGAATAAAATGTATTCTTCTGGGTCATTCTTCAAGGATAGTAAAGAGAAGTCTGGCAGCATTTTAAAAATTTGATGTAGAACATGCCATTTAACTTGAGTAAATTTGAGAGCATGCCATTCTACCTCATCTTGCTGTTAATTAGTGTTTTTAAGGAAAGGAAATTGAATAGATTATGTAAAAGAATTGGACATTAACTGTACTTCCCCAAATTGGCCACTAGAGGGCCTCCAAGGTTGCAAAGTTTCTTCTTTGGATGAGGTTTCATTATTTAACAGAATCTTAACCTTTTAACACAAAGAAAGGTTTTCCATTTTTATTATGAGGTATTGATACAAAATGTATAGTGTCATATGTAACATACAAAGCAAAGTAACAAGGAAATGCCTGTGCATCCCGGGCCTAGCTAAGGACATAGTATTGTATCTTTTAAGCCACCTGTTTATTCCTCCCAACCTCATCTCCTCGGTCTCCTTCCCCAACCCAGAAGTCATCACATCAGACTTCGTGCTTATCCTTTGCTTGCTTTGCTTGATAGTTTGGCTACATATACTTGAATCCCTAAACAAAATGTTATGTCCTTTCCACAGTACCACACTGAGCAAAGTATAGAAGAATGCATACAACATGACATCATTTACATAAGGTCCAAAACCCAGAAACACGTAAACTTACTTTGTGCCCAGTAGAGTACCATCCTATTCAAAAGCAAACATGACTCTTCCTTTGTTTCCTCATCTTTAACTTTCTTAAAGGGAAATATTTTTATGGGATCATCTTTTTTTTTTTTTTTTTTTTTTTTTTTGCGGTACGCGGGCCTCTCACTGTTGTGGCCCCTCCCGTTGCGGAGCACAGGCTCCGGACGCGCAGGCCCAGCGGCCATGGCTCACGGGCCTGGCCGCTCCACGGCATGTGGGATACTTCCCAGACCGGGGCACGAACCCGTGTGCCCTGCATCGGCAGGCGGACTCTCAACCACTGCGCCACCAGGGAAGCCCTATGGGATCATCTTTAAGGCTCTTATAACCCATGACAATTAGGACAGGAGCTGTACTTGTCCCCACTCCTTCAGTGGAAGCCGCATTTCACACACAGTCAAGGCTACTGCCCCGTGGGTTCAGGTGGTTGGAATCACCAATTTCCCCAAAGGGTAAATGTTTTCAAATTTTCCTCATTCGTTGATTTTGTATTCTGGCCACCATCTCGTTTGACATGCCCAATGTATTGGTGGTGATTATACTAATAGTTTTAAAAATAACTTTTAAAATTGTAGAACTGAATCTGATCATTATAGAAAAAAGTACAGGAAAAATTAATAACAATAAAAATATAACTAAACTTTTACACAGAAACATAGGCATTATTAATATTTTGACATATTTCCATCTGTCATCCTGAATCTTGTATCTGTATATTTATATAGCTATGATCATACTACATATATAATTTTTACTACCTTAACATTGCAACATCATTTGGGTACCTGTTATTATGAACTCAACATGACTTTTTGTTTGTGTAGATGTGCTGTCATTGACTAGTTCACTTAGGTTACATATGTAAATTCTTTCCATTTTTTGCTATGATAAATAATGCTGTCAAACACTCTTTAAGTGAATCTTCTTCTAATTTGGAGTTATTTACTTAAGGGAGACTCCTTGAAATGGATTATGAGGTCAAAATATATAAACATCCTTAAGCATGTTGCAAAATCCTTTCCTGGAAGTATTATAAAATTTACAGTGGAACCAGAGTTTATGTCCCATGTGTATGCACACACACCTTCAATGCTAGCCTTAAAGCTCACCAAATAGCATATTCTTTTCCTTCCAAATGTGTTTATTATAAAAACAATTCAAATATGTTTGTCAAAAGTGGAATACCTCTTTCATTTTCAGGGCCAGTATTGAAAAGTGATATATGTTTTAGACTTTCCCACCAAATGTGCATGAATTCCTGCCTGTAGGTAGCTGCATGTTGCTGTGTGTGCATGCGAGTGTGGGGCGGTGTTGTATTGACAGGTGCAATGGACATTTTCCCAGGCTCTATGCAGGGCTATGAAAGTCTTTTTTAATGGCTGCGTGATATTCCACTACAAGCTATATCATAGTTTACATAGGCCAAGTAGTTACTAAAATCTTTCCTATTGTTAAAAAAATACAGAAATAAACATCCTTCACATATATCTTTGCACAGTTTTATGCATCCATTTCTGTAGAACAAATCCTTAAAAGCAGAATTGTTGCATGAGTTTTCTCATTAAAATTAATAAAATATTTTCTGATTTGGTAGTGATGGGCCAGTTATTAAAAGATATTTAGTTAAGGAACTCAAGACATTAATTCAGTTTCCACTGAGGTTCCTAACTTCTAACTTGGACCTAGTTTAGGAACTAGAATCCACAATATCCATTGGCTTCAACAGTTCTTGAAGCTCAGGCATTGAGTAGGAATTACAAAAAAAAAAAAAAAAAAAAAGGTAAAAAGTCAATCCTCACTTATAATCTGTGTCAAGCAAACAAGGTAAGGTTAACGTAGGGATTCCCCCCCCCATCTTTTTCCCAATCTGTTTTTGCATCCTACTCTTAAATACTAGAGCCATATTCTTTGCAAGAGCTTATTATACAATGAGATGAAAGAGAAGTTTGTTTTCAGTTAGTAATTATTTTGTGGCCCACCTTGTTTCAAAATGCCTGACATTCAGGAGTCATCAGTGCGAAGTGCCTGACTATAGAATGATGTGTAACAGCAGATCTGTGCAGACTCAGGATCCAAAAGCATGGAACCTTGCCCTTTCCTAAGAAAAGGGAGAGTGTTTTTCTTTTGCCATGGACCACGTGGGCTCTCACGTATGTGCATCTCAGCTGGTCCAGCCCCTCCCTTTACCAACGAGGACGCTGGGGCTTGAGCAGGAAAGAGGCACGTCCAGGTGACGGAGCAGAGACTGTACCCTCCGACCCCATACCCAGTGCTTTCCAGACACTGTTTGCCGTTTGGTTTCCCAAACCAGCCTGGCGCCTCCACCGTGCTGTCTTCCACTAAATCACAATATTTTATTTCAGGACTTCACCCAGTTTCATATTCACTGTGCCTTTACCTCTGTCGTCTCTCTGATGAAGCATCTGCAAATAATGAGTAATTGTCCAAAGTGACCTCCAGGCACCCCTGGGCCAAGGCCTGAGATGGAAGAGGGGCCGCCCTGCCCGTCCCCGGGTGTGCTGCACCTTTAACAAACTCTGACCACAAGGCAGGTTCAAGACGGGCTATGAATAGCAGTTCCTTACACTAGCCCACACTTCTGCCTTTTCTGAGAACTTTCACATCGACTCTCTCATTTGTTTTTCAAAGCAGTGTGATGAAGCCAGAGGTGCGGGAATAGGTTCTCTCCCCACTTTACAGATGAGGAGGCTGAGGCAGACTAAATTATGTAAGAGCCCCAGGTACTCATTCCATGAGCGGTTAGGAGACCAGCCCCTCAGTCCCCGGGGCAGCCTCTGGCCAGTGAGTGCTTCCTGGACGTCAGCCCTGCTCTGATGGGGCTGTCGGCTCCTTTCTGTGTCCCCTCCCAGATGCAAGAGGTGAAGGTTCCCTGAGAGCAGAGGGAGAAAAACATCCTCTAGAGCCTGATGATGCTAGGAGTGAAACTAATTCCTGAGCAGGTCCTGGGGATCTCACCACATCTTACCACATTCAGGGAGGCACAGCCCAGTGGCCAAAATGACTCCGGTCTTATTTAGATTTCTCACAGAACGATCAGCAAAACCAACCACAGTTCCCAGGCCCTCCTTCCCCTCAGCCTTCCCAGGCCTGCCTCCTTCTCTGTCCACACGTGCACTAGGCCAGCGCTTGGCCCAACTAACCCGACCCCCCACCCCCTGCAAGGGAGCTGCACATCCCCCCACCCCTGACTTGGGCAGAGGTGGCTCAGAAAGCTCCCATCCTGCGTCCAGGACCACAGGGCTGGCGGGGGCAGCCCTGAAGGCCGATGCCAGCCCTGGGACACTCTGAGCCCACGCCTCCCTCTGTGTCCCTCTCACACCCTCCGCCTCTCACTGTGCGTCAGCGATCTTTGCCCCACTTGGGTTCTGTAAACCTCTAGCCGTGCGTTTAACAACTTTACTCCTTAACGTGAAAGCTGTCAGGCGTCAGGCCTGTTTGAGTCCTGCTCGATCTGTACCTGGCACAGAATAGCTCTGGATGAACGAGGGCCCAAGTGACTTGAACGTGCACTACACCCACACCCTGAACGACGCCAACCACCCTGACCCAGAACAGCTCTCCCGGCGCGGCTGGCAGTCTGGGTGTCAGGGCCTTCTGGGTCGGGTCAGTCCCACCACCTGCCAGCTCGGTTGTCTCTGGGCACAGGACTTAGACTTTTTCTGAGGCCCCAGTGCCCACATCTATGAAATGGGCATGATACAAGGACCAGCGACCCAGAGTGTTGGGAGATTA
The DNA here is from genome assembly GCF_025265405.1 of Mesoplodon densirostris. Classification (NCBI taxonomy): domain Eukaryota; kingdom Metazoa; phylum Chordata; class Mammalia; order Artiodactyla; family Ziphiidae; genus Mesoplodon; species Mesoplodon densirostris. The sequence goes on along the minus strand of NC_082669.1, from coordinate 7,796,134 downwards.
AATCAGTCAACTCATGTTAAGTGCCATAAAGGGCGCACACTCAGTGAGGATTCGTCAGGCCTGTGGTACAGAGAAAGAACGTGTGCACGCTGGAATTCTCATCCACGTATGCATGACCTACAGTCTACACATAACATGATTTTCTCCATGTTTTCTTTATTTTCTATTTAGCTTTTCATTACACACCATCTGGGCTCCCTCCTTCTAACTGAAGTTCCTTATATTTCTCAAGTTATTTAATTGCTATTTTATTATGCTTTGCTGAGCAAAACCAATTAGCTGTGAACTTAGGCGACAATTTATTCAAATTTACCCATTAGTGAACCAACTCTAGGCTTATTGTGGGAATTGGGCACCAAAGAAGGTGTTCAAAAGACTAGCAGCTATGGAGCAAAGGCAAACATGAAGACTTCGCTTATCTTTAAATGGTTTCCTGTTTCTCTCGCTTTCCTTAAATGGGGGAGTGGGTCTGAACGTACAACTGCTCTGGAAATTCTCTTAGAGCCTGGACATTTCAGCGTCTTTAATATCTTTGTTTCTTCCATCTGAAAAACCGTGTCACCCATCAGCCGCAGGTCTGCAGAGTGTCCCCCAGAGACTATTCTCCTCTTGATATAAGGTCAACATGTTGCACTTAAGATGGAAAAAAGTCCCCCTGTGATGTCCCTGCCAAAGGGTTAAATGGAATAGATTTTAGCAGCAGCGTGGGTGAGGACTTTCGTTTTCAAATATGTGGCAGTTTATTATGCAACTGAATTCATTTCTCAGGCCTAAGCAGCTTATCTTTAATTCAGTCCACTAGTGCCTGGGTGTTATTTTTAGATATGATGTAATATAATATCATTATTATAACGTAATGTATAATACCATTTAACATCAATAACCTGTATGCCACAAGGCACATAGAGTGGGGTGATGTTTGATATCAAGCCCTTCTTGTGATTGACACATCACTGGCTTCCACCTTTGACTTCTTAACTGCTCTGATGGAAGGTTATGACTTCAGAGGCGTTTTCATTCTGCAGGTGTTTCAGGGGCCGTGGAAAAAGCCTCTCACGCAGAGGAAGGGGATTTCCTTGGTAACATGCATGGAAGCTTTAATGAATGTTTGGGGAGAGACACGACACATGAATGGTTTTGGCCCATTTTTTGTTACCTCTGTGACATACAGCTGCAATTCTTTAAGAAAATTCCAAGAAACCCTGAAGGGCCCTGCCCAGAATTGGACAACAGTGGTTTACTCACCCAGGTCCCTGCAACAAGCCTGAAACAGAGACTTCCAAACCTGGCTGCCCACGGGAGTTATCTGGAGAGATTAAAAACCCCAATTCCCAGGTTACACCGCTTGGCAATTAAATCAGAATGTCTGGGGGTAGGAGTAAGGCATCAGTACCTTTGAAAAATCCCCATGAGTTGTCAGGGCACAGCAGCGTTTGGAAACCACTGTCTGTCTTCCCCTCTCTCAAGCTGCCTGTTCTGGACGAACTGCATTCTTCGCCCGCCAGGCTCCTATTTTGTACGGTTCTTATTTCTTTAAAATCTCATATGCTCAATTAATTGAGCACCTACTAAGTGCTAAAGACTTGCCAGTTGCTTTCACCTTCACTGAATCCCTTTGACCCCCCAGGGCCCTGGGAGGCCCCCTGCACTCTCGGGCTGCAGCTGACCGAGACGAGGACAAGGCAGGCCTGCCTCCCTGGTTTTCCTGGCCTCACGGGGTCCGTTAACTTGCTCTGCTGTTGCCCTTGATGGGCTCGCCCTTCACTTTGTCTGCATCGGGGTCCCCTGTTTTATTCCCTGCAAGCCAGCTAGTCCTAGACTGAGGCACTTGGAAGAGACACAGGACTTTATTGGTGCAACTCCTACCTGATACGTCATCTCCCGTAACGTGCTGAGGCCAGGGGCACATCATCCGTGCCCAGAAGGACACCAGAGGACCTGCCTGCCCACAGACACAAGTAGAATCTGGCCTCCCTCCTGCCCATGCCCTTGAGCTTGGCACTGTCACCCCTCTTGTAGCTGAGGCCCAGATGGGAGCCCCCGCCCCTGAGCCCCCCCGCCGTTCATTGCCCTGCGCTCCACTGTCTGCTCGTCCCTGGCTCTGGACGGAGCACCCTCCCTGAAGCCCCAGATTTTGAAAATTCCTCCTGCGGTCAGTGCTGCTTGGAGGTTTCCTTGGCTTATCGGATGTGTGGAAAGCGTGGGACGAAACCAGGAGACCCTCAGAGGAGCCGTCCCTCCGCCTTCCACAGGGGCTCGGCCCCTGCTGCTCTTTGCCTTGCGTCTGGGCCTCCATCGAGGATAAGGACCCTCGCCAGAGGGATGTCACGCTCCCGAGGAGGGGCCATGGAGTGGCCGGGGCGAGCTGAGCCCTGGCCCTCTCCTTGCCATGGCACCAAGAGGACCCTGAGAGCTGAACTTCACCGAGATGGGTGTTGTTTGAGGGAGCCTTGTGATTTGCAGAGAGTGTGTTCTTGATCTTTGAAAATACTCTCAACCTCCCATTCTTCCTCGCACCTGAGGGCGAGGCTGCATGGCTTAAGCAGCACTCGGACTGGGCCCACCTCTTCCTCAGGAAATAATCCATGGAAAGGGTTTTATATGCTGTGGAAATGGCAAAAACAGTGCTTATTATTCACACTTCTCTGAATCACCCATTAAAATATTTCTTTGGGATGTTTGCTTGCCTTTCTAGAGAGGGATTTTCTACCCACACTGCAAAACCCTGCCATACATTCTTGTGCTTTTCTTTTACTCTCTCGCTCTCTGGAGGGGAAAAGGACCAGGGAAACAGAGGGGTAAGTGGAATTGGGTTAAATTTGTGCAATTTCGGGAAATTATATGAAATCAGTACTTTAACGGTGGCAAGAAATAAATATTATTTAAAAATCACAGCTGTGACTGATATTGGAGGTGGTGTCACAGAGCTCCGTGTGGGACCCAGGTCCACTCTTTGGTAAAGAAAACCCGTCCGCCTTCATTAGAAAACAGAGCTCAACTGTGAATCGTGTATGTAAAACACATGCAAATTGAAACAGTAGAAAAACATGGACCCGAAGTAAGTTTCTTTAGTCCTAGAGCAGGGCTGTCATCTGCACATCTCTGCCCCCTGCCTGCACGCTTTCCTGTCTGGCAGCCAGATTTCCAGACCTGACGTGGGACAAAGCCTTTAGACTGCGTCCCCCTTTGTGTTTTCATAGTTGGGTGCTGGTGACCGTGACTATTTCACAGATTGTTCTTTGCCTTTCCTTTCTTGCCCTCTTTCCTTTAGCTCTGCAAATATTCCAGGATACACTGGTAAGGTTCATTTCACAGCCACCCACCCAGCAAATTCTGATCATCCATCAACGACCCCCTCGCCAGATTCAGGAGTGCACCAGTAAGCATGAGTCCTATTACTCAGTGCGCTCAGATACGCGGTGGGGAGGTGGCCTAATGATGATTAGCCCATTAAAGAGCAATTCAGTACTAAGAGTAGTAAATTTACATTGTTTAAAAAATAGGGTGTCGAGTCCAAAAAGACAGGAGAGTTCATTCCCCACTGTTTTGCTCAAAGGAGCATATGAAGGTATTTAATGCATCTTAGGTGGACAGCATCTTCGCCTCTTGGGCTCAGCTCTGCATACACATCACCCTTCTGCATTATCCTCAGAACATGCACGGAACACACTGCACGAGACACGTATTCGCTTCTCGTGAATAGCCACCTTACTTTTCACAAAAGACAACATTCGGTTGAAAGCCATATATATGTTTAAACACTTTTTGGCCAATTGAAAACAGGAGGCATCTGATGGGAGTTTAGCGCAGACCCTGTGTGTTGAAGCTGCCAGTGAGAAGCAGCCCATTCTTGCTCATTACACCTCAAATTTGAAAGCATCTTATGGACGTCCTGGCCTTGCACATAAGAGAACACAGCTCTGAACATGCAAATGCGGGGTCCAGAGGCCAGCCCCGTGCCCGTAAATAAGCTCTAGTGGTGGGTCGGTGGGTGTGCATCTGGGAGGGGGACCGATGCAGCCCCCCGCCTCCATTGGTGCCTTTTCTCCTTTTCGGTGGAGAATCCACTCATTCCTGAAACATTCTTTGAGCACCCACCCTGGGCCAGGCACTGCTGAAGGCTCTGTGCTCACCGGCTTGAGCAGGAAAGCTCCAGGCTCTCAGGAACCTACGTTCTGGTGTGAAAGACAGAAGCAAAGAGGCATACAAGTATCTGAAGAAATGAATTAAAACGATTTTGGACAGAGACACATGCTGTGCAGAAGAAAAGGCAGGGTGACGTCGGAGAGGGAGCCTGGGCAGGGACCCAGGAAGCTGGGCGGTCAGGGGGGCTGATGGGTGCTGACCTTCAGGCAGAGCCCGAGCTCCTGCCTTGATGGGCTTCCTGATCATCCCGAGAGGCTGAATATGGCGGGGCCTCGTGGACCTCGGCCCGCGGTTCATACATCAGTTCACTAGTCATACACTCGTATGCGTGTGGTTCATTCATATGTTCTTTCTTTGTGTCAACAAATGTTTACAGTGCCAGGAATTCACAAGAGTTAGACCCAGTTTGCAAGGGGCTCCCAGTCTAGCAGTGAGCGACGGATAAACAGTTACCCTGGAGGATGCCCAGGGTCTTCATAGTGACAGTCACTTAACAACAGCTGAGGGCTTCTGGGTCGCTGCCCTGTAAGGACTGACTGGTCTCATCAACCCTGTGACCCTGTGAGGAAGGTCTCTTGTCTTCCCATTTGACAGGTAAGGAAACCGAGGCTCCAGGCCAGCAGGGCATCTGTGTGGGTGCAGCGAAGACTTCACGGAGGGAGGAGGTGGTCCACGCCGTGATTCTCGGGGCAGTGGGCTTCGTCTCACAGACACTCGAGGGCAGGCCTCTGCCTGCCCCAGGCAGCCCTCATCGCGCAGCCGTGGGGTCTTAGGGAGGCAGCTCTCAGGCCACCGCCCGCCGCCGTGTGAACTGTGTGTAGAGAGCCGCGTGGTAAGGGCAGTGACCGCAGGGCGACGGGGCGCGTCGTCAACTGAGCTTAGCTCGGACAGTTTGACAACTGGCCGGCATCTCTGGGCCACCCAGTGGGAAACATTTTCAAGAAGGTCATTGGCTTTCTAGGCTGGTGTTTTGCATTCAGTCCGTTTTCTCTCAAGACACATTGTCAAACGTCACACAAATTCCAAAGGAAGGACTGGTAGAAATTTAGACACAGTGTTTTACTTCCTCTGAAGAACCTAGAGAAACAACGTGAAAATTAAATGCATCCTTATATCTGTCGTTTAGACTTATTGCCCAGAAAAGCTAGGGTAACGCCCTGCGTCTGGGCAATTCACGATCAAGGAGAGACCAAACTCGAGGATACTTTTTCTGGCAAATGCAGCCGGTTCTCACCCGTCGCCGTTTTTGTCCACAGCCCATCTTCTCACCCCAAATCTCTCAGACCTCGTCCCCAACAGCCTCGTGGTCTGGCGTGTTTCTGCAGCCACGTGAACTAGCTGTCCAAAGTCCCTAATGTATTTCAAAGGAATCTTTATTCCTACGTGGGAAACTAGCCTCCACCGTTACTACTCCTGTTCCTATTGTGATCACTGTGGCTACTTGATAAAAGAGCCTGAGTCTTTAGGCCCTTTGTGGTAATGGCCACAGCAGCAGATTCAGGCTGGTTGCTGACCCCTGGCAGCCCCGCACTCACCCCACACATACTGCACACACAGCTGTCACCTGCCGTCCCAGAGTGGGGACCAAGGACCCGTGGAGCTGTCTTCTCTGGAGTTCTCATTCTCAGGGTGCACACCGGCTCTGGAAACACAGACAGTGGCAGCAATACACCCACATAGTGGGTGACACGAAATGACAGACTCGTGTTGGGCTGGGAGCCCAGATCACCCCTGTGTCCCCCCAGACAAGGGCTCCTGACGTGGCAGCGAGGCCCTGCGGTGAGAAAGCACAGGGGGCACGTAGATTTCGGAAAGCACTCTGCTGACACAGGCTAGTGGCCTGCAGCAGGGCGGCCAGTGGTCTGCACCTGTCCTGGCCCCCGTGATCAGAAAAAGTCAGGTCTCTGAGGTTCTCCATGGTGAACTAGTGCTTCTGATTTTTTGTGACCCTACACTTAATGTGTTTTTGTTGTGGTCGTTGTTTTCTCTTCGCTAACATTTTCCAGCGGCCGTGAGAGTCTAAGTCTCTGTCTGATGAATATCATGAGAACTTAGTGAGCTGACTGCCTCTGGGTCCCCTTTGTTTCTCCTGCTGTTCCCGAGAAGCCGCCTGCCCAGGGCCTGCCCTGGGTTCCCCCCTCGCGGCTGTCCTTCCATGGAAAGCTGGCCCCACCCCACGGTGTCAGCAGCGCTCCACCTTCCCTCGCAGGGGGCCGTCCTGCTGCTCCCCAGGCCCCCCGCCTACCTGCTCCGGCGGACCACCACCCCCGTGTCTTCTCCCCACTTCAGAATCGCTACGCCCACCACTACTTCCGTTTCCTTTCCTCCCGGAAAAACGAGCTCCCACTTGCCTCAAAGGTTCTTCCTTCCCTGTGAGCTCCAGCTCCCCGTCAACCCTGTTCCCTCGCTGCCGGCTGGCCAGGGCCAGGGCCTCCCTCCTGGAGCATCAGACCTTCCCCTCGAGCAGCGCCCCTGCCCCCCCTCGCTGCTCCACGCCCTCCCAGCCCTCACCCTCCTCCGGCTCACGGCTCTCCTCTCGCAGTCACGTGAAGAGCTCCCACAGGACAACCGAGGGAGGGACCAAGGGCCCCTCTTCCCGCCCAGGGCAAGAACGGCGCGCTTGCAGGGGAGTGTGTGGCCGATGGGCCGCGGTGGTGGTTTGGGGTTGAGTGGCTTAGGCCTTGAATGTCAATGCCAAGGGAGGGAGGGCCGTGCGGTCCCCATAACACACGCTGAGGGTGGTGTGCAGGACACCAGCAGTGCCCCAGGGTGGGTATTACTGGGAGGAGATGCAAAGGAGCAAGGAAGGGATTATGGGACAGGGGTTCAAGGTGGCGAGACGGGGGTGCAGGACATGGGTCAGAGGGATGCTGTGAGTCTCCAGGCCTGAAGGTAGGGTGTCCACTCCTGTCTCCATCACAGCTCAGTGTTTCCTGTGTATCCTTCACACCAGAATTCAACCTTCACAGAAGCAGGAGTTCTCATTTCAACAGCCTTTTTTCACAACATAAGAAAAACATATTGTTACTTGATAATCACAGCGTAAAAACAGGGTGCTTGAGATTCATTTGCCGTGGCCTCTGGAACTTCTGCCACATACGAGCATCGCAGTGTGTGTGTGTGTGTGTGTGATTCAAGTAGCAAATTCATGGAAGAATTGCTACAGGCTGTGTGCAGTTGTTCAAGAGAGATGGCATGACCCAGGTCCATGCTGAGGTGGACGCCTCTGGGCACAAAAGGTGTTTGGAAAGTGTCATTTACATACATAGTATTCTACATTTTCACGGTTATTTCCTTTCTTTTAATTCTCACCAGAAACTTGGTAGGGCATCATTTCCATTAGAGAGATGAGCAGACTAAGGTGTGGGTTGAGAGCAGCGTGAGGGAGCCACCAGGTTACCCCACCTGCAGGGCGAAGCCGGCTCTCAGCCCTGCACGGGGCCCCTCCCAGCCCTGCCCGCATGCTCCATGCCCTCCCACCTTCCTGTCTCCCTGAACTCTGGCCTTTGCACCAGCTGGCCTTTACCGTGACCCTCCTGATTCCTCCCTGACATAGACACTGGGTAGATGTCCTTCCCCGACCCAGAAAGGTGACTCTGCTCTGGGTGCCCTCGCACCCTGCGCCCACCCCCACGGAGGCTTCGTGTGGTCGCCCTGGGTTCTTCAGCTGCCTCTCTGCAGCCTCACCTCCTTTTGTCTGTAGTTTCTGTGTTCTTAGCACCTACGGTAACTCTAGGCACAAAGTAGATTTTCAGTCAATGAAACTGATGGCAATAGAATGCATAGAATGCAGTCAATGAACTGAATGCAAATAAATGAAATAAAGGAAACAATACACACAAGGACTAACCATTTTCTTTCTGTTCTGTGCTTCTCCTCTCTCTCTCTCCCTGCCCCCTGCACCCCGCCCCGACATGTGTATCATTAGTTGGAGGATAGATGAGGTGATATGCTTTTATTTTATTTTATGTGTCTTTTTTCCCCTCCATTCTGTTACAGCATCTTACGGAGAGAAACGGCAGTTGACCTCTTCCGTCACCAGGGGCCACTGTCTAGAATGGTCACAACTGTGAAACCCTCCAACCCCTTCAATAAGAAGGAAAAGGAAACTGTAGGCTACTGAAAGGGACCTGCCCTGCATGACACCTGAGCCTTGGGGAGGAGCCATGCACAGTACAATGGGGAAATAAAAGAAATCAAGTAAAGCATGTTCCCAGTGTGTCTGTACAAGTTGGACAAGGTTTGGTGGTGCCACCATTCCAGGATGGCAGCCAAGGTCTTCTGGAAGCCCCCAGCAGCAGAGGTGTTATTTTAGAATATTCCTCTTTAGAGTTGGAATGCCAGGCTACCTAGAGGTCTGGGGTTCATCTGGGGAATTATAACTGTGGAGCCTAGATCACAGATTCTATGATCACAGATTATCTAGTCCAAGGCCCGTATGCTGTCGATGAGAAAACTGAATATGAAGAGAGAAAGGGGCATTCTTTTCACACAGAGTGTATCGCATGGGGACAGCGCCTGTGATACAGAAGACAAAAGCCGGCCTTTGCCTGGCTCCAATGTTTCTCTTTCTGAGAGACAAGAGCACCCCAGGCTCCATGAGGGTCTGAGGCAGGAGTGACCACACATAACCGCATTAGGGTCAGCATGTAGCCTGGCTGCGCCGTCACCAAGTGGAGCTCCAGCTCCAGACTCTCTCAGGCATGGATGCGGGCTGTGTGGGATCCCTCCGTCCTCCCACATGTGGTTATATTTGTATCCACACGTCTGTAGATCCCGTTAGCTTGCATAAACCTTAGCACATTTGATCCAGAACCCCACAGCAGGCATTTTTCAAATCTCTTGCTATTTTATGAATAAGCAGACTGAGACTAGGATAAGGGAAATACTGATTGAAGGTCACACACTCATAATTAGCAGAATTAGAACTAGAACCCAGACTTTCCGGATTTAGAACCTTGGCCACTCCATTTCCCGGCATACCGAATAACCTTCCCTGAGTTATAAAAAAACAAACAAACAGAGACAGAATGACTTCTCCTTCTTCCAAGAGAATCAGAATGAGATTAGGGATCCCACAGAACTCCAAAGAGACGTGTAAATCATCTGGGGTAGTTTGGCCCTGCTTTCCCATCGGAAGGGCAAAATCAGCTGTTTTGTCTTGGGAATCATCTGTTGCCTGAGCAGACACCTCTACAGACCAAGACGCTGACTGCAGACCCACCCTGCACACTGCCTTTCTGCCAGGATGCACAGGAAGGCAGGCGTCCACCCTCCATCTATCCTGCAGAGCTGACTTGCCTTCACAGAAAAGGAATGGCTTCACCTGAACCTGATCGTGCAGTGTAATTATTTTCAGAAAGAGCCATTCTATCAAAAAATCGGACTAAAACAAAAATCTTCATCTCTGCAAGATTGTCACCCAAACACAGATGGGAAGGATGAGCCCTGTCCAGGGGGTAGATGAATTCAGGGACCTGAGATCACATTTTGCGGTAAACATCCCCGGCAGGTCACTTTGTCAGGAGGAGTTGTTGCTCCAAATCCGAGGCACCTGTTTATCATTCTGGGCCTTTCTATGGCAGGGCACCAGCGGCACCCGATCCTAACACCCTGCAGCCTGTGACAACTGTTTCCTTCCTCCACGGTGCAGATCCCTGGTACCCATCAGAGCCCTGAGCACCTCCAAGGCTGCTTCTAGAAGGATGCTGGCCTTGTCCGCAGCATCCCTGGACCACATCCAGACAAGAGATGGCAGCCCTTCATTTTCACAACAACTGGCTCAGGCTTTTCACCTGTGAAGCTCAAATGCAAAGCCTGCTCACCAGAGATCCAGAGTCCAAGGCCAACATAGCAACACCAGTGTCCCTGGCCCTTAACCTCCAAGTGCAAGTTGTATGACTTGGGTTTCCATGGTCAGCAGTTCAACTGAAAGCCATAAAAATCAAGGAAGGTCGCTTCAGGGGTTTGCACCTGCTCTTCAAGTTCTGAATCCTGGTCTTGGATTACTCTGACGCCTGCCCTCCGTCCTGTCGCCAAGCCCGGTCTTCCCTACAGTGTTACTGCCTCAGCTTGCATTTATCACCAGGGATGACACAGACACAGAGAACCTCTGCAGCTTTTGGAAAACGTAGGTGGAAGAGAGTGTCGGAAATTATTAAAGAGTTCACCTGGAAGAGAAAATGCACACGAATGAACTGATTCTAGCAAATAAATATATTGCAACGTGATAGTGTAAAAACATTACACAAGTGTACCGCTATGAAAAATAAGACACTCATGGGAGAACAGAAGAGAGAATCTAGAAATGGACATATAAAGAAATCGTTTTAGGGCTTCCCTCGTGGCGCAGTGGTTGAGAGTCCGCCTGCCGATGCAGGGGACACGGGTTCGTGCCCCGGTCCGGGAAGATCCCACATGCTGCGGAGCGGCTGGGCGTGTGAGCCATGGCCGCTGAGCTTGCGCTTCCGGAGCCTGTGCTCTGCAACGGGAGAGGCCACAACAGTGAGAGGCCCGCATACCGCAAAAAAAAAAAAAAAAAAAAGAAATCGTTTTAAACCCCTGAGCCCAAGACAGATTTTTTTCAATAGATGATATAGTGACAACTATTTGGAAACAAAACAGAAAGGAAGATCCAGGTCTCACGCATAGAACAAAAAGAAAACTGCTCCTGGAATACAGCTTTAAATGGATAATGTACAGCCTTCGACAGGTGACCTCGAAATACAGGAGAACTGGTTTATACCATGTGGATAATGGAAAATTTTTCCAAAGAGGCCTCTGAAGCCAGAAATCATGAAGAAAAACATAACTACTTTTAATATTAAAAAATACAGCCAAAAAATTTTAAGACAAACCTGTTGGGAAAATATGTCAGAAGATTCATATCCTCATTCTAAAAACAGGCAAGGATAAAAAAATATATACCAATAGAAATAAGACAAGGGATATTAAAAAATACATTCAAAACAAGAAATATAAGTGGCCAATAAATAAATGTTGGAGTATTAGAGAAATAACGGTAGTATTTCTCTTTTCACCCGTGGTCGGCGCTCGTGGGAAGAGATCCGTATCTTTACCTTCCACTAGTCGGTCTTGACATTGCTAACGCCTTTCCAGAGGGCACTTGGCAAAATGTTTCAAGAGCTTTTCCAAGTGGCATAAGTTCAGGCTTAGCAATTTCACTTTTAGGATTTTGTCAAGCAAATAATTTCACCAGTGAGCAAATATATTTTACAAAGGAGTTGAAGGTACAGCATTTCATAACTGAGAAATTAGAAATAACTCAATGCTCATCAAGAGAGAATTTAATAAACTGCTGTCCATGAACATACCAAAATATAATATATGCATTAAAAGATGATGGGGCTCTCTATGTATTTATTATCATGGAAAGATATATATGCAATTATTGGTAAGTGGAAAAAGCAGAATTTACAACAGTATATTTAATTATCTTAATTTTATATATGAACATATAGAATAATGTGGGAAAATATAAAAAAGAAGTTAATAGTTTTAATTCTGTATTTTATACTGCTACTAGAGTAGACATGTATTTCTTTAAAGTTGGAAAATTTGAAAAGTCATATAAAGACAATATCCTTAAAACTTCAAAACCCCTTATAAAGGAAACTACCCCCAAAATTTCTTTTATAAATTGAGTACCAGGAAAACGTTTGTCCCTCTTGAAAAACTGGTGTCTGAGAATGAGGATTATGTAAGCCATCCGCCTCAATCTTTTCTAAAATTTGATGATTTGTAATATATACAGGAGTGAAATTACACTTCCTGTAAATGGAAAATGCTAAAATGGGAAGTGCTTCCATTTCCCCATGCCTGCCAGGAAGCTCAAAGTGTATTAAGTAAAGAAATTAGCTTAGAAACCCAAACAGACCTGAAGCAGGCGCCCGGTTCAACATGGGTGCTCCACAGGCCTCTGGAGGCCTCTGGCACATGCCCAAGTCGGGGACCACTGATTCTGCGGGGCAGTGTACTTGCTTTCCCCTCCTTTCACATGGTTTCAGATTTTTCTGTTTCTACTGTAAGAGCCTTGTACTCTTAGGAGATGCCTTCACCCTTGGGGAAACTGATAAGATACAGGTTACATTAAATTTTTAATGTTTCCCCATTAGTGTTTCATGCAAAATAATGGAGCACCGGCTAAGGAAGGAAAAACCCAAGCCAGGACTGAGTGGTAAAAACTGTCCCAATCGTCTTTTGTTGGGGGCAACCTCCAGCCCTGCTGGTCCTGCCTGAATCAGGTTGGCAGCGGGAGAGGGTCAAATCACCCAGCAGCAGGAATAACCTGATGACCCAGGACTATTTTCTAATAAATGAGAATATTCTACGGTAGGCCCATTTGCTCTCCTTAGTCTAGGGTAGACTGGATTGTTTTAATCTCCGGGAATCAAAGAGTTCTGCCCTGTGATCTATAAACTGCTAAAATATAAAAGACAAAGAAGAAAATACAAAATAACTACAATTAACTGAGGAGCAGGTATGTTTCTCTGCAAAATACATTTTCAGGATTGATTTTTTTAAACATCTGCTTTGAAGACAGAGTTTTCTATCACTATTCTCATTTAAAGCCTGGGAGGCAAGGAGGCATCCTGGCTACAAGCGTGGGTTTCAGGATCAGCCTGAATGGGATCTAAACCCCGCACTGTCCTGGTGAGCTGCTTCACGGCTCTGAGCCACACTTCGCAGAGGGAAAGAACATAATATATTTCCATAGTCATAGGAATATAGAAATAGTGCTATGATTACAATCACAAACATGGGTATGACAGTAGCCACAACACTACTGAAAACCTCGTTTCCTGAGAGAGCGTGGAAGGTGGCTACCCTTGTCTGGTGCACATTCGTCATTCAGCAAATATCCCAAGAAGAAACAATGTGTGAGATGCCTGGGGTTCAGGAGTTGTGGGTCCTCGTCCAGCGTTCATGCTGGTGAACAAACAGGAGCCGTAGAAAATGTAAAAACACGTTGATTATGCCAAGGAGGCTACAGACAATAGCGATGTGCTCATCTCTCAGCTCACACATGTACACAGATTATATGGGGATAGATGTATATATACAGCTGATTCACTTTGTTATACAGCAGAAACTAACACACACAGTATAAAGCAATTATCCTCCAATAAAGATGTTAAAAAAATAAACATAAATCCTTAGTGTCGTAAATTGAGCAATCTTTCTTCAAAAAACAACGCTGCATTTTTCAAAGTAAAAATATTTCCTATCGTAAGATAGGTGTACTTGTATATACGCATACACACAAATACACTTAATGGATCATCCAGTGGAACTAATTATATATCTTTGCCATAAAAGACCTTGGTTTACCCGAATTAATGCTGTTCTGGAAAATGGGAATAAATTATATTGGCTTTGGGGAAGGGTGGTAACAACTGCGAATCCGTAAGAGTACTGGGCATCCAGTAGGCGCACAATATCTTTTTTATAAACTTTCGTGAAAAGGCGATATCTGGACGCCCTGATTTTTGGTGTTTTTTTCTGACTTTGAGTCACAATCAGTCCTTCTGTGTCCTATCCAAATGGTTCATACACTGCACTGTGGTTTTATCTGATGCGCTGGTATTTTCTTATTATGGTTGGTTTTGAATACACTCACAATTACTGTCATCAAGGCAGTTCCCATCTCACCCCCCTACAATGTAGGTTCCTCACACCCCGGTGCAAATTGACATGAAAGGCCACTCCTGCACAGCATTCATGCTGATGGCAGGTGCACAGGAAGAGCACCGCCCTCACAGGGCACTCACCCAGCGTGGGTTTCCAGGCAAACCCCACTGCTGCAAGCTTGTAAACTGCAATGCAAACAGCTTTACACCTTGCATTCCCACTTTGGAAATAAAGTGCTAACGTGTTGCATAAATCGATTTTTCCAGTGCTGGCTGACCGCTTTTATGTGTCTTCTGTGGGCAGGGCCAGGAGGTGGCAGACAGAGCAGACTTGGCAATGTGCCCTGGTTTGGGTGGCGGGGGGGGTTGGTGGGGAGGAGGGCAGGCAGGTGCGGGTCCCAGGGGGCTGTTGGGTGTTGGCGGGGAGACCCCTGGGGATCTGTGCCAAGCACAGCCCTGGGCTCCCAGGCAGGATTGTGAGTGTCAGGGCAGGTCTGGGGGGCGGTGGGTGGCAGGGTTGATGTGCACGATCGAAGCAGAGTCTAGGAGAGACCCACTCAGATAGCTGGATGGGGAGACCTGAACAGCAACCCAGTGGTCTAATTTCAGTAGATCTGATATTTCAAACCCATCTCAGCAGCATTTGATGGTTTAGGGACCCCCTCTCTATCCTCAACTAGTTTCCTAAGAGGACAAATGCAGCAGCAAGTCTTCCCTGAGAAGGTCACTGAAAGTCATAGTGTTTTGAGCAGGGTGTCCTGCGGGGGGGTCCTTACTGAGATGTCTGCAAGCCCACTGCAGACCCTAGTCCAACACGGAAGCTAGACCAAGACCCCGAGGTCACCGTCATTTTGGACACTGCAGTGGAGGACCCTGGATTCTAGAGACATTGTGGCCGTTGGGTCCCCTCCACTCCTGTGACGTGGGTTCCACTTACAGGGATTCATGTCCCCCTCAGCTGAGCTCTGCTGGTGGCATGGACACAGTGGCTCAACCGCCTGGACCCAACAGTAAGGGGGTTCACGCAAACTAAATCCAGGTCTCAAGGGCAGGTTCAGCCCTAGGAGGTGCCAACGGCCGTGACCAACACTGATGCAGATGGAGGGGCTTGTGGCTGCGCCCTGGAGGCACGGCTGCCAGTGCATTCTGACCCACGTCTTCTCTCCCACACATTCTGTCATCCAGGTACTGACCAAATGTGTAATCCTTTAAAAACTCAAGTAAATTCCCTAAGATGTAACATGGAACTGGTGTATAAAGCACTGCAGCACATCAAAAGATGGATGGATCTGAATCATGCCTGCAAAATATTGGAATCTATCTATCTATCTATCTAT
This sequence comes from Mesoplodon densirostris, assembly GCF_025265405.1. Taxonomy (NCBI): domain Eukaryota; kingdom Metazoa; phylum Chordata; class Mammalia; order Artiodactyla; family Ziphiidae; genus Mesoplodon; species Mesoplodon densirostris. The sequence goes on along the minus strand of NC_082669.1, from coordinate 7,781,001 downwards.
CTATCTATCTATCTATCTATCATCTATATCTATCTATCATATATCTATCTATCTATCTCTCGATCTATCTATCTGTCTGATAACATCTGTCTATAATTATTCTATTTGAACTTTTCAAGTCCCCTTGAGTTTCTTTTCCCTTTGGGAAAAGAGTTCTCTCTCCTAATTTGTTTATCAAACTAAGGTCAGTAATATGCACTTTAGGTTATCGGTGTTCTTGTTTTTGCTATTTAAAAGAATGTGTCTCAACGGCCATCTCGTAAAGGTCACAGAAATCTTAATGTACTTCTAAAACCAGGGGACCAAAAAGCTCAGCTTTCAACACATGTTAAATTGGGGTGATGCAAATTGCAGAAAATCAGTGGCCTGTGTCTCTCTAAGAATTATTTAATGATGAACTTACCAGATGAAAAATAAAAGGGTCTCTCTGGAGTCAGCAGGGAAATTCACAAGGGGCTTTCAAAGAGGCCTTTCGAAAACAGCAGGAGGACAAGGAAGTAGGTCTACACGCCCTGAATGATCGGGATCTGACCCAAGACACTGTGGGGACAGAGGAAACCAGGTCCCCAGAGGGACGTGTGTGTCTCTGTGTCTGTGTGTCTGTGTGCAGAGGAAGGCCCTGCAGGGTGCACGGCGGGATGGTGGCTGTTGGGATGTTCCTGAGGGGCCTTCTGGTGGAAAACACTCCTCTACGTGTGACTCCTTTCAGCTGACTCAGATGGGGCTCCTGGTCACCCGAGGAGGTCTGGCCACTGCCTGTTTGGGGCACAGAACATTGGAGGTGCCCTCTGGCCTCTGTAGCTGGAGGCAGGGATCTTCAGAGGCCGATGAGGGAGGCTCTGCGTGGCCTGCGAGTGGCACAGCCGGGTGCCAGGCTGCCCCTCAAGAAGGCCCCCTGGGGCTCAGGGGTGGAGGCCACCATGCCGGGGAGGTGACAGCGCCTGATATTTCTGCAAAGCCCAGGGACCTTTGCAGAACCTGTACCCTATTCTGCTGAAAAGGTGAGGTTAGTGAAGGCGGGGTACAGGGTTTGTGTTGGCTGCACTTTGTTCACCGTTCCTTTGAATTCTTCATTGTTTGCCCTCTGGGTGCCTGGAGTGGGCGCCTGAGAGAAGGTGCTTTTCTTCAGGAAGCCTCAACCCCCTTCGATCACAGTGACCGCACCCTTTCCTTCCCCACAGGCCCCACCAAGAGGTAACACTATGCATCAGAAGCACCTCTTGTGAGCGACTTTTCACTTCCTGTCTGAGAAGAAAGCAGCGGGTCTGAACTGGAGGGGGTCCAGGAGAAGCAGGAGGACAGAGCTTCCCTGGGGTCCAGAGCAGAGACTCCATCCTGGGTACAAGGGTGGGGACCCCAGGTTTCCAACTCAGCTCCTCCTGGGGCCCCTGAATGTGAGAGCAGGGCTTTTGCTTCCTCTTGGTCAAAGTTTTCTCCTAAATCTGAATGCTGATTTTTCTAACTTTCTAAGTTGACATGGGTATCCCGTGAAGACCTATCCCCTTGCGGGGGCAGTGGGCTCCATGAGCCCCTCCCTCACAGCTGACTCACTGGCCCAGGTCAAAGTCTGCATTTCCCCAGAGCAGGCAGGGCGGGTGGGGGGGAGCGGTAAGACTGCACAGCACCTGCCTTGATTTGTCATAAGAAATTTATGTCCTCATAGGAAAATGCAGGCTGGTTGAGGGTGTTAAAGGAGAGAACATACGTAAGTAACTGGTGCATTAGAGACATTAAATAATATTAACTATTATTATTATTATTAAAAATAACGCTCCTCTGAAACAGACCGTGGCTTCCCTTCTTGGAGTGGATGCACTGTTCACGTAACAACCAGCCCTTCTCCCACCACTAACCACGTCCTCTGTTCTCCAACCCTGCTCGGTCTCTGCAATCCCAGCAAGTTGGTGATTCCACGACTCACCACGTGCTGAAGCCGGAAGCTGAGAGTCACCCGACATCCAGTCTGGATTCTACTTTCTCTCTCTTTGGCTACAGCTCTCAAATAAGCTGTCTTATTTCTGTCTGCTCATATTGCCTTACTTAGGTTTTGTATGTATTGTAATATATTATAGCAATTATCTCATTGTCTTGATAGGATCTGTTTATGTATTTTCCTTTTCCATTCCTTGAAGTCTGGAACTGTGTTTTATTTATCTAGGTATCAACCAGGTCCTATACCTAGCCAGGTGCTTATTAGATACTTTAAAATATCTGCATAATAGTGGATGGATAGATGGGTGGATGGATGGATGGATGCATGGATGGATGAATGATGGATAGTTGGGTGGATGGATACATGGATGGATGGATGGATGGAAGCATGGATGGAAGCATGGATGGAAGCAGGATGGAAGGATGGGTAGGTGGATGCTGAATGGATGGACAGATGGATGGATGGATGGGTGGGTGGATGGATGGAAGCATGGATGGATGTAGGATGGAAGGATGGGTGGGTGGATGCTGAATGGATGGACAGATGGATGGATGGATGGGTGGGTGGGTGGATGCAGAATGGATGGATGGATGGATGGATGGATGGATGAATGATGGATAGTTGGGTGGATGGATACATGGATGGAAGCATGGACGGAAGCATGGATGGAAGCATAGATGGATGCAGGATGGAAGGATGGGTGGGTGGATGCTGAATGGATGGACAGATGGATGGATGGATGGGTGGGTGGGTGGATGCAGAATGGATGGATGGATGGATGGATGGATGGATGGAAGCATGGATGGAAGCATGGATGGACGTAGGATGGATGGATGGATGGATGGATGGATGAATGATGGATAGTTGGGTGGATGGATACATGGATGGATGGATGAACACATGGATGCATGGACACATGGATGTATGGCCAGGCACACGAATGGATGGATGGGTAATTCTTCACCCCGGACTCTGAGCAGTCCCCTCAGCAGAAAATGAGTTTGAACCTACAACTCATAAACCTGAGTGTCAGGAATTCCCTGTACTTTTTCTTCCCCAGCTGTACTCCCACTCCCTCCCTCATTTTGTTCCCTGTGTTTCCTCCCTCAGACCACTTCCCTTCATCTTGTGCTAAGGTCAACATCCCTCCTATTCTTGTCTTCCTCTTCCCTCTGCTCTCCCAGTCCCCACCTCATTGCTCACAGTTTGAACCTGCAGCTCTGTCTGCATTCCCATTGGCCAGCACACGGAGAAGCATCTAATCTCTGCTTAGTGCTGAGAAGAAATATCTGCATTTCTCCCTTCCCAGCTGGAGAAACCTGAGCTTAGGAAATCACATGCTAACTTGTGTGTGTGTGTGTGTATGTGTGTGTGTGTGTGTGCAAATCTGTGCACACTTTTACTGGGAGAGCATCTGGGACACAGAACATGTTAAGTTCTTCTACTTTAGCTTAAGAATCTTCATTAACAATAAGACCATATAACACTAAGGGCTAAATTACATGGTGCAGACTATACACGTTAGAGCCTCAGAGCAAAGAAAGAAACTTTCAGGTCAGGGAAATTGGCACTGACCTTTAAGATGTGGAACTGGAGTGAAAACTTGAATGGAAATAGAAAGGGATCTCGAAAGTCAATTTTTAAAGATTTTTTTTATCCAGTACAATCTCATGAATTTGGACCCAATCATCAGGATTCTTAAATAATCTTATTATGCTTTCTCTGAATTTGGAAAGTGAAGATGTAAAGGACACTATAAAAGGAATGCTGAATGTGGATTGGAGACCCCACCTCACCTCAATTTAAGTAAGAGGGGAGGAGCAGACAGAAGAGAAGGTAGCAGAAGAGTGAAAGCACTGCTGGCCCTCCTGAGCCGGGTCAGAGTAAGATTCCATTTAATCACCCCAAATACGCTACGGGGGGGTGGGTACTATTTCTTGCATGTTACAGATGAGGAATTGAATTCAGACTCGTACCAAAGGCTATGCCCGGCTTCGTGGCTGAACGAGGGATTTCGCTGGTGTCTGGCTTCCTCGAAACGCTTGGCCTCTCTAGGTCTGCTCCTTCCAAACCCCTCAGACCACTGATATTCTGATTGCAGCTTATCACAAATTATATTTAATCAAGGACCACTCATTCTAACTGCTATGGAAGGAGAAGGAACTATTTATTTGAAAATACCTGTAATTCAGGTTTTACCTGCCAGATGGCACGGCCAAATTCCTTCAAAAAAGGAACATCTTACTCTACGTGTATGTTCCACTCCAGAAAAAGTGACTGTCCTCAGCCTGCTTCTCTGGGCATGAGATCCATCTGCCTGGATGTAGACACATCCACAATCGTTTTCGTATCAAGCTCCATGTACCTCTCAGCCTTTAGCAGGGATCTGAGTGTGCTGTGCCAACTGCTCTGTTTCCTCAGTTAAGGAACCTCAGAGTAGGGGTCTGCCTCCAGCATGCTAGGTTCTGGGGGTTATGGAATGTGGCCCAGCTGCAGGGATAAACAGCGTGAGGTGAGGCAAGGTCCCAGGTGCAGTAGGTGTAGCTAGGGAGCTCTTAGAGAGGAATGGAAAACAGATGATTCTTCCTGGGGTCCATGACCCTAGGACCTCATTAAAGGAAGGGGAGGGGAGACCCTTCTAGGCAACAGGGGAGCCAGAGCAGAGGAGGAAAGTACATGGCACTCTGGAGAGATCTGAGCAGACGTCCTCCATCCTGTGGGCTGGCGGGTCTCAAACATTTGATCTCAGGGCTCCTTGACACTCTTAAAAGTGATGAAAGTCACCAAGGGCATTTGCTCATCTGGATTATGTCATTCGTATTTACTGTATTCGAAATGAAAACTGGTCAATTTTAAAATTTTTATTAATTCATTTTAAAACCATAATAACAAAGCCATTACATGTTAACGCAAGCTACTTTTTATGAAAAATAACTATATTTTGCAAAACAACAAAAAATTAAATGAGCCTCATCGTTTTAATTTTTGCAAATCTCTTTGGCGTCTGGCTTACTGGAAGACAGCTGGACTCTTGTGTCTGCTTCTGTGTTGCAATCTGTGGCAACAGGTGTTTTTGAAGTATATATAAAAAAGTGAAGCCTCACATAGATCATGGATAAGGAGAGGCATGTCTTAACAGACTTTTTAGACAATTGGAGCTGTTCTGCTTTGATTCTATATTAAAAGTCAACAAGAGATAGTTTCTTCAAGTTTAGTTGCAATATGGAAATTGAACCATGTTCGTGGTTCGTGGCTGAGGTCCACTCCCCAGAATTTCTGTTCCAGTATGTTTACAGTAAGGATGGACAATGGGGAGCTTCCCCCTAGAGTTAGGGTGGGAAGGGAGGCAATGGGGTTCTGCAACACTGCCTTCCAGCTGTTCAAAGACTGGTCCATCAAATACGAAGAGTGGAGGCTCATTCCACCAGCCTCCCTGCCTTCTGGGCCAGGTGTGTGTGTGTGTGGTTACTGGAGAAGGGCCCTGGCTTCCCCAGGACCCCTCACCACTAAGAGCAGAAGCAGCAAGAACAGACACAGTCCCCCCGTGTCCTCATAAGGCTCCAGCCCCACCTGTGGGTTCCAGCCTGCTCACAACCATTCTTTCTGATGACCTGCTGGCAGGCTTGGTGCTCCAGCCTCAGATGGAGGAGAGTCTGGTGCAGGCTGCTCAGCCAGCCCCTTTCTGTACTGAGTTCATTGAAAATGTTGTGTGGGTGTGTGTGTGTACATATACATCTGTATATCAACACCAGTATATATACAAACACATACACCCACGCATATACTTATGTGCCACTGGTTCTGCTTTTCTGATTTGTGAACTGAAAAAAAAAATAAACAACCTAAAAGTTGAGAATTATGTATTATCTGACAGACAAAACTGAGGACTTAAGCCTGGGACGTAGCCTCTCAGATGGCTCTGAGGGACTGCTCCAAACCGGTAAGGGGAACCCAGGATATTCAGGAGATTTGCAACAAAAACCAGGTAGTAGGAACATCAAAAGATTATTGTTAATTAAAGAAAACCAGACATCTCAAGTTAAGGAATTTAGGGCTTTTCTATGTATGGGAAGATGCCAGAGTCTGGGCTTACTGAAGTCATCCCTTTGATGTGCACCTCAGCTACCTGGGGCCAGCACGCTGCTTTTCTCCATCCTGGATCCCCTCAGGGTACGGAGTTTGGGGCCGCTGTAGTGGCTAAGAGCTTGGCAGTGGGCAGTTGGCAGCCTGTCTTCTACATCCTGAGTCCCCTCAGGGGTCACTGTTGGGGCAGCTGTCATGTGATGGCTTGATGGCTGCAGAATCATTTGTCTACTGATATGGCAGCAACATTTCTCATTCACAAGGCCTTCATCATCCCATGTTTGATATTTCTGTAACAGCCTCCAGTGTCTTGTGTCACCCTCCCTCCCTCATTCTATCCTTTTAAATCCATCTTCCTCAGGATCGTCCTAGGACAGCTCGGAAACACACATCTGTTTATTTCAACTTTTTGCTAAGAGTCCTTCTACCTTCAGAACAAATCCCAACAAACCCCAGAAAGAATCCTCAGCCCTTAGCAGGGCTGTCCAGGTCTTACACAGCATGGACCCTACCTTTCTTTCCAAGACCATCTTCTGCTTGCCTCCACCCATCCCACGTGGCCACCACGAGGTGGCCAGTTTTGTTTTACACCTTCTTACAAACTCTCTTGCCTTTGCCTGGAAGGTCTGCGTTTCCCACCAACTTCCTCACCCCAAATGTAAACATTAGATAGTAATATTCCAGTGGGAGTCAATTACTAACCCCCTGGGGAGATTAATTACTCCTTCATCATTTTATTGTACTTTGTACATATATCTATTTACTTGTAAACTGTTTCATAATTGTTTATCTATATGACTGTTTGTCCTATAATGCCAGCAACTATGTCTTGTAAGGGTAGAAACATTGCCTAGAGTATACTGAGAACTCAACAGATGTTGGAAGAGGTAAACCGAGGTTCATGTCTGTGAAAGACCACGTATCCATTTACACCTCCACCGTCTTATCTAACATGACTCCTAAGATGTTGAGGATAAGAGGGGAAAATTGCAAACTCATTCACTTTGATTTCTCACTATTTTAGGAAGCACTTACTAAAAACCTACCATAGCCCAGGAAAAAAAGTATCCTGTATTCTGCATGCAGATACACATGAGACTTGGCATATACTGTGGCTAAAAAGAATTCTGCCCTAGGACCACACGCGCAGGTGTGTGGAGAAGACTTTTCCTGGAGTGGAAGACAACTGTGGACTGATTCACCTGCGAAGCCTGCTAGTAGAGAGGCATCTTGCAGGGTGGTTGTGAAATCCCTCAGGCAGTGGGTTTCTGCTGAAGCTTATTCAGAATAAAATAGAGGAAGTTTACTTTTGAGTCTGTCAGAGAGAGCTGGTCAGGTAGGAGAGGAAGCAATCAAGGTATAAAGCATTTGGCTCTGATGCCATCCACTGATGGTGAAATTTGACTGGATGACTTGATCCATCTGTATTCCTCAATTTCTACTACCACAAGCATCCTTTTCTCACATCCAGGTCATTGGCTGGTTCAGGTGGGAGAATTTGCCACGAAACCTTCTCATATCCCTTCCCTATGAAGCTGATTTTCTGCTATTTTAACTCAAATAAAATGTTCCCATCTGTTCATTAGCTGGAAACCTACTCCCTTGATTTCATGTCCTGGGCAAGATCTCTTCCTAACATCCCGATTGTTCCTGAGTTCATTTTGAAGCCCGGTTTGTGCTTTTCTGCCATTAATTTTACTTACAGAACAGTTGGGTACTTTGTGTGAATGGCCATCCTGTCAAAATGTTTTTTACAGACAATTAAAGTATTAAAACGAAGGTAAATAGCCCATAATTATTTAGGCAAAAGTATTTGATATAATAACCATACTTATTTTTTTAAGATGGCCTTGGAAATTCTTAAATCTTGTCATTTGGTCTGTAAGGAGTTGCAGGAGCAGAAATGACATAGAAAAGATGCTGGAGACAGTGGCCTCTGCTTCTGATCAGCTGCATGATGTCATCAGGCAGGTCATGTGGCAACCTTGGGTCCCAGGTGTTCCCCTGTAAACTAAAGGGTAGATTTCAAGGATTTCTAAGTTCTTGCCCACCTCACTCTTCGGGATGTCATGAGTAGCTAGAACCTTCTGACAATATAGGCTAACTATGAAGTACCTATGAGGACTGTATGGGCTACTTCAGGTGCTTGTTGGGTTTATATGGCCACTTAGACCTCTGGGTCCTCTTTTGATTTTTCATTTACTTCCCAAACAGAATCACAGAGGCGGGGTTCACACAAAGTGCATTGATTACAAAGCTGGTCCACGCAGTTGTGCTAACCTGGGACTTCAGTTCCCATGTTCTTGGGGTGTAGGTCACAATCTTAAGGGTCTTGGGTGCCTAAGCCTCACCCAATACCATCCCTGGGTGGGGAGTTGGAGGGGGTGGGATGGCAGAGAGAAGAGGGACCAAAGAGCATTCCATTATCTTCTGTTAGGATAACTCAACTTGTTCTCAAGATCCCTGACCAGGCCTGGAGCCCAGCTTGGTCAAGGCCGTCCAGTCAGAGTGTGGTGTTTGGTGGACTTCAGAGCCCCTGTTACTCCAGGCCCATCCGCCCTTGGTGCAGACCAGACCTCTGATCCAGTCTGCCTGCGCCATCTTTCCTGGGGACCAAGGCTGGTCCAAGGACCTGTCATCGATGGCACAGGGTCCATGGGGTTCATAGCAGTCATGATATGACCACATCACCTGTCCGAATGTGCTCCTACTTCTTTTCAGTTCCCAACTCTCAGTCTTCTTCCTGTTTAGGTCCCGCTCCAACACTTTGAGCAATATGTATTAATTCTCTCCAGTTTCTAGAACCTTGGCTTGGATTTACTGGGTCTCATCACCCATTGCAGACCTCCTGGGAGAGGGGACTGTCCCTCGTGCCCCAAACTGGTCAATGGTGATGGGAGTGTTCAACCAGCAGAGACGCCAATGAAGGAGCAAAATTCTGGTCTAAGGGCAAGGCATTCACTCAATTAGACTGAGGTACAAACTCAACGTGCATTATCCCTGTAGAGATTTGTACTCAGTTGAGAAACATTTGCTAAGTTAGGTGTTGGTGGACTGAAATATGGCAGGATGAGATTGTCTTTGTCTTTCAGGATGTCCTTCTCAGCTTTAACCTTCCCTTCCCTTTTTGTTAACTTGTTAACAAAATAAAAAACTTGTTAGCATAAAAGTTATGCTATGAGAGAAGCTGGATCCTTGCCTTACATCATATTAAAAATTTCCTCAAAGTGGATCAAACACCTAAATATGAGATCTAAAACTAGAAAACTTTTAGAAGAAAACACAGAGGAAATGCTTCATGATATTGGATTTGGCAATGACTTATTGGATTTAACACCAGAATCATAGTCAACAAAAATAAAACTGGGTAAATTGGACTATGACAACACTAAAAACTCCTGTACATCAAAAGACGTGATCAACAGAGGGAAAAGGCAACCTATAGAATAAGAAAAGATATTTGCAAATTATAAATCTGACAAGAGGTTAATATCCAGATTATAAAAGTAACTCTTACAGCTTAACAACAAAAAAATAAATAACTCAATTAGAAAGTGAACAAAGGACTTGAATAGACATTTCTCCAAATTAGATGCACAAATTGTCAACAAGCACGTGAAAACATGCTCAATGTCACTAACCCTTAGGGAAATACAAATCAAAACCACAGTGAGATGTTACCACACACCCACTTGGATGACTAATGTCAAAAAAAAAAGGAAAAGAAAAAGAAAATGCCAAGGGTTGGTGAGGGTGTTGGGAAATTAGAACTCTTGTGCACTGTTAGTAAGAATGGAAATTGGTGCAGTCACTATGGAAAACAGTATGGAGGTTCCTCAAAAAATTAAAAATATGATTCAGCAATTCTGCTTCTGGTATAAATCCAGAAGAATTGAGAATGGGTCTCAGAGAGATACTTGCATGCCCATGTTTGTGTCAAGACTGTTCACAATGACCAAAAAGTGGAAACAACCCAAGTGTCTACCCAAGGATGAATGGAGAACAGAACGAGGTCTGTACATAGAATAAAATATTATCCAGCCTTAAAAAGGAAGCAAATTCTGACACATGCTACAACACGAATGGGCCTTGAGGACACTGTGTGCAGTGAAATAAGCCAGCCCCCCGAGACACACAGAGACACACACACACAACAAATACTCTGTGATTCCATTATATGAGCTGTGTAGAGAAGGAAAATTTCAGAGATACAGAAAGTCGAATGGTGGTTGCCAGGAGCTGGGTGGGGCAGGGAAGAGAAGGGGATTGTTTAATGGGAACAGAGTGTCACTTGTGCAAGGTGACAAATTCTGGTGATTGCCCAACAATGGGAATGTACTTAACCCGAGCGGCACGCTTAAAAACAGTTACGATGATACATTTTGTTATCTGTATTCTAACACAATAAAAAAAAAACCAAAAACCTTATGCTGTGAGAAATGACCAATGTTGCCAACAGGAAGAAAGACGGGAGAAGACTAAGAGAGAGGAATCAGCAGGTGCCCCAAGAAGCCCAGTCTGGAGGGAAAGCAGCTCGCTCAATCCAACTGGTGCATAAATATTTTGCACCATCCCATGGATACCTTGTGTATGCTTGGTCACCTGAGAGTAAGGTGATATTCTTGGGTGTTGGTTTATACCAGGACAGGCTTGCAGACCACCGTGGGCATAAACAGAGAATAAACATATGCCCTGTGCCTTTCGGTAGCTAACTACCGGGGGAGACAGACTCGTATCCAATTAGCCGGCGCTATAATTTCATTGGTGCTCTTAAGGAAATATAAAGAAAGTGTCATAAAAGCAGCTCCTTTTCCCTGAGCATATCAGAGAAGCCATCAGAGGAAACGTGGCCTTCAGGAGGAGCAGGGGTCTTCCGGATTAAGGAAGGAGCTGACCGTGTGCAGGGTCCAGGCGACAGCACAATAGCCTACTCCACGTGGCTGGAGCAGGCTCTGGAAACCCAGGAGCCTTGGCAGGTGATTAGGACAGAGGCTACAGGACAGGAAAGGCTGGCGGTAGTGACCTTCGGAGCTGGACAGGCCCGGCCTCCGTGCCTGACACCACAGGCCGCCCAAGAAAGGCTGCCCTGTCCTCAGTGTTCCCCTCGGGAGGTGCCGTGCACGTCCCTGACAAATGCGATGCATTTGGGCATAACCCAGATTCTCAAGGGCGTCGAAATGGAGGAAAACTGAGGTTTCACGGTGAGAATTCATTACCCCTAGTTTTCACTCAAGACTGGCCAATTCCAATTCCCCACACCTGTCATTCAGCCATCGTTTTAAAGCACCTACTATCTGTCAGCGTTTGCATTAGGTCCTGGGGATACAATGAAAACCAAAACATGTTCCCTGCCCTCACAGAGGGCGGGAGAGAACAGGAAGATGGACACGCAGTTTTCCACGAAGCCAGGAGAAGCGTGGTTGTTGTCAGAAGTCACACTCGGGTTGGTACATGCCCAGCACACGCCAGCCCAGCGCTGCCGGGATGCCCCCATAAACCAGAGAGGTTGCGCTGCCGTGAGAAATCCCATTTTACAGATCAGAAAACCGAGACCTGGAGAAGTTCAGTCATTCGGGAGAAATGGTGCGAAGCCCACAGCAGAGCGGCGGTGGGACCAGCAGTCTGTCATCACAGAGGGGCCAGGACGTCCTTTGAAATGAACGGGCAAAAGGACAAGCCCAGACCAAGACACGTCTGGGGCTGGTGGCAGGGACAGTACCTTGGAGATGGGAGCTAACTTGTCCAGGGCCTTGAACTCCAAGCCATGTGGTTTTCATTATGCCCGGAGATCGGGCAGCTTTCCTTGGGATTCCATGGGGATTCTGTTTTTGCTTTAGACTTATGTGATGTGATAGCCGTGCAGTTATATACCTTGAGCGCCTTCACACACGGCTGGGCTTTGCACCAGCAGATTAACAACCTGGTTGCCACGACGCCATCAGAGAGTTCAGCCCTGAACCAAAGGCTGTCTCTGTCCGAGTCAGCTTCTGAGGGATCCAGACCAGAGAGCTCGGGTCTGGAGGCAGCGTGAGCCCCAGAGGCACCCGCCGGCCACCGCAGACCCTGTGGGTTCCAGCTCAGAACAGCCACTTGGACCCCAGGGATGCCGGGGTCAAAGGCAAAGCACACATGGGGCCCAGCAGTGCGGCATTTGTCAGACTTTCCAGGAAAGGAATCCTGTCAACTTTACCAAGTTCCTCCTCTCTCCAGACACTTCCATCAGAAATGCATTTTTGTGTATAATAAATTGCTTCTCCTTGGCGAAAAATCATTTCTGGCTGTTATCTCTGTGATCGGTAACTTCTGGTGTCCTTTAATGGACTTGCCTTGATCATACGGCTAAGTCATTAAAGGCTTAGTGCCCGGCACAATGGTATCTTATGTAGAGTGGTCCGTGAGAGCTTTTGAGAGGCTTACCGGCCGCGGCCTTAATTTTATTCATTCGTCTTAATTTTTTGTAAAGAGGGTATAGTGTGAGCCTTGCTTCCCTGCCTCTGACAGATCCAATCTAGCAGATAATTACCATAAGGAAATTGATGCTTTAGTGTGCGGGAGAGAAGTTAATTCACTCAGACACCCTACAGCACAATGCATTCCACAAGATATGAGGACTTAAGTTTTTAAGAAATTAAATTTTACTATTAACATGATTACTTATGTTGAACATCATTAACTAGCTTTTTTAACTGTTTGAAATAATTACGAGCTCACTTGCTGTGTCTCAAATCCAGAGGCTGCATTAAATGCGGGATAAGGATCCATGAAATGCAAAGAAAATCCCGACCTCTTTTCTTTCTCTTCAGTCTTCCAAAACCTCCTCTTTAACCCCCACGGAGGAGGGCTGAGAATATGCTCTCTTTGAAAAATATATATTCTTTTCTGCATGAAGTTTTAATGCATACTTTAATAGAAGTATTACAGTAACAGGTCTGGCCTGGGGCAAGGTTATTAGCATAAAGGGTTGGAAGAAACAGAAAAGCATTTGGGGATGGAGTGGCCATGGTTATGCACGCACTTTGCAGAGCAAGCGTGTACTGCAGACATGAACCATTTACAGTATTTCCTGTTTTTCTTTTTTTTTTTTTTTTTGAGACCTGAAGAAAACAACAACAACCATCCCAAGTGCAAGCTCAGGACCACCAGAAAGTCAAGACACAAAGGCGGGATGTAAAATAACCTCCTTGGCATAAGTCGGTGAGAAGCAGTGTCCCAGGCCCTGAAGAGAGGCCTGGGTAGAGACTTTCTTGTCACTGAGTCTAAACCTTTTTTAACTAGATTCCCAAGAGTTCCTCAATCCTTTCCTAAACGTGAAGTGAAACACTTGACAGGAAATTTCTGGACGAAGCCAGCCCAGAAGTTCCCTTTATCCAGCACCTCTGCCTGCTCACATTTCCTCTCAGGAGAAACTTTCAGAGAAGCCTGTCCTGCGCTGTGTCCCAGACAGACCCTGTGACCGTTTGGGTAACAGCAGGGGATTGCCCAAGGGTCCCAGCCGAAAAGTCCCCCTGCCCCTGGGCTGAGGAACCTGGCCGGCCTCTGCGATGGTCCCGCCGTAGCAGCTTCGGGGATGCACACTTGCGGCCCCAGCTGTCCCGGCGGCATCCCTCCCGGGTTTCCGGGTGGATGTGTAGGTTCCAGATACGTCGATTCCTGGAAATGATGTTTCACCAGGACTATCAGGGCCCCCAAGATGGAGGGCCATTCCATAAGCCGGGAAAATGAGTGCCAAGGTTTAAAACCATACTCATCAGATATGAGAAGGGTGCGTCCTGTCCTTACCTCTCCCTGCTCATTGCTCCATCATTTGAGACCTTAAACATCACTTTAACAACATATTTGCACTCTGTGTCTGTATTTTTAAGCTATAAGAGACAAAAAGGGAAGCAAAAATGCAGGCAATACAAAACCGTAACACGGTGGTCTCTGTCTGAAATAGTCAAGTGGTAAGGGAGGTCTGGGGCCCATCAGCCACATTATCCCATTCATCTTTTACAACCATTCCAAGAAGTATATCTATATATAGCCTATACATATAGTTAGAAAATATGAGAAAATTGGGACTTAGGTTACATGTGTCCAAACATATACAGCTGCCATTACAACTAATAATACTAGTTAATAATTTCAGACACCTCAGTCTGTGCCAAGCCTGGTTCTAAGCATCTCACTTATAGTGACAGCCTTTACACACACACACACACACACACACACACACACACACACACACACGGTACTATCATTACTCCCTTTTACAGTTGGGGAAACCTGCATGCAGAGAGTTAAGGAACACATTCATGACATCAGTTAACAAGTGGCCAAGCTGGGATTTGAACCCAATATTTTAAATTGGAGTCCATGATCTTAACCATGAGGCTACGCTCAGGGGAAAGCCTAGATCCATCTCCACGGCACCAAAGGCCATGTCAGCCATCGGCATCACTATTATAATCAGAGTTCTACCATTTCTTCACTCCCCCCATCAGCCAGCATTTCTTCCCAGTCGTTCACTGACACCTGTTCCCTGCTGGACGGCCAGGCAGGGAGGATGCCAGAGGAAAACGCTCACCCCTCTGCATCTGCACAGAGACATGTGTATCACATGAACCCACAGTGAAACGTTTAGCCTCTCAGATGACTGTGTTTGTCGTGGAGGATGTGACTGAGGCCCCCAAGGCCAGGCGGCTCCTCATCCAGCTCCCCGCCTCGCCCTCCCCCGCCCCGACCGCACACGCTTCCTCTTTCCCCCGGGGCAGCTCTTCCCAGAGTGCAGGCTCCTGACTTCTGCCTCGTGGAAATGCACATCGCCAGGCAGTGCAGGTTCACCAGTTCGTGGCTGGATTCAGTCTGGAGGCTGGTACGCCGCCCTTGAATTCCCTAGTTGTCTGGAAAGCTCTGTTCTGCCCTCTGAGTCACCATAGCATCCAGAGAGGGCAGGCTGCCATTCCTGACCTGGATCTCTAGCAGCTGGTCTGGCTTCCCAGCTGTGCGGAGGCGTGTCTGCTGATGTCTGCGTGTCTCCTCTGCTCGGGATCCACCCTGAAGGAGGGGCCGAGCCCATGGAGGGGGCCTCAGGGATGCACCAGGTAGGGACCAGACACAAGAGACTTGCACTCATGCTCAAAAAAATGTCGCAGGGCAGCACAAAAGCCATCCCCGTGATGTAACAGGTACATCAGGAGAAAGGGAGGGCTGGAGAAAGGGCTTCATTTAGGGCCTAAGTTTGCCCACCCCACTCCACCCCCCAACACCTGTGACTTCCGAAATGTTCCATCGTGGGACTTGGTGGGCAGCAAATGGAAGCCATCTCTAAGTCCAGAATCGCCAGTGAGAAGTTTTTAGGAATTTAGGAGCTAACAAGGCTCCAGGAAGCTTCCAGCATGCGATAACCAGGACCCACCCGGACTGACATGACCACACTTCCTTCTCTTATCGAGCTCATTCACGGATGACCACTTCCATGACATTAAGTTCCAGGAGGCGAAGGGTCCTGTCTCGTCCGTCACTCTGGTCCTAGCGCCCGGCACAGACCCTGGCACGTGGTGGAGCTAAGTGACTGTGGAAACACTATTGTTTGGGGGTTTTCCTGTTGATCAGTTTTCCACCCTTGTTGCTCATCCTATGACCCGTGGAACTTTTTCTTTTTATTGAACTATAGTTGATTTACAATATTGTGTTAATTTCAGGTGTACAGCAAAGTGATTCAGTTACACATATACATATATCTATTCTGTTTCAGATTATTTTCCCATGTAGGTTATTACAGAGTATTGAGCAGAATTCCCTGTGCTACAGAGTAGGTCCTATTTGGTTATCTATTTTATATACAGTAGTGTGTATCTATTAATCCTATACTCCTAATTTATCCCTCCCCCAACCTTTCCCCTTTGGCAACCTCAAGTCTGTTCTCTATGCCTGTGAGTCTCTTTTCGTTTTGGAAATAAATTCATTTGTGTCATATTTTAGATTCCACATGTAAGCGGTATCATATTGTATTTGTCTTTCTCTGTCTGACTTACTTCACTTAATATGATCATCTCTAGGTCCATCCATGTTTCTGCAAATGGCATTATTTCATTTTTAACGGCTGAGTAGTATTCCATCGTATATGAATACCACATCATATTTATCCATTCATATGTTAATGGACACTTAGGTTGCTTCCATGTCCTGGCTATGGTAAATAATGCTGCTATGAGCATAGGGGTGCAAGTATCTTTTCAAATTAGAGTTTTGTCTGAATATATGCCCGGGAATGGAATCACTGGATCATATGGCAACTCTATTTTTAGTTTTTTGAGGAACCTCCATACTGTTCTCCATAGTGGCTGCACCAATTTACATTTCACCAACAGTGTAGGAAGGTTCCCTTTTCTCCACACCCTCTCCAGCATTTGTTATTTGTACACTTTTTGATGACGGCCATTCTGACCAGTGTCAGGTGGTACCTCATTGTGGTTTTGAACCTGTGGAACTTTTTAAGGACTTAACTTAATCAGAAGCTAAGAAGGTGTGGTCTGGAACAGATGTATTTGCTGGAACTTCTGAGGAAACTGATACTCACAGATTTTGACCCCAAGCACCCAGCTAGTAACTGCCAGGGCTGGTCTGTTATCCCAGGTTTGCTGCCTGTACATCCTCGCACACCCGACTCCACGCATCCCCTCAGTCCTCAGACTCCGACAGGTCCTGGTGCAGTACCGTCAGTGGGCACTGTCCACGGCGAGCTGGCCCCAGGTTGACACATACCTCAACAGACCGAAAACTTCTGTCACAGAGGAACTTCCTTTTCAGTTGGGGGAGGGGGGGTGTTAATTCTTAAAATTGGTTTGCATTTCACAGTCAGAGATACTATCCAAGTGCTATAAATCATAATCTTTTCCACTCATTAAAATATAGACGGTTTGTCTTCCTTTGGGCTCATTTGTCCTTTTCTAGAGGGGAAGACTGGATTGCAGTCTTGGGGGGACTTGGCCAAACTCCACCACATTCTCTATGAAGCCCAGTTTTACGAGGGACCCCCAGCCCCTCCCGCACCTCCCGTGGACTCTGATTTAGTAGCACACGGTCACATTTGGAGTCGAAGGGACCAGAAGAAATAGAGCTTCACACCTCGTGCTCCTGTGGCCCTTCAGCTCCGAGGTGGGGATTTCAACTCTTCTCAACTCTGAGCTATGCTAACTAACCTTCTTCAGACAAAGTCCCTTTCTTGCCTGAGTGGGTCCCTTTCTGCTGCTTGCCACACAGACCATGACACCCAGTTACCACAGCCCTCCCAGGCACTTGCCCACTTTCTGACCAAGTACTGATGCTTCTACCCATGAAACAGCCTCAGAGTCCCCCCCTGCCCCACCTGGACCCTCGCAGCAGCCCCGCGCTCGGAGCAGAGCCCTGGTCCCCACGTCCAGGTGCATGGCCTGCAGCCCACCCCCCTCATCCCACACACAGCCACGTGGTCGTCCTAACCCGGACACTGGATGGCCCTACCTCGGGGGCCCCCGCCTCCTTCAAGGGCCCCCCATCAACAGCTGGACGGACCCCCTGGCTGTGCAGAGCCACAAGGCCCTCTGTGACCTGACGCTACCTCCTGTTCGCCACTTCCTCTTCTCTCCCTGTGTCCCTGCCCCACCCGTCAGCAGGAAGTTTGCTTCAGTAACACTGCACGGGTTTCCCAGAACATGAGATGACCTTGGCCTCTGGGCTTCGGCGCGTACTGTTTCTTCAGCTGGGAAGCATCCTCTCTTCTTGTTCACTTGGCAAGTTCTCGCTCAAGCTGGGAGATTCTGTCTGTCCTACCCCCACGGTGGAGACTTGTGGGGTGGTCGAAAGCTCACGCTCTGTGGCCAGGCTAAAGAGACGTGCATCCCGATCCCGTCACCTGATGGCCACATCACCTCAAGAAAGTCATTTTTACCTCTCTAGACCTCAGTTTCCCCACATGTAAAACACTCCTTCATAGGGTTCACTGTGGGGATTGGTCCAGGTTGAGCATGTTGACACCTGGCACAGAGGCTCAGGAAAGCTAAATATTGCCGCCACAGTCAGCCCCTTGTACCACTGTATTGTTTACACCTGCATTTCTGCACTAAACTGTGGACGACCCCTTCCTATCAGAGGCAAGGTCTTTACTGTACGTGTACACAGTGTTCAGAGCCCTGGCACGTAACATGCTCTGGATAAATGTGTTGGTTCGATGCCTAGCTGCAGCAAGGCTTGGCTGGTGCCGAGAGGTTTTGAATGCACTTCTCACCTTGATAAACCAGAAAAAGAAGCCCCTCATGGGGAGAGTGTGAGGCACCCACTTATCATGGTCTTTGCTGTCCGTAGAGACCTGCGAAAACATCGTCAGCAGAAGACAAGCCCAGACATTTTAGTTCTCAGTAATGCTTTGGAAGATTTGCCCTTGAGAGTTGAGGGCAGAGGTGGGACCCACCACATCCCCGATGACTGAGGAAACACCGGGGAGTCCGTTCAGGGAAACGGTCACGGTGGTGGGCTTTGGGCCCTGGGGTGAAGGGTGCCTGAGGCAAAGGGAACTGAAAAGGGCAGAGGTTTGTGACAGAACAGAGCCAGCTGAAATCACTTTTTTTCTTCTGGAAATGTGTGGCGCGTCCTACATCAGAGTTTGGGCCAGTGTGATCATTAGCAGTTTGGGCCAAAGCGTCAGATGAAATTTCAGCTCCATCCCTTAATAGGTACCTTACCTGTGAATTTGGGGACTTTTTAACATCTTCAAACCTCCGTGTCCTCATAACATAAAGTGGAACAGTCATACGTACGCCATGGGGCTGCTGGGAAGATTGATGTTCTACTGCATGAGAAAGATTTTGTGGCATTCCTGTCCTATACAGAAAGTGCAAATGATGATTGCGATGATTATACATCCTAAGACACTTTCTGTAGCTTGATATATATTCTAGATCCAATGGGGATCTCCAAGCAGCTTGGGGAAAGAAAAGAAATATAACTTCTGGAGAAGAGCTGCAAAGATTATAATCTATGTGAGAAACAGGAACTATGTATTGAGTCCTTATTCTGTTCCAGGCAGGATACTAGGCACCTCATGTTTTGTCTCATTTCCTCAACATCCGAGGGTTACACACCAAAGTATTTGCAAGGCTCCTTCTTCTTCCAGAAATTCTCAGGATGGAGACCCCAGACGGTGCAACCAATCAGAGCAGACGTGCATCTGTATTTGAACATCTCTGTACATTGATCAGCAATAACGGGGTTAATGATGCTCTTAGGCAAAGAGTCTCAATTATGTTTCAGCATTAACACCCATTAAGATGAATGACAATGCATTATAAGTAGTGTTTCCATTTGAAATTGAAATTGTATCAATTAGCCTTTAAACTAGCCCAAATAAATTCCGTTTGGTAGCTCAAAAATGATTCAAATGCCATGATTTTGAATAAGAGGTTTTTAAAAAGATTTTTATTCTCTTCTAAAGATTCATACTAATAATCATCATATCCGTGTCTATGATCTCTTAAGAGAGGAGAGGAACAGGGACCAGCAGCTGGTAAATCATCCCAGCTGATGAGGGGTGAGTAGCAATTATAAGAACGGTGATTTCCCAAGGGGGAAAAGAAGCACAGAGGAGCGAGGTCCCTCCACGCTGCTGCCGCTGGAGAGACGTCTTAAAAGCTGGGGAGAAGGTGGTCCAGATATTTAACGGGTCCTGTGATGCCACAGACTCTCACAGATGGCTTGGCTCCAACCTCCAGTGGGTCCTCCACCCCAGCCACCACATAGCAGGGCCGTGGCCCAGAATCTAGAAGGATATTCCTCTTCTCAGTTCCCATCTGGCTCTCCTGCAGCTTCCCCTCTGACGACGCACACACTTGCCTCCTATCTGAGCGTAGGCGCCACGGAAGGCATCGGCCGGACTCTGCTCATCTCTCCAGCCCTCCCATCTCCCTTTACCTGGCAGACGTGTGCTAACAAGACATGCCCAGGTAAACAGACACCCATCCTTTTAGACAGTGGACCAGCTCACTGATGTGCACACACGTTTGCTGTCTGCCTCTTGACGAAACTCCCAAACTATTTCTCTGCCAGAGTTCGGAGTAGACCTTCCCCCTCTGCATTCAAGGCCAGAGGTGGACATGGGCAAGATGCAGCGAACACCTGGGGCTGCCGCCCGACCGTCATGGGACCAGGCGTAGGGTGGGGCTGGCCCTGGGTCACAAGGTCCCAAAGAGAAAATGCTCAAGAAATGCCAGCCCTTGCCCCCTGCGTGCTGCAGGGGTGCAGTGCCCACGGGCTCCTGCGGTTGGGAACCCAGCTTCTCCTTCTGGTGCCTGAGCACCTGGAGGAGGGGGGCAATGCCCTTCCTTGTCTTCTTTGCTGCTGCCCTTGGCACAGCTCATCTGACCCAGAGCACAGCTGGGCAGTGGGACCAACACAGCCGTACGCAGAGGCGCCCACGTGTCCTGGCCACGTGCTGAGCCCAGGGTGTCCTGCTGGTGACATCATCATATCACCCTCCTGCAGCCCTCAGTCACCAGGCTGGCCACCCTGCTGAGGGTGACACTAAATTCCTCTCTGTGGGCCCAGAGCCCTGGGTGACCAGCAGTGTTTGAGGACAGACGTGCCATTCTGCTCCCTTGGTCCACGTGTCCTGCCCCCTTCTACACACACACACACACACACACACACACATTTTGTTTTTCGAGAATGTTGACTACAAGGTTCTTATTAGAGATTAACAAGCCAGAGTGTCATGGTTGAAGTATTACCGCATAAGGCACTGAATGACCATGTCCCGTCTGACAGGAGCTGGTTCTGTTTCCTGAAATTTTTTTTAAATTAAAGTATAGTTGATTTACAATGTTTCAGGTGTACAGCAGAGTGGTTCAGTTATTTGAATATATATATATCTATTCTTTTTCAGATCCTTTTCCCTTGTAGGTTATTACAGAACATGGAGTAGAACTCCCTGTGCTCTACAGGAGGTCCTTGTTGGTTCTCTATCTTATATACAGTCGTGTGTATCTGTTGATCCCAAACTCCTACTTTATCCCTCCCTCCCCCTTTAGTAAGCTTGTTTTCCATGTCTGTGAGTCTATTTCTCTTTTGTAAATAAGCTCATTTGTATCATATTTTTAAATTTCACATGTAAGTGATATCCTGTGATATTTGTCTTTCTCTGTCTGACTTACTTCACTTCGTCTGATAATCTCCAGGTCCATCCATGTTGCTGCAAATGGCATTACTTCATTCTTTTTTATGGCTGAGTAATATTTCATTGCATACATGCACCACATCTTTTTTATCCATACACACATTTTTACATGTGGCTCCCAGAGTCTCAGACCTCCGAAGCCACCATTAGGGAAGGATGCTCCATCTAAGCTGTCGTGTTTTCTTCCCTGGAAGGTGCTGGGAGGTGACCATGGAGCACACTTTGCCTCCATGTTGTAAAACTGTTTACACTTTTGTAAAACTGTCTGACATTTGAACCTCCACAAGTCCTTTGCTTCTCAAATGAGCTATGGAAGATTAAACAGTCCTAAGCAACTTATTTTTCAGGACAGGACTGAGTCTTGCTTTAAGACAGTTGCTGCCTTTCTCCCTGGACCTCTCGTCTCTCTCGGGAACCTGGGTGCCAGGCTGGACTCTCAGCTCTAACATGCCCTGGTTTGTCCTTGAGCATGTTTTTAAACTGAAGTATAGCTGACTTACAATATTATAGTAGTTTCAGGTATACAACATAGTGATTCAATATTTTTATAGACTATACTCCATTTAAAGTCATTACAAAACAATGGCTACATTTCCCTGTGTTGTACAATACATCCTTGTTGCTTATCTATTTTATACATAGTAGTTTGTACCTCTTAATCCCATATTCATAAGGTGTCCCTCTCCCTTCCCCTTTGGTAACTCTGTTTGTTTTCTATGTCTGTGACTCTCTTTCTGTTTTTAACCTTTGAAAGGCTTGTTTACTTTGTCTGTAAAATGGGTGCAGTCATTATACCCATCTGGAAAATAAGATGATCCAGGAAAATAGAAGTCCTCAATAAATGTAAGTGAATATTTTATGACAATGATGGTGGCGTCAGTCCCATGGCCATGGTAGCTATAGCCCAGAGGCAGCCATACCTGGATGATGGGTTAGAACCAGAGAACCCTGTGCCCACACAGTTACCGGTTATACGACCTGAACAAATAACTTCTTCCCCAAAATGAGGGGTAATGTCCCTCGAATGTCTTCCATCCCCCTCTCTCTCCAAAGGCGAGGTGGAATTGGGTCTTATCAGGTTGGCTGTTAGCTGCATGCGTCTGGGTAAGACTCCACCTCCGGGGGCCCAGGTTTGTTTATAAAGTAGGGTCAGTGATTCCGTCACAGTCAGGGCTGCTGTGGAGCTAACACACTCTCTGGCACACGTGTGTGGCACGAAGCAGATGCTCAGGAAAGAGACATGATACACCAACTGGGAGTGTCCACAAAATCAGTCATGAAACCTGTGAAACGTCTTCATGGCTCTATTTGTTCTGTGATGACATAAATATAAGACCTCTGGTCCAGAAGCAAAATGGAAAGAAAGAAGAACTATAACTACCCCCTCTTGGCGGGAGAGACCTAAGCCCCTACTATTCCTCTTCCCAGCCCCCCACCGCTGCCACTGCAAAGCGCAAGGGTGGCTTAATGGACCTCATGCTGGGGAACCCGGATGAATTTTATTTGCAGAGAAGGCTCAGTAATGTCCAGGAAAGCACATGCATATGCATCCACATTGTATCATCACGTGAACTTGTGGAAAGCTGAAGCGGTTAGTAAAAGCTGCATGGACATATAGACACTACCAAACGTAAACTAGATAGCTAGTGGGAAGCAGCCGCAGAGCACAGGGAGATCAGCTCAGTGCTTTGTGACCGCCTAGAGGGGTGGGATAGGGAGGGTGGGAGGGAGGGAGACGCAAGCGGGAGGGGATATGGGGATATATGTATATGTACAGCTGATTCACTTTGTTATAAAGCAGAAACTAACACACCACTGTAAAGCAATTATACTCCAATGAAGATGTTAAAAAAATAAAATAAAAGCAAAGAACTCTGGAATTGTCCTCCCCCACTTAACAGCTGTGTAGCCCTTCAGGGCCTCCGTTTCTTCCCTGGTAAATGGCACTCTCAGCAAGGACTAGCTCCTGGAACTCCAGAAGGATCAGGTGAGATGGCGTGTGCAGAGGTACTTTGGAAACTGTAAAGCCCTGTGCAAATATGACACAGTGTTACTGGTCCAACCAGGAAAAGACCGTTGGAGATTTCCTGGGCTAGTTGCCCTTAGCCGTCCTACAGCCAGGAGGAAGCTACCCTCTTTTGTAAATTTTATACCTAGTTGATTGACGATGTTGCGGAAGCTTCCCTCCTGTAGAACAGAGGGTCCTGATTGTGTGCCCGCGCCCCTGACGGGTACGCACAGGCTCTGACTCCCGCCTGGAAGCCGGGCTGTGTCCACACGTGGTGGGTCCAGGCTCCCATCCCTCGGCCGCCTGCCTTTTCCTCCCGCCACTGCCCTGAAGCCGGCTGTCCCCGGGGGTTGCTGACGGCTCTGCCGCAGCTGTACAGAGGACCTGTGTCTTCCAGCCGTGTCCTCCTCAGATGCAGATGCTGCAATCCGGCCCAACTAGTGCTGTGAGGAGTGAGTGCACCCACTGCTCCCCGGGAGTGGAGCCAGAGGACAGAGGCCCCTCCTCTGTGACTCCAGGGGCAATTCTGGGGTGCATCCCACAGCCCCCAAAGGGCCCTGGCCGGGTGGGGTCCAGCGCCCCAACAGGGCCTTTATCTCCTCTCCTTATCCGCCCCCCTCATCCTAGGGACCACCTCCTGCACACCAGCCCTTGCTTCCTTGTCCTTTCTTCCAGGATCCCAGGCTTCACCTCTTAGCCAGTGGGCTGCCCCCAAAGATGATCTGGGAGCCCTCCCCCTTATCATGGCGCCACTGGGTCCCCATGAGCTTAATAGGGCCAGGGTTTGACGGAGCTTCCAAATGACTCGCTGAGTACCCAAGCTCAGAAAGGACCAGAATTTGGCCAAAGCTTTTCCATCCTTGTCCTCACGGTGGAGGCTGTGGTCTGGCGGGAAGAACAAAGCTTAGAAGTTAGAAAGTGAGGCTGGGAAACCAGCTCCATCAGTGACTTCTGGGTGAATCTGGGCAGGACACTTAAAGCTCCCTCAGCCTCACTGTCCCCACCTATGAAGTTGGGGTAATAACCCCACCTCACTACACACCCGGTGACAGTTACACTAGATGATGGGGTGTCACCTGAAGATTGGTGACTCTGATGGTGGTGATGGGCATCAATGTGCTGCCTGGCGCTTTCTGAGTTTGCGTTCTCCACATAAGGAAGGAGAGACTCTCTCTCTATGTACTCCTTTTCCCTTGATATTTTAAGGCAGTAATAAAAACTTCTGACCCCAAAACATTCTTGCTGAATTTGTCTCTTCTCCTCTCTTCCCCCGAGCCTTAATTGACCCTTTATTACTCTCTTGCTCATTCGTTTTCCATTTCCAATATAGTTCCAGGCGGGTAACTCTAAAGCTACTGCGTGAACCTGTCTAACCATAAATACAACTTGACAAACTATTTCCAAGCAGCCGGTAACATGAGAAGGGAGGCCACAGTCGCTTCTCGTCTCATTGAGCCTCACACGTCCTTTCAACACACACGGCAGACCCCAGGGAAATGTTATGATTTTGCTTAGACTTCAGACCATAAAAACTGATCCTCAACCTGGGCACCGACTTTCAGACCTGCCACTTCTCTCTGCTGCTAGAAAAGTCACGGCCATTATGAGAAGGATGCTGCAGGCCCAGGACAAAGAACCCGGCAACCCACGTCTACACACAATGTCGTTTGCACCCAGAGATGAATGGGGACTTGGTTTCTCATTATCAGGCCACCAGCTGAATGGGGGAGGGGGTGTCATCAGGGGAAAGAGATGTAGGCATACAGTTTAAATAATTTTTATTGGAGTGTAGTTGATTTACAAGGTTGTGTTAGTTTGAGGTGTACAGCAAAGTGAATCAGTTATACATACACATATATCCACTCTTTTTTAGATTCTTTTCCCATATAGGCCATTACAGGGTACTGAGTAGAGTTCCCTGTGCTATACATCAGGTTCTTACTAGTTATCTATTTTATATATAGTAGTGTGTCTATGTCAACCCCAATCTCCCAATTTATCCCTCCCCCCTTACCCCCGGTAACCATAAGTTTGTTTTCTACATATGTGATTCTATTTCTGTTTTGTAAATAAGTTCATTTGTACCATTTTTTTAAGACTCCACATACGTAGAATCTATGTAACGAGAATATTTAATCCTTGCTTAAGGGGCTTCCCTGGTGGCACAGTGGTTGAGAGTCCGCCTGCCGATGCAGGGGACGCGGGTTCATGCCCCAGTCTGGGAGGATCCCACATGCTGCGGAGCGGCTGGGCCCGTGAGCCATGGCCACTGAGCCTGCGCATCTGGAGCCTGTGCTCTGCAACGGGGAGAGGCCCGTGTACTGCAAAAAAAATTTTTTTTAAATCCTCGCTTAAAATTTTAGGATACCCACAGATAATTCCTTCACATAATATATAGAAAATGTAAGGCTATTGACTTAACATCACTCTTCCTATAGGTTGTGAGTGACAATGATCCGTTAGGTGTGTCTGAAGAAGCCAAGCTATGTTTACCTCCCGGAGTAGAAAACACTTTTCCTTCTTGCTCTCTGTAGGTGACCTGACTCATCAGCGTGGGGTACAAATTCAATCACATTTTTTTCTTATTAGTTGCTTGAGCCTCCACCTGCCCTTATTAGCAAAAATGTCTGTATTTCCCTTCTGAGGCTGAGGTGGTCCAAGGAAACAGCTGTGAGTCCACTTCCAGGCAGAGGGATGGAGCAGGGGACACTGGCCAGGTCTGCTCACCTGTCACCACTTCCTGCTGGGCACCCGTTTTGCCGGTCTGATGGCCACTGTCCGCTCTGCGCTGCTGCCTGGGCTGCCCTGCCTGGAGCCTGGGCTCACCCCCCGTGTTCATCCGCCCCATCCAGGATGGCTCGCCTTCACCCCCAGTCACAGGGCAGCCATCCAAGCAGCTGGCCTGGCTGTGCCCAGTCCCACCTCGGCCCCTGACCTCCTGCTGAGCTGGGTCCTTTGCTGGAGGAGGAGCTGAGTTAAAACCCCAGTCGGAGGGGCCTGGAGTCCTCATCTCTTCCCTTTCGAAGGCTTTGGGCTCTTCACCTACAATGGTCCACCCCCTTTCCCCGGGACTCTGAACCCCTATGGAGGGGATGGTGTCTCAAGTCAAATAAAAATTCACTCTCTCTTCTGCCTCTGAGAGATTTTGCTCCAATGCCTCCTGTTTAACAGACATCCTTTCCAAGGTGGATTTCTGCTTCTGCCACACAAAGCTGTGGTTGAACTAATTGCGTAAATAAAGTTTAAAAACCGGGTATTCATTGTTTACACACTAGTACCTCTGATGTGTAAGAGAAAGGTTGGCTTTCTTGAGTCTCTTACTGGCTCCCCCAGGCCTCTCCAACTCTAGCCAACTCTGTTGTCATCCCACACTCTTGCTGTAACGTTCCTGACGTCACCCTAGATGGAGTCCCGTGAACTTCACCTGCATGGAGGGGCACTCGCCCTGCTTCCCTGACCACCCGTCACTGCTTGTGGTCTTGCGGAGAGAAACCCTAAATATGACTCTTCATTTGTTCAGTGCGTCACATGTAAGCCAGGCTGCAGCGTGGGGCTCATCAGGGAAGGAGGAAAGGCACAGAGCAGGGGCAGGGGGCGGGGATGGGACCGCAGCCTGGTCATGACTGTCCTTCCCCAGTGTCTAGGCTGTCAAAATTCCCGAACCACTCAGAGAGCAGCCTCCAGCCTCAGGCAACAGGACATCACAGGGTAGCCCACGCTTTAGCCAAAGGGTCAGAGACAAATCCTGTGAAGGGGAACAGTTTCTCACACTGCCCTGGAACACCCTCCCCTTTTCCCCACAGCTACCGAAATCCTCTCCATTCTTCTAACACCTGTTCAAATGCCAAGTCCCAGAAAAAGCTTCCACCGATTTCCACAACTTGGGCCGTCGTTACTGGGACAGCGAGGCATCTCGCGCTCCATCATCTCGGGATGCATAACAGACAGCGAAGACTGGGGCCTAAACAACATGCACTCATTTCTCCTGGTTCTGGATGCTGGACGTCCAAGGTCAGGGTGGCCAGAAGATTTCATGTTTGTTGGGGAGCTGCTTCCTCGTTCATGGATGGCCGTCTTCTTGCTGTGCCCTCATGTGGCAGGACGAGAGCTAGAGAGCTCCCTGGGGTCTCTTTGTAAGGGTGCTAATCCCATTACGGAGGCTCCACCCTCGTGACCTAATTACCTCCCAAAGGCCCCACCTCCTAACACTGCTACGTCATGAGGTTAGGATTTCAATATATGAATTCTGGAAGGGGCTGGGCATGAACACTCAGCCCATAACACACACCAAATGAGTCACACAGATAGCACAGCTAGAGCCAAAAGAGACAATGACAAGTGTTGGCGAGGATGGAGGGGAGCTGGAACCACCGTTCACCACTGGTGGGAAGGCAGAGCGGTGCAGCCACTTTGGAAAACAGTCCGGCGGCTCCTCAAGTGGTTCAGCACAGAGCTGTGATGTGACCCAGAAACTCTGCACCCAGGCACTGAGCCAAGAGAAATGAAAATGTGTGTCCCGCCAAGGCTGGTACACGGACATTCAGAGCAGCACTATTCACAATAGCCCAAAAGTGTAAACCACTCACACGTCCATCACCTAAGGACTGGATAAACAAACGATGGGAAATCAGTACAACAGGATATTGTTTGGCAATAAAAGAGATGAAGTGGCGATGCAGGCACGACGTGGAAGAACCTCAGAAACGTGATGCTAAGCGAAAGAAGCCAGACACGAAAGTCCACATATTATATGATTCTATATATATATATATATATTTTTTTTTGCGGTACACGGGCCTCTCACTGTTGCGGCCTCTCCCGTGGTGGAGCACAGGCTCTGGACACGCAGGCTTAGCGGCCATGGCTCACGGGCCCAGCCGCTCCGTGGCATGTGGGATCTTCCCAGACCGGGGCACGAACCCATGTCCCCTGCATCGGCAGGTGGACTTTCAACCACTGCACCACCAGGGAAGCCCTATATGATTCTAGTTTTATTAAACATGCAGAATAGGCAAATCTATAGAGACATAAAGTAGATTATTGGTTGCCAGGGGCTCAAGGAGGAGAGCTGGGGTGAGAGGGTATGGTCATTACTATGGTACAAAGTTTCTTTTGGGGGTGATGAAATATTTTTAACTTTGATCCTGGTGATAGTTTCACATTTCTGTGAATATACTAAAAAAAACACCAACCTGTACAATTTCAACAGGTGAATTCTCAGGTATGGGATGGTATCTGAATAGAACTGCTACAAATTGAAGTACAGAAGAAAAGAAAGAGAGAAGCATGATACTTATTTATGGCCTGAGCAACAGGACAGGTCTGTTTATTGAGACAGGAAGACCCATTTAATGGCAGTGAGAGCTAAGAGCTCGGCCATGACCCTGACAAGATGGAGAAACACACTTGCACAGATGCTCCAAGCGTATGGTTGGAGGTGAGAGTCTGGATTTTCAGGGAGAGGCCTGACCAGCAGAAACAGAATTGGGGTAATAAGCACAAGCATGGTGTTTGAATCCACAAAACTGGAAGAGGTTCAGGTGAGGGCAGGTGAAGAAGAGAGTGGTCTGGATCAGAGCCATTGGGCCCAGCAATGTTTCAACACCAAGCAGAGAGACTGGAAAGGAGGCTGAGATAAGAGGGAGAGCATGGGCTGAGGGTCCCCAGAGGCCTGCAGGAGAAGCAGATGTAAGAAGGAAACGGTGCTGAATACCGTCAAGAGGTCGAATTAGCCAGGATCTAAATGTGCCCTTTGGGTTGGGCCTGGAGTTCCTCGGTGCCCGGCAAGAGCCCTAGCGGGTGGAGGGCTGGAACAGAGAGTGCAAAGCACAGCAGTGCTGGGTGGCTGGGAACGTCCCTGCAGGGAGCATTCCTGGACAACTGAGAGGAAAAGGGTCCAGGGGCTGGAGGGGGATAGGAGACCAAGAGTGGGACCTTTTTTTCTTCTTTTAAGATGTGAGATCCTAAAACATGCATGTATGTGCATGTCCATGATTTAACAGAAGGGCAGTCTTGGGGCAGGATTTCTTCTTTCTTCCTCAGGGGATCTCGGTCTTTGCTCTGAAGACCTTCAACTAATTAGACAAGACCCACCCGCATATGGAGTACAATCTGCTTTACTCAATATCTGCTGATTTAAACGTTTATCTCACCTAAACAAACAAACAAACAAACAAATACCCTTCACAGCAACATGCACAGTGGTTGTTTGGCCAAAAGCTGCCTAAGGAGCCTAACCAAGTTGACACATAAAATTAACCATCACACCACGTGAAGATGCAGAAACTCACTCTGAGTGATTAACAGGGGTGGACCTGTCAGTTGGCTGAGCCATGCTGCTAATATTTAATACAAGGTAGATTCCAACCCCAGACAATCTCCAGGGCCCTGGCTGGCCCTTCCCCTTTCCCTGGGGTCTTCAGCTGCAAACCTCCACCTCTCTGCTCTCAGGGCTCCCCTTGGGCCTCAGGGGGATCTCTGTGTTTCTGGTTCACATTGATCTTCACAGGGCGTGCTCTTAAGCTTGCTTATTCACCAGCATTATATGTGAATATACCTTAGACTTAGGACACCTTGACTTTCAATCTACAATAAATTTCCTCTAGAACTGCATCAAAATGAGAGAATGTAAGTGTCGCCTGACCACCCCTGCCTTTCCCATCATCCTCCCAGCCAGGGCCAAGGCAGCCCCACCCTTCAAGCAGCCCCCTGGGGAGCCCTCACTTCCCCAGATCCATCCTGATGGGGGCTGTCAGCTCCTGTCACCCCTCCAGGTTTCTGGAAATCTCCAGCCTGCTTACGATGAGATCACTGTCAGAGCTTATCCCTTTTAGCCTCAAATCACAGCTAAACTTGAGACTGTCATCTCTAATGACTCTCCCCAGGTTCGAGGCCAACATACGGGATTATGGTGTAGAAAGGAGAACTTGAAGCCGTGTCAGCTGGTCCTGCTCCTGGCATCACTCAGCCTCATCAACCTGCCGCCCCTCCTGGTTCCAGTGCAGCTGCCATGTCACTGGGCCTCCCCCGTCTTCCTCAGGATGCCCCCCAAACTCCAGCTCCATCTTCGCCCCCATCCACAGTCACAGAACAAGGTGGGGGGAACAGATGTCTTCTGATCATCAGCCCGTCACCTGGGCAGAAAAGCCCTCTGCCTCCAGGAAAATAGATGCCTCTCACTACATGTGGATTGTCTTCTTCAGAAGCAACTATACAACAGAAAAGAGCATCAAATTACTCTGCACCCAAGAACAGAGGACGAACCTCACCGCCCCCAGACTGATTCAGACCCCAGAGACTGATCCCCACGTGAAAATAGCTTATTTGTCTCTGACCCAGTCAGATGACAAGGCCTGTGGGCTGTGCTCTGCAAACGCAGGAGAAGCTGGGACCTGGGAACCAGGCTGCAGGAAGCTCGTAGCCGGGGCAGGAGGTAGGGAGGCTCCCAGGGGCCTGGCCTCCGTGAGTCACACATCAAGCCAGACCCAGGTAGGTGACGGAGCCGAGTTGCTCTGACTCACCGCCACCCCCCATGGACACAGGGCTCCTCCTGCCCTGCTGGGTGGGCGTATGGAAATGGGCCATGACTAATGGGGGGCTGCCACCAGCCTGGGTGCCGAGTTTTCCAGAGATAAGTGATGTTCTGATTCTAATTTCTTTTCGACCTCAAAATGTTGCTGGATATGTAAATGCAGTTTGAAAACCTTACACGTAATTTCCAAGTTGCTGAGAACATATTTGAATCACAGATTAAGAAAGCAAGACGGCAAGCGTCTCTTGTGTCTTTATAATAACAAGTATCTTGACTCACAGACACAGAAAACAAACCTATGGTTACGGGGGGATGTGGGGGATGGATAAGCTGGGACACTGGGATTGGCATATACACACTGTTGTATACAAAATAGACAATAAGGACTTACTGTGTAGCACAGGGAACTCTACTCAATACTCTGTACTGACCTATATGGGAAAAGAATCTAAAAAAGATTAAATATATGCATATGTATAACTGACTCACTTTGCTATACACCCAAAACTAACACAACATTGTAAATCAAATATATTCCAATTAAAAAAAAAAAAACAACGTTTTCCCTATTTCCTTTTTCAAAGGAAGAGAATTGGATGACTCTGCCATGGAACACAGTTCATAATTATTAAAATTGATTTTAAGGAAGAAAAAATGAGCTGGAATTTTCTCTCCCGATCTTCCACTCTTAATGAGCAGCCGTGAGCAAATGTAACTACAAGTTTGCCACCGGTAAAGCTATGTCTGTAGGACATCGTTTTCCAGGATAAAATGATGAATACCCTG
Source organism: Mesoplodon densirostris (assembly GCF_025265405.1). Taxonomy (NCBI): domain Eukaryota; kingdom Metazoa; phylum Chordata; class Mammalia; order Artiodactyla; family Ziphiidae; genus Mesoplodon; species Mesoplodon densirostris. Next base: position 7,749,473 of record NC_082669.1, on the reverse strand, counting down.
TTCAAGTCTGTTAATTGCCAGGCATCTCTTCACAATGGACATCAAGTGGAAAGACAGTAGTCTGGGTCCTGATCCTTCTTTGCTCAACTGTCTGTTCTAAACGGGCAGGAACCCACCTGTGATTCGCTGAACATGGTAAACATGCACAAGGGTTGATTATGCAAATGAATGAGTAGTGGCTGATTTTACACTGGGTGATGTGCACTTTTTTGCATCTGTTTTATGAAGGAATGTCAAGCTCGATTTCTCAAGGGCCATAAGGTCTTCAGTCTGGTCCACTGCAAGTGTGCTGTAGGAACCTCCACCTTAGCCAGAGGGAGCCCCTCCTCACTCTGTATGGCCCACTTCTCTCTTCCATCCTTTGCCTCCCCTGTTCCCCCAGCCCTGAATCTCAACCACTCGAACCTTAATCTCTAAAGGTTACTCATTTTCTGCTTCAAGTTCACATTTTCTTTCCCCTGAGATTTGCATAGACATTTTCCTTTCCTTGTTTGGCCTGTAACTCATGTCATCCTCCACTGAACTCCCAAACGTGTCATCATCGTGCTGGGCATTTTGTGCATGTGATTTCTTTCAGGTGAAATGAGACATGTGGGCAGCTCATGGGGGTGTACATGCAGAAGCTGTGGGGCATGTGCTGGGGGAATTGGAGAGAGAGTGGGAGATCCTGTGGATCTCTGATGCACCCTTTGGGCAGGGCCTCAAAAGGTTGGAAGGATGTGGACCTGGGAGGGAAGAGCATGAGGCAAGGAAGAGGGGTGGGGGTTGGGCTGGCCTGTCCAGGTGTGGAGAGCAGCAGGTGTGGCCACAGGAGGAGAGGAGGGAAGCCCATGGGGGCCGGAGTTTGAACCTAAAGCCACATGGATGCTTTCTGCTGGATGGGGGAATTTCAGTGTTCACCTCCTAGAGTAAGAGGTCCAACCTTTCTTTTGAAACACAGGGGTAATGAGAAAAGTGTCATTTGTGGAACTACATGTGTTCAGGTTTGTTGACTGTTTATTAGCTGAGGGATGTTGGACAAATTCACTTACCTTATTTGCATCCTCAGGTCTTCTGGGGTGAGATGGAGGTAGGAACACGCATTTCACGGGGTGACATGTGCGTGAAATGGGACGACACAGACTAGTGCCAACAGGATGCCCAGTAAATCTCTCTGCCCAGCCTGGCCTACGTCCCCAGGCTGTGCTGCCTGATACCGAATTGCAGTGAAGAAAGAATGTGAGGTTTAGCCCAGATAAGCAAGTATAGGGTGACCAGATGTCACTTTTGAGGTTTTTTAACTGAGTGGAACTTTTGATGCAGGAAAACAAGGTAAAAATTTCCCAAGGGGTTTCTACAAGATTTCCAGCACTTCCTAAATTAGCCCCAACCAGTAAAACCACGAGCGAAGACCTCCTGGCAGGGCCCGCATGGCCATTTCCAGTCCCAACCGAAAGCAGGAAGCCTTGAGACAAGTCATAACTCAACTCTTCAGTTGGCTTCCAAAATTATCCACGTTCAGATCCCTGGGCATTTATGCCAAAGATCAGGAGGTATTCTGATTTTATCTGTTCCAGATTATCGACTCATTTTTTTTTTTTTTTTTTTTTTGCGGTATGCGGGCCTCTCACTGCTGTGGCCTCCCCCGTTGCGGAGCACAGGCTCCGGACGCGCAGGCTCCGGACGCGCAGGCTCAGCGGCCATGGCTCACGGGCCCAGCCGCTCCGCGGCATATGGGATCCTCCCAGACCGGGGCACGAACCCGTATCCCCTGCATCGGCAGGCGGACTCTCAACCACTTGCGCCACCAGGGAGGCCCTCGACTCATTTTTGACCAAACCAATTGCAGATTCACTTCTAGCTACTGGAAATATTTTTACATCTTCCTCATTATCAACACACGCTAAGCACGGATCTCTCCCCGATGAGCAGTTCCCTGCAGCTGGCAGGAGCCCCTCTAAGCCGGAGCTCATGTGCTGTGAACCTGGGAAGGGGGTGAAAGAAAACCCTGCCCTTTGGGTTCAGACCCCCTGAGTGCCATTCCCAGCCTCGTCACTTATTCGCTGGGTGACCTTAAGCAAACTGTTTAAATTTGCTGTCTGGGCTTCCTATTCTGTAAAACAAAGAAGCTCCACATCCATTAGGACGACTACTATTAAAAAAGAAAGTGTTGGAGAGGAGGTGGGGGATGTGGAGAGATTGGAAACGTTTCATTGCTGGTGGGGATGGAAAATGGTGCAGCCACTGTGGGAAACAGTACGGCAGTTCCTCAGAAATTTGAACAGATAATCAGGGACAATCAGGACTAACCATATCTGGATATATTCTCCAAAGAATTGGAAGGACTGTCTCAAAAATTATTTGTATACCATGTTCATAGCAGCATTATTCACAATAGCCAAAAGATAGAAACAACCCAAGTGATGGATGAATAGATAAACAAATGTGGTATGTATATATATACATATATATACAACAAAATATATCCAGCCTTAAAAAGGAAGGAAATTCTGACACATGCTGCAACATGGATGGACTTTGAGGACATTATGCTCAGTGAAGTGTCTGTTGCAAAAGGAAAAATACTGTAAGGTTACATAATATGAAGCACTTAGTGAAATTCATAGAGACAGAAAGGAGAATTGGGGGTGCAAGGGGCTGTGGGAAGGATAAGGGATGGGGCCTTGGTGTTTAATGGGGACAAAGTTTCAGTTTCGGTGAAAGTCCTGGAGACAACGATGGTGATGGTTGCACAACAATGTGAGTGTACTTAATGTCATGGAAATGTACATAGTAGGGAGGTTCCTTAAAAAACTAAAAATAGAGCTACCATATGGTCCTGCAATCCTACTTCTTGGCGTATATCCGGAGAAAACTATAATTCAAAAAGATACATGCACCCCAATGTTCATAGCAGCACTGTTTACAATAGCCAAGACATGGAAGCAACCTAAATGTCCATCAACAGATGAATGGATAAAGAAGATGTGCTACATATATACAATGGAATATTACTCAGCCATAAAAAAGAACAAAATAATGCCATTTGCAGCAACATGGATGGACCTGGAGATTATCATGCTAAGTGAAGTAGGTCAGAAAGAGAAAGACAAATACCATATGATATCATTTATATGTGGAATCTAAAAATAAAGTACAAATGAACTTATTTATGAAACAGAAACAGACTCACAGACATAGGAAACAAACTTATGGTTACAAAGGGGGAAGGGGGAAGGATAAATTAGGAGTTGCGATGAACAGATACACACACTATATACAAAATAGATAAACTACAAGGTCCTACTGTATAGCACAGGGAACTCTACTCAGTATCTTGTAATAACCCATAAGGGAAAAGAATCTGAAAAAACTGCATAACTGAATCACTCGCCTATAACCCTGAAACAAACATGACACCATAAATCAACTATACTTCAAAAAAATAAAAGAAGTTTTAAAAATGTTAAGTAGTAATTTCATGTTATATGTATGTTAACACAACATTTTTAAACGGAGAAGCTCCTTTTTTCATGAACCGTGTTTAGTCATTACGGTTCTTCTTTATCAGAAATCCTGTCCTAATTCACGCTTAGATTCCAGACAAAGCACACTCATCCGTACAGGTGGTCACAGGACGTGCTGCCCACTGACTTGGCAGATTTCAGCACATAGAAAGCTCTGGCTCTGTCTTTAGGGTGAGGACCTTCCCTGGCAGGTGTTCAGCTGTAGTGGTCCAGTGCCCGATGGTCCTTCCAGCCTCTGGACACCTGGACATGCAGGTGTGAGGAAAACTCAGGCCTGGAGCACAGATGGTGATGCCAGGACAGGCTGGCCTCCTCCCTTTTCCTCAGCTATATTCCTGTCTTGTGCTATTCTCTCTCTCTTTCTTTTTCTGCTCTTCTTGGCTTTACATGAATGATTCTCCCTCCTGCAACTCTTTGATCACAGATCAACGAGCCAGATGGGAATGTCTCCATCTTCATCAAATAAGTTTAGTTAAGATGGCGGCAGCAGAACGACTGGGTGGCCATGGTGCCAGCGGAGGAAAGGGCCGTCCCGGGAGAGGAAACACCCTTTTGAGTAAAGACTAGAGATTATAGACTTGTCAGAGCACTGATCCTAAGTCAATGACTCCATTTCTCTTTGGAAAACATTAAATCCTTCTGAGACTGGCAGAGAGTAATAGACGTTTAGAAAATGGTGGACACGTTTCGTTATGTCACTTTGGGGAATGGGATGAAATCAAGTGACATATGTTTTCTTTGAATTATCAGATAATTCCTCCACTCTGGTTCATCTTCCATGAGCCTTTTCATTTTCTACCTTCTTAGGAAGCCTTTGCGTGGTAACTCTGCAGAGTCACAAGCCACTACGCCATTTGTTACTAGGGCAGAGATGATCCAGCTTCCTGCAAGTACCTTGGAACGTGGTTGCCAGTATTTCCCTCCTCTGAAGCGGTGGGCATGGCAGTGTCACTGATGCTGTAAGAACCCTGGGGTTGACGTGAACCCCAATGACCCCCTCCTGCATTCCCACCTGTGCCATCTTTTCCCCCCTTGCAGCAGGCAGGGGTGCTTGTGTGATCCACGGCATAAAGTAAAGGTATGGGGCTTCTGAGATTAAGGTAGGAAAGGCTCTGACTTCCCTTCCTCCTCACTCTTTCTGCCCTCTTCCTCTCCGACCCTGTGATGGATGGAATCCTCCCGCCACTAGCCTCGTGCTTAGACGTGGATGCTTCAGCCTCTTCCAATGACTGCATCCCTGGCCAACAAATTCACTGCAATTTTAAGACTCCCTCAGATGTCTTTAAGTTGCTAAATTTGTGGACAACGTTTTACCCAGCAGCAGATGAGTAATACCAACACCATCAGCGTTGTGTGCCCTCACATCTCAGGTTGTGCAGCTTCTTGCAGAAGAGCAGCAGTGTGGGTCTCCATCGTGAGAGTTTTTGACTCGCAATAGTTCTTAGTTCCCGTTCAGTAAAGCCCATAGAAACCCAAGCCCATCCCTTTTTCTCTGGTGTCCTGGAGGTTCCTGTGTCTTCCCTTGACTCCCCAGTGGCCTCTGTCCTGTGACCAGATGAGTTGAGTTCGTGCTACAGACCCAGACGGGAGCCTCTGTTTCCAACACCTGACATGCTGTCTGACCCCATCTCTGTGGTTTTGGCAGGTGAGTGAAACGGGGCGAGCGTGGCCTGCGGGCCACGTAGACATGATGCAAACATTAGTTCTGCCACTTAATGGCTTTGCACCATCTCTGGGAGGCTCAGTTTCCTCATCTGTAAATGGACAAATAAGAACCTTGCAGGGTCGTCATGAGGATGGAACAAGATGATGCAGGGAGTCTACGGGGTGAAGGACGTGGTGTTGCGATTTACTGATGCATAACCAACCACCCCAAAACTCAGTGGCTTCAAACACTGATGAGTAAGATCCCTGAGGGCTGCGAGGATAGGCTGCAGCTCTGGCCGACTGGCCTCAGCTCATCCACGCAGCTCCATTCAGCTTCAAGGTCAGTGGGGCTGAGGTCACATGTTGGGCCGTCGATCTTGGCCTCTGTTCTTCTCGTGTGACCACTCAGTCTCCAGAAGACAACACAGGTGTCCCTACTCGGTGGTCTCAGGGCAGAGTTTCAAGAGATCAAAAGCAAAACCAGTGGATCTCCCAAGGTTTAGACCCTGAACTTGCACAATCCCATTTCCATTCATTTATTATCAACTATACCAATACAAGTCACAGCTCCAGATAGCAGGGGTGGGAAATCCACACCACTTCTGGATGGAAGAGCCACAAAATCACATTGTCATGGGACACACGTGCACTTTGGAAGGAATCTCTGCCCGTATTCTGCAAGCTACCACGAACGTGTAGGAATCTGTATCTGTACGACTCGTTGCCCCCAGGGTTCCCAGAGCAGCCATTAGAATAAAGTTCTGGAGCCTGGGTGACCTCAGTTCGCTTCCCCACTTGGAAGGGTTCTCTGTGTGGCCTCAGGACAGATACTCAGCCCCTCTAAGGTTTACTTTCTTTACCTGCATTTTTTTTCATGCCTCCACTTTCTTCAACCCTTGTACTTTCACTTTTAATGCTATCGTCACACTCGGTCTTCAAAAATTAAAACAGAAGAGATAGGAATGGTGATGCCCACAAATGCTTCCTGAACCTCGGGCCCAGGTCCCCACAAGTGTCCCCCTCAGCCTCAGCAGGGCCCCGTGTGCGCAGTCCCCTCCGAACCACACGGGATCACTCCAGGGTCACCACCTGCCTAGACCCAAGGGAGCAGGTGACGAACTGCTTTCCATCTTTCGTTTCCTCAGCCTCAACCTGTAGCATCATTCCTGCTGCTTTTATGGTAAGGGGGGAAATGTCCAGCAAGGAGAAGCAAGTCCAGATACAAGAACCAGAGCGACAGGATAGGAGAGCAGGGGTCTTATCGCCTGTTTCTGTTGTGTCTCGCTTCCTAATGCTCAACAGAAAAAATGACCCATTCATTATCCCTGGACTTGAGCAATCCAGAAGCATCCTCCTCTCCTCACTGGGGATGAGGGAGGCGGATGGAAAACTCAGGAGGACCTAGGAGCATTCCTGTGCTGCAGGCCACCTCCCAAGGACGGGGCAGAGAACCTTTTCCTTCATTCATTCATTTAACAAACTCGGAGCACCTATGGCAGCCTGGGTGCTGCTTTATGTACAGACACCCCCGTCCGGGAGGAGCCCCCCAACTCCGCTTTACCATCCTTTCAAGGAGCATCGGACAGCCTGCCTTGCGATGCATGTAGTTGTCTGCTCATCTCCCCCAGGACAGAGACCACCCAGGGCTCACTGTGCCTTCTCCCCCAGTGTCCCCAGGGAGCGGACAGGGGACCCCCAGCCTAGCACCCCCCTGCTCCAGCTTATTTCATATCTTCAAAGAGGCCCCTCTCCCTCCTGCCTGGAAACTTTGAGCCTCTTTGCCTTCTGTCGGGGGGTGTTCCTCTCTCCCTGGTGACCGCGCTGACTCTCCTCCATCCTTCAGCTCTCTGGACAGAGGTTCCTTCCTCAGGGGAGCCTGGCGGAGCCCAGGCCAGGGGAGCTCCTTTGCTTTGTCCCGTCATGTGTGAGGTAGCATTCTCCGAGTAAGCATACACTCATCATGGGATATTTTAGTTAGTCTTCACCTCTGTCTTTGAGAACAGAAACTGTGGACGTTTCATCTCAGTGTCTTACCCCTGCCCCTGGCATGGTCCTTGGCAGTGGACTCTCAATTATTATCTGATGAATAAGTGAATGAATGAACGAACCTCCCTTGATGGTCTTCAGAGATAACCCCTGAGCCTGCAGGTGACCAAGCAGGGTCCCAGGCAAAGCCCGCACCTGGGAGCAGGGTCCTTCCCAAGAGGCTGGGTCCACCTTCATCTCCTCCTCTTTCACGTCCTCAACCTGGAGCCTCGTGTCTTCACCTCTGTTCTGAGAGTCCCTCCTGTTATTTCTCCAAGAAAGACTGGGAGATACTCCTGTAAGCCTTCTGCTGGCCACTCAAACCCCAGATCCAGGCCCCATCCATGCCTTGTTACAATTCAGAGACAAACAAGACAGAAAAGGCTTAGCATAACGCACAATTCTAAGTCGGGATTCTTGGGCATCTTCAAAGGCCACCCGGTTGCGAGGCGCTGGTGAGGACACAAGAGCATCAGGAAAGCTGTGTCAGAGGCAGGAGTGTGTCCTGGTAAAGAGGCATCCCCGCCCGGCAGACACACAGACACAGCTTCCCACTGGCTGCTCGTCTGGACAGCCTGCCCAGGCTGCCAGCAGGGCCTGGCTCTTAGGGGAACTTGATCCCATGTTCGAGGGGCCAGGTCATCGCTGCAAGGACCAGAGGACCAGGACACACAGCTACCATCCGCTGGGACACTGGTCCCGGTGAGGAGATGCTGACAGAACCCCAGAGTGGAGCAGCCAGTGGTCAGATCTTCCTTGTTTCATGAACGATTTGAGTCACAAGGAAATGTAAACCAGCCAGAACGTGGCTGGTCAGGCCTGGCATCTTTTTTTTTTTTCTTTTAACATCTTTATTGGAGTATAATTGCTTTACAATGGTGTGTTAGTTTCTGCTTTATAACAAAGTGAATCAGCTATACATATACATATATCCCTATATCTCCTCCCTCTTGCATCTCCCTCCCTCCCACCCTCCCTATCCCACCCCTCTAGGTGGTCACAAAGCACAGAGCTTATCTCCCTGTGCTATGTGGCTGCTTCCCACTAGCTATCTATTTTACATTTGGTAGTGTATATATGTCCATGCCACTCTCTCACTTTGTCCCGGCTTACCCTTCCCCCTCCCCGTATCCTCAAGTCCATTCTCTAGTAGGTTTGCATCTTTATTCCCATCCTGCCCCTAGGTTCTTCATGACTTTTTTTTCCCTTAGATTCCATATATATGTGTTAGCATACAGTATTTATTTTTCTCTTTCTGACTTACTTCACTCTGTATGACAGACTCTAGGTCCATCCACCTCACTACAAATAACTCAATTTCGTTCCTTTTTATGGCTGAGTAATATTCCATTGTATATATGTGCCACATCATCTGTTGATGAACACTTAGGTTTCTTCCATGTCCTGGCTATTGTAAATACTGGGCATGTACCCTGAGAAAACCAGAATTCAAAAAGAGTCATGTACCAAAGGGCCTGGCATCTTAACAGACATTTTAAAATGGCTCTGTTTTGGCCTAAGTGCAATCAGTGCTGCTGAAGGCCTGGAGCTGAGCTGAGGGCAGACCACACTGCCACTCCTGGAGGTCTCCAGGCACAGACAGCCCGACAGGTGCTGCTGACGCCTTGAAATCCAGGCTGCTCCTCCCACGGGAGCTGTCTTTGTGAGAAGCGCATGTCTGGGTCACGGTGGGAAGTGGGAGAGAAAAAAGTACAGGAAGGAAATTCTCTCTCTCTCCCCCTAGAGGAATCCTCCTTCCCCTAGGACTGGGGAAGGATCGGGAATTGCACCAACCTAAAGATCAGAAATGCCTTTCGTAGCTGAACCTGCAGGTGGGGCACCTGGCCAGCAGGTGGCAGTAGTGATGGGTCCTGGCACCCACCAATCAGAACGGGCTCCCAGCTCTGGGTGAGAAACAGGCCAACTCTGTGGGTGACGCCCCTGTCCCCCACTCAGCTGGGCGACAGCTCAGCATCTTCTCTCGGGCAGGGGCTGTCACTCTGACACCTCAGCTCCCAGCGTCGCATTTGGGGAGCAGGACTCGCCCTGCAGTCGGCCAGGCCGGGGGTCTGCAGGGGCTGCCCTCCGCCCTCCCCCAGGCTGAGCGGGAGGTGATTCCAGGGGAAGGAGCGGCCTGTTCCAGAAGCCAAGGGGTGGGGGCCTGCAGCCTGAGGTTGTGCAGGTGGGAGAGGGGACGTCTAATAAAACGCGGGGGGTGGGGGGGGCAGCTGGGTCCTTCCCTCGCGGGGCCGCACGACAGCAGAGTCCATCTGTGTAACGGGTCACCTGGGCTAGGAATCCCTCCTGGAATGAGCGGCTGGACCAGGACTTCAGGTGGGGAGGCAACAGAGGAGGGGGTGGGCCTGGGGGAGTCCGCCCAGCCTCCCAACCCCCAAGTCTAAGCCGGGGTCCCTGCAGACCCCACAGCGTCCTCTGTCATCTCTCTTCCCTCACGTCAGCGTCACTGGCACCACCACATAACTTGTCTGTCCCCTGGATGACGCTGGGCACTCTGGAGACTGCTAGAAAGATGCTTCTGCGCTTGTGTCTCCATGTGTCTCAGTGTCCACACACAGCGGGTGCTCAGGAGACGGTGCAGCAGCAGGCGAGGGACGGAGCTGTCCAGTGCAGGCAGGGGGGATGGTGCCTTCCCGGTGGCTACACCGAGGCGCAAGGCACGAGGGGAGAGCGGGAGCCCTCCTGTACACCTTGGGTCGCGGCCCCATGGCTGGTTTTGCCCACGATGGTCGGGAGGACGTCCAGAGCTAAGCGGGGAAGCCTGGGCACCAGCCCGGGGGGCTCAGGGGAAGCCGATGTTGGAAAAGGGGTGTGTTGGTTGTCACCTCAAGCTCATCCACTCAGAACTGCCTGGGCTGAGGGCTGGGGTACAGGTGGGGGCCCAGGGACCACGTCTCTCATGGGGAGCTCAGCCTACAGCCAGAGGAGCAGGGGGAGATAAAGTCAACGCAGTTATTTCCCCCCCAGTGGACCCTGGTAGCGGCTGGCGGGGTGGCGGTGGCCAGTGTAGCTTCCTTGAGGAAGGGACTTGAATAAGACCTGAGCCTTGGAGCCCCCATTCCAGTCACGAAGGGAGCAGTGGGGCTGGGGAGGAAGCGGAGGATGCGCAGCCGGCAGACACCTCCATGGGGACGTCCAGGCCAGGAAAGGAGGCGGGTCTTCCTCTGAGAACGGGGAAGGGGTTTGTAGGGGGGGCTGACAGAGTCCAGTGGTGGGTACAGCTGTCTCTCTGGTCTCTGTGTGAAAAGAGATTAGAGGGCAAGCATGCACGTGAGGCCATAGCCCTGGTCCAGGGAGATGGGGCAGGAGTTTGCAGACAGGGTGAGGAGAAGCGTGTAGGTGCAGGATGTGGTCAGAAGTGAAGGTGAAGCTGTGAAAACCTGCTGATGGAGCAGGTGTGTCAGGGCAGAGAAGGGGGGACAGTGAAAAGGGAGCTGGATGAAATGCCCTTGAAAGTTCGACCGTGTGACATTGAGGCCACATGGCTGGAGACGGTGGTGTGACGTCGTGAGGTTTCTGGCGAAAGCCACCTTTCAGTTGATGGAGGATTGAGTGGGAGTATCGATGCTCACTTGGGTACCAAATAATGGGGGGGAGGTTGGATGCTCACTTGGGTACCAAATAATGGATGCGATGATGGATGCTCACTTGGGTACCAAATAATGGATGCGATGATGGATGCTCACTTGGGTACCAAATGAGGGATGGGAGGTTGGATGCTCACTTGGGTACCAAATAAGGGGGGGGGAGGTTGGATGCTCACTTGGGTACCAAATAATGGGGGGGGGGACTTAGATGCTCACTTAGGGGCCACCTGACACCTCTCCTGCTGGTGCGCATGGCAGGCCCACACTGCCTCGCCATTGGTCCTGCCCTTGGTCCTCATCACAGACGCACACTCCTCCCCAGGCTGGCCTCTCGGTCCAGTTCATTTGCCCTAAGAAGCCCTGCTTTCCCCATTGCCTGCCGCCTTTCTCCAGCTTGCCTGTGTTCTTTTGTTTCTTTATGGTCTTAGCACTGATTAGAGCGAGGCCTCCCGCCTCTTTATTAGCTGCAAAGAGCATCCACATGTGCGGAGAGCTTTCTGACAAGAGCAGACGGAAAGAGGCCATAACTGAAATCACAGAACGGTCTTGTCTGATCAGAAGTTGTTCTCTCTTCTTTCTTCAAGAAGAGAGATGAGGCATGGAGGACAGAAGCCACTTCTGTTAAGAGACCCCAGACTTTCCTCGCAGCACCGTACCACGACTGAGGTGTCCCACCTCGACGGACAATGGGCAGAGCTTATTTTAGGTTTCTCTGAAGAAACTGTCCTCCTCAAGTGTGAGGATCTATTTTTCAGGAATAAAATATTTTCAAACATTTCCACAGAACCTTAGAAAGGCTTTAAAACAGAAAACTAAGGAGGCTTCCTGCCAAGGGGAGAACAAATCCATAAAGCCAGATCTTTGTTTACGTCACAAAAATATTTTTTTTCCAAAGCATAATAGGTTGTTGCTTTTTTAGATGTCAGCACTAATTTGAGTATTATAAACTAATAGGCAGGTATTTTTCAAATGAGAAAACTGAAGTGTTTGTCCAAGAGCACACGGCTTTCCAAGGGTGGATTTCAGGCTGGAGTGGGTATTTCCCACCCGACCCATGTGACAGCCAGCATGGAATCTCGAATCAGGCGGAAGAGCCACAGGGCAATGGGCACATTCACAACGCCTGCTGGAATGAATGTTTTCCTTCAGAAGACATAGATTTTGAAAATCTTTACTGCAAAGTCTGATGGCTGTAACTTTATGTCTTTTCAGTGAGACCACAGGACAGGCCAGCAGCCTCAGGACTCAAACAGAAGCATCTCTTTGCTGGGAAAGTCACGGCCACGTGCGGGACCCCCAGCGCCGTGTGCCTGGCTGGGGTTAGCAGGTCACTGGACCCGCCGGGGATGCCACAGAATCTCCTGTCCCTCCCTGCCTTGTCCCTGCCCGGAGTCTGCTGGCTGGACTTTCTCCTCTGTGGTTCCTTTGAGCGTAACTCAGACAATTCCACACCTTAGGCCCCCTGCCACCCCTACAGACCCTACAGGCTCTTTCCCTTTCTGGAAGGAGGTCGGAGATGGAGGAGACTCCACTCGTGCTTCTTCAGATTCGGACGTGAAGCCTGGGATGTGAACTGAGTTGCAGCCTGGGCGCTGCCCTCTTGTTAACGGGAGATGCTACCAAAAATACCTCCATCTGTCACACTGAACATGGAAGTAGCAGGTAAATGAAATGATTCTCCAGAAAGCAGAGAAGGTTGGTCCAGAGACCTTGTCTGCATTCCAGCAGCTCTGCTGGGAGGAGCATCGCAGTCTGTACTTACAGGGCTCGTGCTCTGGGCAGTTACCTTATTTCTCTTCCACGGTGCCCTGTGAAATAAATACTGGCTGGGTAATGCTTTCACAGGTGGAAGCAAACACCCAGAGAAGTTATCTGCCCTAAGTCACACAGAACACGCTGGAGCTGGGGTCAGGGGCTTTGGGCCTCCAGACCACATATTCCTAACCATGTCCTTCTGCTGATCCACGTGGAATGTTCCCTGAAGGCCTGCTAGGCATTGCACCAGCCACTAGGTCACTGAGTTAGCAGGTGGCGTCCGTGGCTTTCGCCGGACTCGCCCACCAGCGAGTGATTTCACTGGGTCTAATGGGAGTGTGTGCAAACCGACCAGGGAACTTCGCAAATCTCTCCTTATCTGGGCGGTCTCGGCTGTGCAATAACCGTGTGCCCAGCACAGGCCTGGAGGACAATCGGTGGCTTCGCTGAGCAGCCCTTGTGCAACCAGCTGCATCCAGAACCCTCTTACCCAAGACCACTGCCAAGGGCGGAGTGTGAGAGCTGGAAGGCCGTGGGGCCTCAGCCTGGGTATGGGAGGCAACGGATGGAGACAGAAGTTCCCCCTCTCTTCCTGCTGCCGTCACGGGTGGGCTGGGCGTGGTCAGCACCAGGCCTCGGTTTCTCCTCTTTAATGTGTCATGATAAATGCCTGCCTATCCTCCTTCATAAGGCAGTATCAAATGAGCAGAGGTTATTCAACAGGTGCAAAAGAATGGAATTTTACTCATACCAGCGTGTCTGTCTGTCTCTCTGGGTCACAACTACAAAATGTGGGACATCACAACCCTGGGGGGCCAGAGCCAGGTACCCGCTGCCCACGGGCATCAGGGTCACCTCCCACCTCTTCATCTTCTCAGTTTCATTTCACGCCATCCATCCCTTTTGTCCCCCCGAGGCCCCTTGTAATCTCATATCTTGTGTCCTTAGAAAGGATGCACACGTATTATAATAAATACCTCTTGTGACTTAGGTTTTGAGTATTGGTAGCAGCTTTTTGGTGAAGGGAAAATGACAATACCCACATCACAGGGTGCGGTGGAGAGCCAGTAACGTTGTAGATCAGAAAAAAACAGATTGTAAAGGAGCAGACACATTGATGAATTGTACGAATTGTGTTTAGCCACAAAAGTTTTTAAAAGTTGATCTGCTTGCTATTTGTTAGGTGCTAGTCATGTTTTGGGGAACGGACACAGGTTAATAGTTTTTAATATAAAAGTCTCTATTTCATAGTATTAAATCTCTATCTCACAGTACTAAAACGTGACTTGTTTTAACGTTTATCAAAGAAAATTGCAAACATAAACTGCGATGTCTGGTTAAGGATGAGTAAAATTAACACAATGAGTAATTACGATTGCGCAGCTTCTGTGAGTGACGTAAGGGGTACCCATCGGGTATGTGGGATGAGAGAGCGGTGAGCTCTCTGCCGGGCTGCAGGGGGGACTTGAATGTGCTTGTTTCCTCCACGCCCCACGTGTCTGCCTGCGTAGTCCTGAGCACTGCTGGCTGGTGCAGTCAAACACGTACCGTGGGCTGACGAACACCATGCCGTCCATTCTTTCATTCATTCGTGTGGTAACCATCACTAAATACCTGACAAGTGGCAAACACCGTGCTTGAAACTGAAGGTTTTCGTAAATGACTCAGCACAGGTCCTGCACTAACAGCCTGTCTGACGTGGAAAGTGGGGCCTCTACGCGGCCACAGCAATCACATGGATGCGCGTGGCAGCCCCTAGGAGGCAGGGGAGCCACTGAGACCAGAGCCGGGTCATTTTTCCTGCTTTCTTATTCCAGGGTCCTCGCTGGCAGGAGCCTTCCCTCTGGGGCAGATGCGGCCCAAGGCAGCTACAGGAAAGGAGAGACGTGAGGTCAGCCAGGTGTGTTCTGACCCCGTTCAGAGGTCCCGGCAGCTGAGCACAGAAGCTGACTGGTGCCAGGAGGCGTCCACTGATGCACACGTCTGGGCTCCGAGGGACTGTGGGACCCATCACCTGCCCTCCCAGGGCCTGGGTCACCTCCCAGGCTGTGGAAAGTTGAGCAGGGCCAGCAAGGCCATTTGCCCAGGGCCCAGCAGTCAACAGAGCCTATGCCCGCCTTCCTGTGTCCCCTCCTTTGCCCCTCCTCACCCAGGCCTGCCCTCCTGCTGCCCTGTCCTTGGTCCTGCATCATAGGATACTCTAGGCCACAGTTCACACTGGATGCAGTTCCACATTCTTGGTCCTGGCTAGGATGCATTCAGGATGCGGGAGGAGAGGCGGGCAGAGTTGACCAGGTCAGGAAGACATGGCTCCGTCCCTGAGGCCACGATATATTGGGTGGGGAATGCAGGTGCACCGGGAGATGGTACCAGTAAACCGAGGAAGTGTGCCGATGGGGTGTCCGGCGTCGGGGGCGCTGGGCTGAAGAGCTGGGCGGTGAGGCCGGGGTGGGGACTTTGGCGTGGGCCCTCCAGTCAGAGCGAGGTCGAGGCAGAGGGAGCCCTGTGCCCCTCCAAGGGGAGCATATGGGCCAGACCACGGCACCGGGTGATGATGCCAGGCCCCCCACCCCCGGCAAATAGGACCGAGGTAGGCAAGTGCCTCAGATGAACCCCCTGCTACGTTCTTCCAGCCTCAGTCCAGCTGCTTCCCTGGGCGCTGAGAGCAGGAGGGCCTCTGTGTGGCCACTGGACAGGCTCAGGCCACCAGGGCTCGGCCGGGCAGCGACTCTGGGCCACACTGGAAGCAGCAGCATGATGCACAGGGTGGCGGGTCAAGGGCAGGGGAGGGGAGGGGCGCCGGGCAGGCAGAGGACACCGGGAGAATCTACCCGGCGGGTGGGGAGGACGAGCTCTGCACCGGGCGCCCCTCGTCCGTGCCCCTCCTCCCTCCCCCCCCCCCCCCCCCCCCCCCCGCTCCTGGGCTCCAGAACAGCACTTATCTCTAAATCAGGCACGCACGCGGCCAGGACGCGTATCTTCAGCGGGCCTCCAGAGAGTTGGAAACCACATCCGTACCTTGGCTTCTACACGAGAGGAACTGCCCCGTGCTGGAGAGCCCCTGGGCTCCGCCAGCTGCCTCTGCTTCCTCCCAACAGCCGCTGCCCTGCCCGCTGGGATGGGGTCTCCTCCCCGCTGGAGAGCGCGGCCGGCTGCTATTCTTGGCTTTTCCACATGTGCACGCTCTGCGCCCCTGCACTCGGCCCACACACGCTCAGCACCCCCCTCCGCAGGCACACACACACACAACAGCACCGGGCCTGTCCCTGCCCGTTGGTCACACAGCGTATGGTGGCGCTCGGGGCTGGATGATGCCTGAGAGCGGGCCTTGGCCCCAGCCCCGGTGGTGGCGGGGAGGTGCTGGCTTCATCTAGGCCGGGGCGGGGGGATGGGGGCAACTCCCCAGGCCCCTCCCACTGACCCTTGCTCCCGTCCATCCCCCTTTCCAGCACGCACTTCTGTGGATCCCTCGCACGAGGTGCCTTTGCTTTGCTGGCACTGAGCCCAGAAAGGACAGGAGCGTGAGGTCAGACCCCAGGGTCTGCGGGGGTGAGGCCTCCGTTTCCCCGTCTGTAAAGCAGGGAGCACTTTCACTGCCTGGGCTGGGGGAGGGGACGCAGCTGCTCACCTGTGCTCTTCAGGAGGCAGGTCAGGCCCATCCCACCGAGGCCTAAGGTTCCCCAGGGGAAGGAGGCCCACAGAGCACAGGCAGGCCAGGCCCAGCAGCTTGGAAGTGGAGTCCAAGAGGGAAAACTCTTATGTCTGGAAGGAACATGCTGTCGAGTGGGCAGGCGCTCCAGTGCTCATCACGCCGTTTCTGCAGGGACCGTCCAGGCTCCTGTGCAGGTGGGCCAGCTGCCCAGTGTCTGCAAAGCAGCAGCCCCTGCTGTCCTGGAGATTCTTGGTGACAGTGCAGAGCAACAGAGAATCACCCGTGGACCCGCTCCCAGACCTGGTCTGGGGGCGTCTGGCTTCCTTCCTCAGGCCTCTGCTGCCCCCTGGGAAGCTGGAGAACCCCACCGTTCCCAGAGCAGCGTGGAGAGGTCCCCCAGATCTCCCAGGCACTCAGCTCACGCTGGGCATGGATTGGTGGCTGTAGCTGGGAAGGTCCTCACAGCAGAGTCACATCTGCAGCAAAGACGGGACAAGAGAGGGTCTGCTGGCTGCAGGCTGGCCTTGCCCGGCACGGCTCTTCTGAATGTGTGTCTTTCTCCCCCTTATCTTTTTCTCTTAAGGCCTGTCCTTTCCTAGATGTCAGAAGTCACAAAATTCCCCTTATCTTTCCCTGTGTTTCCCCAGTTTTCCCACCTGCCCCTCTGAGATAATCTGTAGAAGATGTAGCACGGCGACAGGCACAGAGCAGCTGGTCGAGCAACACCTGTCAGCCCATCCCCTCTGTCCCGCCATGACCTCATGAGGCTCAACACCGGCCCGGACCTCTTGGGGCCTTCAGATCAACAGTCAAAATGAAGGGATGTGAACGTGCATCATTTAATTTACAAAACTGCAACCAAGTTCTGTGTGACCCAAAACTCAAGAATTCGCTCATCTGGATGAGGTCTACCTGGTGGTATGGATAGATGGATATCCCTTCAGCACTCAGCAGCAGACTCAGGTCCCAGAGCAGGGCGGCGAGTCAGACGTCCATCTGGGTCTGGGTGCTGCGGCGTCCAGGGGTGGAGGACCAGACACACGGTGTGCCGGGTGCCAGCTCTGCAGGGTCGGGGGTGCCAGCAGGAGGCAGGACACGCAGCTGGGTGTCCTGGGGCTCATGGCCCTGCTTCAGGATTTAGGCTCCATCATGATCCCGCAGGTTCCGCCTGGGGGAGCCTAGCTCAGCAGGGTTCAAACTAAGGAAGACGAAGTTCGATTTGGACCCAAAGGCAGAGCAAGAATCCGGGAGAAGGAACTGGAGCCGAAGGGAGCAGCTCGGGGTCATTTCAAAGCCCCACATGAGGAGTCCTGGGTCCTCAGGGACCACTGCTTGCCTCCCCACTTTCCAGGTGTCCCTGCCAAGCCCCCTTCAACCACAGGTGAGAGTTCGGAACCCACACGTCCGATCGCAGCATCAGTTTGCAGGTGGAGTCAACAGAGTCTTGGGGTGGCCGGATTTAAGAATATTCTGTCCCTGAGGTGAAGAGAAAGAGAAGTCCCCGGTAAGCAGCAGTGTGTGCACGTGTGTGAGAGGGAGAGAGCGGGGGGGGGGAGCGCTGAGACACCTTCCTATCGGTTCAGAGAGAGGCTTCTGTGTACGTGTCATAAACCTTCTTGTGTCACCTCCGCTCCCCAGAGGCGACCTTTGGTTCTGGCCATCAACCCGTCCACCTAACATTCCCCCAACAGCCCTTCCTCAAGCAGTGTTCTCACTACCATCTCAGGCATCATGGGAGAGTGTGCAGGCCTCACATCCAGAAACCGCGGGTCCCCACCCCGGCTCAGCCAAAGATGCTCCGAGTGACACTGGGCTAACAAACCACTTCCCACTTTGGCCCAAGCTTCCCCTTCTCTGACATGAGGGTTGGGCATGGATCACACCTCGGGCCCGATTCAGCCCTTAGGTCCCCACAGCTCTGTACTAAAGAGCCCAGGCCTGAGCTCTGATTTCTTGGGGTTGGTTGCCACTTGGAGTTTTCACTCTAACCATGTTTACCATGCTTTGGGGCCCTTTGATTTTGGACCAGATCACAGCTTTTTCCAAGCATGGGTAATGCACCCGGCCCCCTGGGCTGTGCATTGCAAAATTCCAGACGTTACCCATTTCATAGGCCCCTCTGTGAATGGTAGCTCCACTGGGTGTCCTAGTGGCCTCACTTCCATGTCCCCACTGTGCACGTCACTGGACAACAGCCATGAGAGCCGAGGCGGGGCTAGCTGGATGTGCAAGGTCAGGGTGCATACGGTACCACCCACCCAATGGGGTGGGTCAGGACAGTTGTCCCAACGTATCTCCTGACTGTACAGTCATGGACTTTCCATCCTGGAGTGTTCTGAAGCTGAGAAGTCAGAGGTGGTCTCCGGTGGTCTGTGACACCAGCTGGCGTGGATTCTATAATACTGGTCACTCAGGGTGGAGACCTCGTGGGAATCTGGCCTTACAGTGATGCCGCCCCTCTGATGTGCTGGGGAAAGCACTCATTGTGCTGAATTTCTCACCGGAAATCCTACCACCCGTTAGCTGGCTGGGATATCCAGGAAAACAAGCCAGAGATGATGGTTAAACAGTCCCAAGCATTTCAGGGAACTGAGTGAAAACATTTGTACAGAGTTCTCTCTACTCGTGTTGCCTGTTTGAAGCCCGAGTCCATTAAGACTTGAATGCAATGAATCCCCTGCGACTTCCTCAGGCCATCAGAACACACGGCATTTCAGAAGCGCAGAAACGCACAAGTCAGCTTGGATCGGTTAAGTTGCTTTCCTATCTGAGAGAACATGGTGGGGATATCTGACCAGTGTTTTATTGGTAACGATAACAACAACTGGGCAAATCTCTTTGCTCATTTCACCGATTGATATTAGAGACACTGTTTAAATGCCCGAGAGAAGAACCATCTGTGAAGATGAATTGGGAGGGCTATGATGCAAACTCCCTTATCGAGGTTGCATTGTGTGCTTGGCATCTATTTCATTATCTCCCATTTCCTACTTATAATGTAATGACCAGCCTTTTCCTGTTGCCCAAGGGTAGCAATTTCCACTTTAGACAACACATTTCTTACATATACTTTGGTAATCGCGGACACCTTGATGTTCTCTATACAGGAGTGTCCTGCCCTTCTTTGGAGCAGAAATGTCAGACTCTCTTCTCTTCTTTGCAGGCAGGAAACCAGTGACCAAAGCTCTAATCAAAAATCTGAGATTGCACAGCTCTCATGGTGATGAAATTGGAGTCGTCTTTAAAGGCTAGAAAGGAGCCATTCTGAGGGTGCCACCGGGTCACCCAGCCTTTGGGAAAATGTGGGCCAGCAACCAACTTCTCAGAGGGCCAGACCACCAGGAGGAGGGAACACACTCCTGAAATAAACAGGAACCTCATTCAGTTTAGAAACAAGACTTTCTCACTATATCCAAACAGCAGCCTTGATAGGGTGAAAGAAAGGTATTGCCTGCCCTCCCTGGATGATGTCACAAAGGTGAGGTATCTCTTCACAGTGTCCATAGGTGGTGAGAGTCTAAGCCAGGTGTGCTCAGAACTCCCAGGCCCAGGAAGAGCCCAGGTGTTGGGAGCTGTGATCCCGGGACCAGAGGAAGGGTGAGCACCATCTGAGAAAGGGAGCTGTGACCAAACCAAGGGCATAGTTGGAGCCTGAGAAGACTGAATGCTTTTGAAAACGCCCTCAAAACAGCTGTCCCATGTCCTGCTTGTGAGATCATCCAGGTAGAGAGGCCAGAGATTGGCTGGACTTAGATGGGCTTGAAAGGAAAGGGTTAGGTTGGAGGAGGAGGATTGAAGGTGACAGATACTCTCCAAGTCACTGAGCACTCATGCCCTCCATCCTCAGAGGAGCCTGGGAAGCAAGGAGAATTCTCACTCTATAGACATAAAACTAGGCTCAGAAAGGTGAAGGAATTTTCCCAAGGTCATGAAGCTGACAATGGAGGAAACCGAGATAACCACTCAGGAGAGGGAGGCTTCAATAAGGTCCACGGTTTTACCACTAGGGGTTCATCACTCAATGTCCACAGACAAGCAGCACCTGGATCACTGGAATGCTTGTTAGAAATGCAGACCCTTGAGCCCGGCCTCAAACCTTAGCATCAGAGTCTGCATTCTATCGAGATTCTCAGGTGATGAATCTGCCTTCCTGTGGTTTGTCCTCTAGTCCTTTAGGGTCAAGTCTCAGCATCCAAGCCAGGTGGTGGCATGTTCCCAGGTCAGGAAGGGGCTGTGGAATCTCTGGAGAAGGAGTCCTATGAGGCAGAATAAGCAAAGTCACCCTGAGAAAGTAATGTTCTAATGTGATAATAAAATGCAGACAGAAAGTGATGATAAAGTGAGAGTTCATGAAAGACAGGAAGATCAGTAGATGTTGCCTCTGTCATTGATTTTGAGTTTACAACTCTTTGTCCATCTCTGCATCCAACCATTCATCCAAATTATTGAGGATAAAACGTCTTGTAAGGATACAGGTTATGTCATGACGTTAGCTTATTTTGGTCAGCTTGGTCAATACAGAGGAGTTAAAGTAGCATGTCTTCAGACTTAAGCTGAGCTTCCAAGTTTAAATTATCAGAATTCTCACCTAATGGAGATGACCACACTGCAGTAGTCTTTAGGAGATGGGGTATCTCTTAAAGAGAGAGCAAGACCATGCAGAAATCAAATGAAGAGGCAGTGGTCCAACCAATGGTAGCACCATGCCTGAGAAAAGGGTACCAGATGGTTTAGAAAAGAGAGACGGGGGACGATGTGAGTGAGTGCTTGCCAACAGTGCCCAGAGAAAAAGGACTGGGCAGATGTTAGCATTTCAGAGACCTGAGTAGTACCAGGAATGGTCCTGTGGGTTTCCCAGGGTCCTCAAATGTCATCCATTATCCTGTGCCCTTAATCATATCCTGATGGTTATTGATTTGGAAGTGGTGCCATAGGTAGCACGTATGAGCATCATTAGAAAGGAATACAGTTGACCCTTGAACAACACGGGGGTTAGGGGGTTCGACTACATTTTCCTTGTAGTCAAAAATCCCCATATAACTTTACAGTTGACCCTCTGTACCCACAGTCCTGCACCTGTGGATTCAGCCAACCACAGATCACGAGGCACTGTAGTATTTATCAGGAAACATTCGTGTGGAAGTGGACCCGTGCAGTTCAAACCCATGTTGTTCAAGGGTCAGCTGTACTTCATGTTGGAAGTTCACAAAATAACTGTAGTTTGGCATCTTGTGAGCTGCCATGAACTCATGAATATCATGAATTCTTTTCTGAGATTGTGGTCACTTCACGATGCGCTGACAAAATTGATCCCCTCCAACCTGAGACCTCTGAGGCCTTTACCCTGGACCTGGACAGTAGGCTTCCTTGGCTGACAGGATGCTGTAACCTCACTGCCCCATATCTGTCCCACAACTTTAAAAACACTTATTTGAATAGTCACCTGTACCCAAATGTCCCCTCTCTATCCCATCCTTAGGTCCTGAATCAGTTTTGATGAAGATGCTCAGTACTTAAAGCTCTGCAGCCATCTCCTTCTCCTCACTCAAACAGGTGGAATTTACTACCATCACTGTCCTCAATGGGCTGAATGGGGAGCTCCTGTTCAGGTCCTCAGTTGCTGGTCCCTGCCCTGTGCGCACCCCAGGCTGTGGACAATGACTTTGATCCCTTTTGCAGTCCCATCCAGCCCTCTGAACCCCTTGTTCATGGCACAACTCATGCCTTTGGAGTTTGAAGCCTGGTCTCTGAAAACCTCACAAGGTGGCTAGGACCTAGTCTTTGGAAACCAATTTTCCAAATGCTTTCCCCCCACGTGGCATCATGTACCTGAAATGCTAAAAGTCTACACTCCATTTCCCACTGGGGTCCTATCACCTCCTACCTATCCCAATCCCATTCTTAGAGCTGACAGTGTTTCTTGACCCCTGACTGAGATGTGCCCCTTGGATACTCTTGTCCACCTTCCCTTACCCCAGACAGTATCCTCAGCCCCGTGGGTTCCTCTAAGTCTTGTTTGCTTGCCCTGGCTGGCAGACTAAGCACTACCTAGACCCACCTCTGTACCTCCCTACATGGCTGAAGATGGAGTTCCTTCTATAAAATTCACCTAATTTCAAGATAGAGGTACTCAAAGAAGCCACCAGAGTGAAGGAGGTGAATTAGTGACAAATTCATATAGAAAAGTTTAACACACGTCATGACGATGAATTAGGAAAGAGGTAGAAGAGTACCTCCAAATAGAGGAAGTGGGGTAACACTGGCAGGGACTAGGCAATCACCAAGCTCAGCAGGAAATGGAAAGGAGACTAGTTTGTGGGGAGGCACCCGGATGGAAAGCGGGCAGGGGTGTGGCTGCCTGGAGTGGTGAGGCTCTCCCTGGGAGCTTGGGGCCCTTCCCTCAGTGGGAGGAGTAATGGAGGAACACTTCTAGTTCTGTGCTGAAGTATCAGCAATGAACAGTCGTTTGTAGCTTATAAGAAGAAAATTAAACAGCCAAGGTTAAGATTTCAGACCTCAAATCTATGTCAGAACTATTATGCAAATGCAAAACAACCTAAGATGAGAAATTGATTTCCACGCACTGTTTCACTTTTTAACCCAGTGCAACAATTTCAGCTACAGACTTAAGCCAACCAGATCATCTCTGTGAACCATCTCATAATTCCCACTAAATGTTCAAAAGTAGAATTACATTTAATCATATATACACAGAGATACATATACACAGGTATATATAATACATATATGTATGTGTATATACGGACACAATTTGTTAGGGAGAAATTAAGTGACTAATGCCATGTGGTTACAACCTTGAAAATGTTTGCAGTACTAGAATGTTGCTTCCCAGTCACTAATTCCAATTAATGTAGTGATTAGAAGGAATCCTAACATTACTGGAATCTGACTTCAGCCAAACACAATGAGAGAGGCTCATGTTGTTTTTAATAGGATTTTAATAGATAATACCTCAAATATAAAGAAACAAAGGGGTTGGAAAAAGTCCATTCAAAGGCACATTATATGCTTGATACCAGATCCTGCACAGATACAAAGCCTAGTTCCACTCTCTCTAGGCAATTCAAAAATTAACTATGTAAATGGGATAAAATGGATTAAGAAAGCCTTAATGTAAGTGTCAAAGATAGAGATAAAATGCAATATACCCTTTCTTGCACATTCTGCACTGTCTTGTATTTGAAGAAATTTCCCTAGTTGGTTAGGATCTTTGGAACACTTGTAATCTTCCCCTGCTCCTTACCTTCCATAAATTCTAAAATCCCTATTGTCACGAGAAAAAGAAAACAGACCAATATCTTCTATAAATGTAGACGCTGGGACTTCCCTTGTGGTCCAGTGGTTAAGACTTCACCTTCCAATGCGGGGGGTGCTCGTTCGATCCCTGGTGGGAGAGCTAAGATTCCACATGTCTTGCGGCCAAAAAGCCAAAAAACATAAAACAGAAGCAATATTGTAACAAATTCAATAAAGACTTTAAAAATGGTCCACATCAAAAAAAAATCTTAAAAAATAAATATAGATGCAAAAACTGTCAACAAAATACTAGCAAACAAAATCTAGCAACATATTAAATGAATTATAAAACGTGTGTAAACACAAAGTAAGATTTACCCCGGGAATTCAAGGTTGGTTTAATATCTGAAAATCAATTAATGTAATACAACATATCGATTAATAAAAAGAAAAAAACTGTATGATCAGCTAAATTGATGCAGAAAAATCATTTGCAGAAAAATCCCCTTCATGATCTTAAAAAACACTCAAAAAAACTAAGAATAAATGGTGCAATCATCTGCTAGGGCTGCCATAACAAAATATCATGAACTGGGTGACAAACAATAGAAATGTATTTTCACAGTTCTTGAGATGAGAAGTCCAAGATAAAGTTATCATCAGAGTTGGTTTCTGGTGAGACCTCTCCTTCTAGCTTGCAGATAGTGGCCTTCTTGCTGCATCCTCACATGACCTTTCCTCTGTGTGTGCATAGAGAGAGAGAGAGAGAGAGAGAGAGAGAGAGAGAGAGAGAGAGAGAATAATGGTGTCTCTCCTCTTCTTATAAGAACATGAGTCCTGTAAAATTAGGACCCCACACTTATGGCTTCATTTAAACCTAATTATCTCCTTAAAGGCCCTATCTCCGAATGTAGTCTCCTTAAGGGTTGTTATGGCTTCAACTTATGAATTTAGGATGGACACAATTCAGTCCATAACAAATGGGAATGCCTTGTACCTAATAAAAGGTATCTATGAGAAACCCACAACTAACATCTTAGTAGGAAAAGACTGAATGCTTTTTCCCTGATATCAGGAACAGGACAAGGGTTTCCACTTTTACTGCTTTTATTCATCATCATACTGGAGGTTCTAGCTACAGCAATCATGTAAGAAAAGGAAATAAAACACATTCATATTCTAAAGGAAGAAGTAAGACTATCTTTATTTGCAGGTGTTATGATTTTGTATATAGCATATCCTAAAGAAGCCACAAAAAAGTATTCGAGTTAAGAAATGAGTCCAGCAAGTTTGCAGGGAACAATATCAATATGTAAAAATCAGTCATAAGCTATCAACGAACAATGCAAAAATGAAATTAGAAGAACGATTTCATTTATGATAGCATCCAAAAGAATAACATACTTAAGCATAAATTTAACCAAGGAGGGGCAACACCTGTACACTGAAAACTACAAAACACCTGCTGAAAGAAATTAAGGAGACATACATACATGGAAAGACATACCATGTTAATGGATTGGAGAGTTTAATATTATTGACATGGTAACACTTCCCAAAGTGATCTACAGATTAAATGCAATCCCTGTCAAAATCCCAACGGTCTTTTTTACAGAAATGGAAAAGTCGTTCCTAAATTCCATATACAATTGCAAGAGACCTTGAATGCCAAAACAATCTTGATAACATTTGGAGCATTCATACTTCTAATCTTCAAAGCTTACTGCAAATCTACCACTTCAGTGGTATTGGCATAAGCGTAGACGTATAGATCAATGGATAGAATTGGGAGTCCAGAAATCAAGCTATATATCTATGGTTAACTGAGTTTTGATGAGGGTGCTAAAACCTTTCAATCAATAAAGAACTGTCTTTCACAAGTGGTATTGGTACAATTGGATATCCAATATGCAAAAGAATGAAACTGTAGCCTTACCTCACAAAATATATAAATATTAACTCAAAATTTATCAATGACCTAAATACAAGGACTACAATATTACAACTATTTGTAGAAAACATAGGAGTAAATATTCATGGCCAAGGATTTGGCCGATTTCTTAGATATGACACCAAAAGCACAAGCAACAAACAGACACATTGGGTTTCATTAAAAAGTTAAAAACTTTTGTGCATCAAAGGATACTATCAAAAGACAAAGTGTTTGCTTATCATTTCCAACTTCTCTACTTTTTAAATATCTAAAGATATTTAGATATTCTGACTAAGCCTAACCAGGGATTTCAACTTTTATGCTAGGTAAGTTAAAGAAATAAATTATTTCACTTTGTATTGGCTGTTTACTCTTGCTGCAGCATTAGGCTATTTTTCTAAGAATTTGGAACATGCTACGTCATTGGAACTACTTCATGGTGAGAAATATTTATTTTGTTGGAAATGTGTTAGTTTAGAGAATTAAATGGGAATTATGGAAGGAAAAAAAAGAGGGGAAAAGCACTCACAGAATGGGAAAAAATATTTACATCTTATATCTGATGAGGGTCTGTTACCTAAATTACATAAAGAACTCTTACAACGTAACAACAAAAAGGCAAACACCCCAATTTAAAAATACACAAAGGGGCTTCCCTGGTGGCGCAGTGGTTGAGAGTCCGCCTGCCGATGCAGGGGACACGGGTTTGTGCCCCAGTCCGGGAAGTTCCCACAGACCACGGAGCAGCTGGGACCGTGAGCCATGGCCGCTGGGCCTGTGCGTCCGGAGCCTGTGCTCCGCAACGGGAGAGGCCACAACAGTGAGAGGCCTGCGTACCGCAAATAAATAAATAAATAAATAAATAAATAAATAAATAAAATAAAAATGCACCAAGGATTTGGATAGACATTTCTCCAAAGACGATATACAAAGGGCCAACAAGCACATGAAAAGATGCTCAATATCATTAGTCATCAGGGAAACTGAATTCTAAACCACAAGGAGGTAGTACTTCACACTCACTGGGATGGTCGTAATAGAAAAAGTGGAAAATAACAAGCGTCAGTGAAGATATGGAAAAATTGGAAACTCACACACTGTTGGTGGGAATGTAAAATGGTATAATTGCTGTGGAAAACAGTTTGGCTGCTCCTCGATAACTTAAATATAGAATGATCATATGACCCAGTAATTCCACTCCTAAGTATATACCCCAAAAAATTTAAAACATGTGGGAAAACAAAGCCTATACATGAATATTCATAGCAGCACTATTCATGATAGCCAAACAGTGGAAATAACCCAAATGTCCACCAACGGTTGAGTAGATAAATAAAATGTGGCCTCTCCACACAGCAGGGAATAGGAGTGCCTTCTTAATGCGTACAGGTTTCCATTTGGGGTGACCAAAAATTTCTGAACTAAAGGGTAGTGATGGTTGCAAAATATTTTTTATATGCTACTATTTTTAAAAAGTGTTATAACCAATATTGTGTCATGCTTTCAACTTCACAAGATGTTTGCACATGACAAACATTTTGGAATTCAAAGAAGTAGTATCATTGTCATTTTATAAAAGAGAAAAGACACAAGGGCAGGGTCTTCCTTAGGCCCTAAACCTCTGCCTGAAACTGGGCTCCCTTTTCTTTATCTGTTTAATGGCTTAATGACAATACCTAACCCAGAGTATTAGTATGAGAATTAAAATACACAGCACGTGTAAAACACTCAGCACAGTGACTGGCAGGTAAAGATCTCTCGAAACTATATGCTGTTACAAAAATCCACGCATGTGTTGGTGTATGTTAGTCAATAAATGGCTTTAAGAAAAGAGTTGAAAGCCATGATAAAAATAATGGTTTGAGCCTCTGATGCAACGAACTGACAAACACAGAATTTCTCCCTAAAACAGATTTCTAGGCACAGTGTCATCAGCATGAAAAAAAAAAAAAAAGAATTAGAAAGAAGCTGCATTCCGTGGTCCAAGACTCTCAAAAGGATGTGTGCTCAAGGACACCCGAGCAATGCTCAGAAACACTCAGGGATCCAGCTCGGGTTGGAATTTTCAAAGAATAGGTACAAGGTGGAAAGAACACACAATCCAGGCCCAAAGTATGAGCTGATGCTCGGTCGTCAGAATGCAGTGAGACTTCTGGAAAACTGACCACAGCAAAGCTTGCTCTTTAGGCTCTGCTCAGAGGAAGAGATGTGAGGGAGGAGTGGCCAGGGCTGGTGGTGGAAAGTGTGGGGAATTCCTGACAAAAGGAAAATGAAGCCCAAGAGGAATGGGGAAATGAGAGCCACGGGCTGTGCTGAATCAGTGCAAGGCCAAGAAAATTACATCCCAGGCAACGGTGCGAACTTCAAGTGAGCTGACTCGGTAATATGCAGACAGACCCGGGATCAAATTCCTGTTCTGCCTGTTTCACTCTGGACTCATCTTTTTCTCTCCGTCAGCTCCATCTGTTCATCTACAGGATGAGAATGGTAGTATTAGGTTGAAACATATAAAAAAGTCAATACTGGACCTTTTTTACCTCCAAAATTGACAATTTAATACAATTCAATCTAATACCTGATTTGCATATGTGTTAAAGATGATGAGATTAGATAACATATAATTTCACTAGGGTTGGTTCACAGTACAGGTTAGCTCTGGTTCACCTATAATGGAAGATGTGCCAGACAGCTGGACGTGGGAAAGTACCAGAAAACATCCTGATTTTACACAACTAGAATATTCACACTTTAAAATTTTGAATATGCTAAATAAATCACTTAAATTGCCTAATAACAATAATGTTATAATGCTCAAGGCACTTTTTTTTAAACCACTGTCTTAGTTTGATTCTTACGATAATCTTTTGAGCTGTATGGTTCATATCGGTCCACTCACCACACCTCCAGAAAGTGAGTGACTGGTCTAAAGACAGTCCATACATGATAGAGACGAGACTCCCAGCAGAGGCTTTAATTTCAAATTCAGGGCTCGTTTCACTACACCGTACCCCCTTCTATATTTGCAAGCAAAAACTCCCAGAAATGTCTCTTCAGCTCTAAAGCAAAGCAATCCCTTGGCCTTGAGGTTCTCCAACCCGGAGTCCTTGGAAGAGGGAGGTCTGGTTACCTGGTAACCAGGTGGGTGAAGCTGGGATTCTCCTTCCTCTCTTAAATGGGTGGTAAGTACCAAACATTTTCTGTTTGGAGCTAAGCTTTCCCATCTGGGGGCGACTCTTTCAGGACAGCTAACCCATCTGAGCTGCTATTAATACAGAGGAACCCTTTGCGTCATTATCTAGTGGAGGGAACCAGGATTTGGGTTTCAAGCTGAGAGTTCTTAGAATTAAATATCCTATTTTCAACTAAAGGTCACCTTCCCCATTTTCTTCGTTCTATTATAGATTGTAATATTTCCTGACTTACTCGGTTTAAAAATTGGGAGAGAGGAGGAAAAGTTCACGTATTTATTTATTTGGCCACTCAGCTTGCAGGATCTTAGGTCCCCGACCAGGGATTGAACCCTCACCCTCGGCAGTGAACCTAACCACTGGACCACCAGGGAATTCCCAAATTCACGTGTTTGAGTGTGTAAACTGGGCAGTGAGGGTAAGTGTGGAGTAATTACCGTTAGCATCAAAATCAAGGTATCTTTCTTGTCTTGCTGCTTGTCTGAAATAATCTCATTACAATTCACAGGCAGAAGAGTAAGCACCTTGGTGCACAGCCCGTTGTGTCCCTGCCCTCCTGCCCCACAATGAGTGAGGCTGTTGTGAATGTCGCTGGTGTCCTGGGATCACTTTCCAAACACCTCGAGCTTCCCTGGAGGGCCTGGAACTCTGCTCTCCATCACGTGCCTGCTTCAGTGGATGAGAGACAGGACAGCACGCATTTCACCAGTTCTCTTTGGCGAGGGCTAATTGTTGGAAACTTCTTCTATTTGTTCACATCAAAGAAGAAAATAACAAAATGCCACCCACTAATGCCGCCTTTAAGGTGTTACCTCCTCCTCATCCAACCTCGTCTCCGGCGAGGACCCAATATTGTACTTTAATCTGCATTTGTAGTTAAAGAGAATTTCATCCTTATCTTGTTAAATATAGTTCATTTTAAATTTCCACTAAAATTGCTCTTCTTGTTAAAATGAGAAAAGCAATACAAACCCTTTCCAGTGAAGTGTTCCTCTTTTCTCTAGATCTTCAGCAGTATTTTAGGGTTTAAAGGAAGCAAGTCTCGTCCTAAAATGTAAATATAGATCTCCCATTGGCTCCAGACATGGCTTTGCCTTGTGGCTGAATTTTGCAAACGGAGAGGAACACAATGGCCATTCTGCATTACTCAAGTTCTCAAATGACTCTGTTAAATGTTCAATCATTCATATTCATAGTCAAGACAGGGCTTACCATGAGGGAAATGTACTGTACTTTCTATTTTCTTCATTCCAGGATGCCATTGATTATAAACCTACCATAGATTTAATCACATCTGTAAGCATTCAAGGTGAGGAAATATTAATTTCCTACATGTTAATGTTTCCAATTTAGAATGCATTGTATGATCAAAATATACACATTAATCACATATACATCATGAAATATACCCCAACATGAGGAATGTGAACATATGAGAAAACACACATCTTAGCTTTGAGAAATTTAATGTCTGTTTTCACGTTTTCTTCTCTTGTTTATTTGGTGTTGCTCCTTCTCTCATCCCAGTCTGTGTTATAGATTAAACAGCAAAACTTCTATGCTTTCCAGTTGGTGAAAATTTCAAATATAAATTAGACTTCTGAAATACTGACCAGGCATCCCAGGAGTTGATAAATGGGAGAAGCCTGAGGATAAGTAAGAATGATGAACAAGAGTGACTTATTTAAGAAGACTATTTGGGAAGAATGTCAGTTCTATCCAGGGTCCACTGTGAGAGTAGTCAGAGTAGTGTTTGTTTGTTTGTTTGTTTGTTTATAAAGCTTAAGAGTCAGAAGTCACCTCTGGGAAAATCTTTTCAACATAAAAGAGGATTGATAAAGTGACTGTGGGAAAAAAAATCCAATTATCCTGAAGTCACCTGGTTGCAAAGGTAATTTGTACTGAAAACTGAGAGGGCTTTACTTGGACCCCAGCAATAAAGGACCCAGGATGGAAGGAAGCAAATTACCTTGCTTTGGAGAGATATCAGAGGCAACTAAAAGAAAAATTATTGGGTTTATTTGGGCAAGTCTCTATTCAATGAATTATTTGTGTATGCATAAATAATCTACTGGGATCATAAGATACTTAAGATATGCCAAGATTGTTCTGATCATTTTCTAATATGTTTCCTTGTCTCCAAACTCTATTTAATGCATCCTTTTAGGGAAACTTCATTGCAAGTGGCTGACTGGATATTTTAGAGGTCAGGCTGCTCATCAATCCCAAACACAGCACTCCCTCCTCTGTTAAAGAAATAAGATAGCAATTACAAAGAAGAACAGAAACATTCAGGAACCAAATTTACCTTGATGATAGCCATCTCAGAAAAGAGCTAAGCCTGCAATTATAGTGACCTACCACCAACCGGGCAGTGGTTCTTAAGCAGAAATCTATACCCCATCAGTGTGGAGCACATGCCTAGGGTGTAGCAACAGGCAACATGATTCAATAATTCAAATCTCTTTATTTTTAAATTTATTTATTTATTTATTTATTTATTTATTTATTTATTTATTTTGGGCTGCATTGGGTCTTCATTGCTGCACACAGGCTTTCTCTAGTTGCAGAGAGTGGGTGCTATACTTTGTTGCAGTGTGCAGTCTTCTCATTGCAGTGGCTTCTCTTGTTGCAGAGCATGGGCTCTAGGCGCACGGGCTTCAGTAGTTGTGGCACGCAAGCTCAGTAGTTGTGGCTCGTGGGTTCTAGAGCGCAGGCTCAGTAGTTGTGAGGCATGGGCTTAGTTGGTCCGCAGCGTGTGGGATCTTCCCAGACCAGCACTCGAACCCGTGTCCCCTGCATTGGCAGGCAGATTCACTTCACCACCAGGGAAGTCCCTCAAATCTCTTTATTTTTAAAAAGCTCCTCAGGATATTTTTCCTAGATGAAAAATTATAACCCATGCTCTTTATAAGCATTTGAAAAAAAACTTAAAAATCACCTGTAATATCACCTCTCAGACATTGTCATATTTTGTATTCCCTTGCAGTCTTTTTCCTTTGTGCATGTATTTTCATAAATAAGACATATGTGTGTGCATTCATACGTGTCAATATATATATGCATGTGTATCTCTATATATACACGTACACACATTATATATACATTCATTATTTTACACCCAATGCTTAGCACAGTCCTTAGCACATAGTAGGTTAATATAAATATCAGTTAAAATAACTAATCATTGAATACTTTGGTAGATTTAAAACACAGCAAAGTAAAAAACAAAGAGAGAAAGAATCTGCTCAAGGGTGAAAAATAAGCAACAGATTCTTTTTTGCCCCTTGTGACATCAGACATAAGCTATTTTCCTACAGGTCTTTACCTTCATTGTGCCTCTTAAAGAGAGATGAACTCAAGGGGAAAAAAATGTGCAGTTATGGGTTTGGGAGGGTGGTCATTGGTTTGTGAACCTACAAGTTAATCCCACATCTTCTCTACATGGGAAGCAAATGCTGACTTTATTGAACAGAAGGGCAGGAGCACTACACTCAGGTAATAACCCCCACAGGTTAGAGAACGTGGCTCAAGGCATGAGTCCTAAACTGGGCTTCTTAGTTCCTCTTGCATGAACTCTGAAGGGAAATGGTTGACAAAGCATCTTGGTGATTGGAGATCAGCCTTGAGGTCAAAACTTCCAGAGGTCAGACCATAATTCTCTGTGTAGGAGGGGCTGGGCGGTCAAGGAAGAGACAATAAACCTCCCCTCAGAGAGAAACCAGATGGTTGGGAAGACACACCCCATTTCTTTTCTCTGTTATACTGCCTCTGCCACCTGTGATGCCCTAATCAGATATGACCAGATATGAGAATAAGCATTTCTCTTACGTCCAGTAAGAATGTTATAGGATCTTCTTGTTCTGTTCTGTGTACTTATTATAACATAGTTTACAATTTTGGCTGATGTTGTCCCTGTCAATGGGATCTTCTACAGATATTTTTCCAGTTATTTATTGCTAGTATTAATTAAAGAAATTCCTTTGTGTCTGCCCCATTTACCAAACTCTCTTATTGGTTGTAATAGTTTTTGCACTTAATATTCTCATATTTTCTAGATATACATTATATCATCTGCAAATAATGAAAATTTTGTCTACTCTCCAATATTTGAATCCATTATTTCTCTTTTATTCCTTGCTTTATTGGCTACAAATTCTAGTATAATGTTAAATAATGGGTACATTTATCTTACTTTGTTAATTAGGTCATTTCTAATGGATCCTTCTTAAGTATGATATTGGCTGCTGCTGTGTTATATATATAATTCATGTTAAAAACCAGTTTGTAAACAAGTTCTGTAAATTTGGGGTATATTTTGTTCGAAATCAGCTGGAGATCTCTAATAAAAATATTCAACAAGTGGAGGGCTAAAAGTCTTCAGCATTTCTGTTTTAACAAAAGGAACTCTTGGAAATTAAACTGAAGCCACCTAAGGACCTATCCAGTTACTGTATCCAGCTCAAAGTTGCAAAAAAGAGACTGCACAAATTAAATGAGAACTCAAGTGATATATTAGATTTAATGGTGAATATCTACAATTGCGTCTTGGATTATCTAGATGTGTAGAAACACTATTTCAATAGAGCTTTTATTTCTTTATTTTGGATAAATTCATATTCTATACCAGAATAGCACAGAAGTCTCAATGTGTGCCATCGCTGCTCTAAAGAATCATGAAAAAAAGATGATTTATGTCATGAGCTTTGTCTTATAAATGTTTGTCAAAGGGAGGTCCTAATGCCTAAAGGCAAAAAGATGATACCTATGAAAATATTTAGACTTACACACATTTTAACACAAAAATATTAGAATATTCCCCATTTAACAGCTTTTACTCTGAACTACCAGAAATCTCAGCACCTCTGGAGAAATTTTTCTCAATTAAAAGTAAGTTCTAAAGAGAAAAATCCATGAAAAGTGTCAACAATTTAAAGTATATTAACCATAAAATGCATCTATGAAAAATATTTTAAACAATTTTATTTTTTAAAGCCAGTAAGAAAATATTTTATAAGTGTTTTGCAGGAAGGCAAGTTGTTATAATCTAAGAGGAATATTTTAGAATGTTTAGAAACAAGCTAAATAAATACTAACAGCACTGATATTAGTAAAACACTAAGATGACTTTGTCCTACACTCTCTCTGAATATCATTTCATATGGGTAGCTTACAAATTTGATTTTGGGTCACAGCTACCAAACCTGAAGAAATAGTTGTTCCAGACTTTAAAAAAAAAAAAATGGCCCCATTCATTTTGTGAGGTTAGTGTATTCTTGGTTCCCAAACGATATAAGGTCCATGCAAACAAGCAAAGAAAAATTTATAGTTCCATTTCACTTATGAATCTAGATGCAAAAATCTTAAATAAAATATGGGTAACTAAATCCAATAGTATGTTTAAAATATTGTCATAAAATGCTAGGAACATAAGTATAGTTCAATATAAGAAAATCTATAATGTAATCTGCCATGTTAATATGTTAAGGATAAATACATTATGACTATTTAAATAAATGGAGAAATAGTAACCTTTATTCATTAGTAATTCCCTTTGAAAAACATTTATAAGACAAAACTCATGGCATAAATCATTTTTTTCCATGATTCTTTTGAACTGAGCTGGCACACATTGAGAATTCTGTGCTATTCTGGTATAGAATATGAATTTATAAATAAATGGAGAAATAGTTACCTTGAGATACATGACAGAACTTCATCGTATATGCCAACAATTTATAGTAAATATTTACTTGATGAAAAAAAATGTCGATGCATTCTATTTAAACCAGAGCCAAAGGTAATAATCACCATTACCATTTGACCTAGTGTTGGTGTAGGATTGGGGAAAACATGAAACTATGCTTATTTGCATGTGACATGATTACCAATGAAGAAAAAGCATCAGGTAAACTGTTAAAACTAATAAGAGTTTTCAGCAACTTTGCTGTACACAAACTTGATCTACAAAATTCAATAGCATTTCCAAACACTAGCAAAAATCAATGACCTCTATTGTCAATTATCATTGTTCACAGCAGTTGTTTTCTACAAATTCACAATGAGGACTGAGGTGGCAATTGTAGAACCATCCTTTCTAGAGGAAATACAGTTTTAAGTCCCTATGAACCTCTGGTTACAACAATTTTATCAACTGATCAATACATACCTGATTTTTTGTGCCCTTCCGTTTAAAAACACCTTACTTAATATATACATTGTTGATTCATTAGCACTGAACACATGGCCAAGTTATGCCTTAACAGTGCTGATCGAAAAAACACACACATTTTCTCCATAAGGCAAGTTCTTTCTTTAGTTACTGAATTTAGGGTAAGCATTACTTTTATTTCAAGAAATCTTACATTGAGGTTAACAGTAAAGAAAATTTTTGTAAGCCACTCCCACCACTCAAACAACTAGCACTGATAAATAACACAAGATCCTTAAATTCATTTTCTTTCAACACTTTAATAAACCATTGATGATCCATATCCTTTGCACTTATATACTGAAAGACATTAGCAAATATATTCATGATCCTTTCATTAAAAGCTTCAGAAAAATGAGCAAAAGATATTTTCAATATCTATCAAACTGTAGAATGAAGCGATAAGAGAAACACCAGTCTCTTGTTTTAAAATTGTAAGGAATCCAGATTTTTAATATAGCCGGGATACTGTCCGTTGTGATTGGAGCTAATTTCTCCACAACTATCAGAAATTATTCTTTGAAAAAATGTAAAAGATTCAACAATATCTATGCCACAAATTCAACTTTTTTAGATTGTGAATTGACAGTATTTCTAAATATATTTGGAAGTTCTTTGGGGTAAAGCATACCAAAAGTATTAGTTGAGTGGCATTTCATAACATGATACATCTAAAGCTAAAAAATGTGTTTACAGCTTTTCAAATGTTGAATCAATTGGTCTTTGATATTCTTAGAAAAGTATTGTATTTTGTGGGCAATTATTTGATGGCTTAACTGCAGGTTTTCACTTATAGTAAAATATCTTCTTTAGTCTTTCTTTTGTAACTTTCTAACAAAATTTCTATAACTTAATAATTTCTTTTACCACCTTCCTATCTAAAAATTCTTTTTTTTCTGTGTAAGAATTTAAGCCATTCTATAGATGGCAAAAGTTATAAGCCCAGTTTCTATTAAAAATCATACAAAATTTTTGTGTTGATCATTTGATTCTGATTTCAGGTGATTAAGTTTTATCAATTATTTTTTGTTGGCAATTTTGTATTTTCTGTAAATGCCTCTTAATCTTATTCTCTTTCTTATGTTTAAATTTTACTATTTTTTTTTGCTGTGTTAGAGCAATTTGTAAATGCCATTTATCATAAACTTTGTTACGTACATCTCTCCATTTTTTATTGATTTTTGTTATATACATCTACATCTCCACTTGTTTCTGCATCAGTAGTATGGTTTCATTTTAAACACAAAATTTTGGTAATACTTATTTTTAGACTAGAAAGATATTAAATACATTGACTAAATAATAATAATTTTAAAATATATTTAATAATTACAATGTACACAAGTATCACTCTTACTCTTCCTGTTTTCATAATATGTTCAATAAATACACTATGATGTTACATCAGTGTATAGAATAAAATCATTTTAACTAAACCAATTGGGTGACACCAATTAGATTGGTAATATGTTTATGTGTAATAATAGAAATTATGCATGTGCCCGACAAACACACCACAATAAAACAATAATATCTTATATAATGTAATAGTTAAATGCATGCCTATCAGAACAATTAGATATGTGTGAGGGAAAATAACACTGTTTCAGATTTTACAGTTATATTAATTAAAACCAAATAAAGTTAAAATTCAGTTCCTCAACGCGCTGGTCACCTTTCAAGTGTACAATAGCAAATCTAGCAGAGTTCTACATGAATCAAAGATTCCAGTGTGAAAGACAAAACTTTAAAATTAATTATGAAAAATGTAAGACCATACCTTAGTGATCCTGAAGAATGACAGAAGCATAGAACTTAAGTAAAATGAAAACCAACAACCTGTTATTAGATCATATTAAAATTATTTCTGTTTAACAACAAAAACCACTGACAAAGTTCATAGACAACAAAATTTGAAAGCAAGATAGGGTCAAGCATTAGTAGAAATGTGAGGTATAAATCCCTTCCTACAATACTGGTAGAAATATAGATTGATTTTAATTGCTACAGAGAGCAATCTAGTACTATTAGTCAAAGGACATATAACGGTTCCTCAGTGACAACCCAACGGTCCTCAAGGGCTCACATATGACGATGCTTCTTGCAGCATCCCTGTGTTGTGGGGAGCTGGGAGTCACTGGGAATCTGTCCTAGAATAGTGGGTAGGAAAAGTATGGTAGACGTCTTCCATGGAGAATTATTTAATAGTTAGAAGAAACAAATTAGACGTATACAATAAGACATAGAAAAACCTTTAAAAAATAGTGCTTAGTGAAAGAAAAAGAGTAATAAACAGCATGAGATTATATTTTGATACCATGGGAATCAATTAAAAATACATGCATACAAGATACCAATACACATTTTGAAAGAACACTCCCAAAATAGATACTAAACACATCAGAATTATTGTCTGTAGGATAATAACAATGGCAATGAGGTGGACGAATGATTACAATGTGTTATAAAATTGGGAGTACGATTAATTTAATTTTCTATTTTCGAGGTCCAAGAAAATTATTCCAAAGTACACAGTATGACAGGATGACCTGAGATATCTTTTCACTCAAAAAAAATTTAGTATAAAACATTTTTAAGAATATATTTTTTGCATTGCTCAGAGGCAGACAATGAAGTTGAGAAAAGAAACCACAGATGTAAGCAAGCACTCAAGCTCTTTTTCCCAGAAGCATCAGCGAAATACTATTGAAATCGACTTTCTGATTTGATTTCCACTCACGAAGTACAAAGACAAGAGATAAATAAGTACTCTCCCAAGCTGGGGAAACAAAGAGATGCCTACTTAAAGTCAAAAGCCAGAAGGATAGGGTAATTTAGAAACAAACCTACAAAGAGACAAAGGGGAAAGTCACCTAACTTGGCTTTGGCACCATATAAAAGGGAACCAATTGTCCTTTGAGATTTCATCATCTCTACTGGCTTTCACGTGCATTTTCAACTCAAATTCCAGCTGTCTCTATGGTTTGAAAAATCTAAAGCCAGAAATTCAAGTGGTCCCAGGTTAGTAATATTCAAAATTTCCTGGAAGGAAAGAAATCCTTTCCAGGAAACCCAATTTTCATTCAGTTCTCAAAGAATTCCTACAAATAAATTTCAAAGGAACATCATAAAATATAAAAAGAAATAGGGTATGATAAGTAAAAACTAGTAGACAATAAAATATGACCAGGCATATTGGGAAAAGAAGGAAGCATATCAAATTCCTGAAAGTTTTATAGTACTGAAAATTGAAATACAATAGTCAGCAGATTAGATACAGCTAAAGACAGAATTATTTATCTGAAAATTAAATCTGAAGAAATTATCGAGGCTGCCACACAGAAAGAAAATGAGATGTTAAATATGAAATGGATTGACATGAAGTGTAGATTGTGATGGTTTAACACAGATTTATTTAGAGTCTCATAAGAGAGAGATGGAGCAAAGTCTTTATTAGCAATTGCTGACAATATTCTAGAATTGATTATAGGGCTCTCTCTTGATTCAGGTAGCCCAGGGAATCTAAAAAAAAAAAATTCATACCTAGATTCAAAATGTTGATGTTTCAGAACACAAATGATAAAGACCTAAAAATTAGGCAGAAAAATACAAAAACCTAAAAAATAAATGGCAATTACACTGACAGCTGCCTTGGCAACAATGGAAGCCAAAAGATCCCATTGGAGTGTTGGCAAGAGGGAACTGCCAACCTAGAATTGTACATATAATGAAACTCCTCTTAAAGAACAAGAGGAAAAATAGAAAGTTTTCTCAGATAAATAAAAACTGATCTATAAATACTCATTAAAGAAAATTCTAAAGGATGTACTTTAAAAAGAAGGAATATAAACTCGGATAATTTGACCTGCAAGAAGGAGTAACAAGCAAATATATTTGTTACTGTGACAGGTAAATCTAAATAACCATTAACTATATGGCAAAACAACAACAACATTTAACATCAGTGCTTAGGTAAAAGTAGGATTAATCTAAAATAATTGCACCGAAAAAACAAAAACATATTTATCTTAGATCTATGCGATGTTTACAAGGAAGACAGATATATTGGTGAACTGCATACTTTATTCATTATCCCTTTTAAAATATCTAAGATAAATAGTGACCCTTGAACAGCAGGGGTTTGAACTGTGTGGGTCCACTTATACGTGGATATTTTTTCCTAATAAACAGCCCTCTCTATTTGTGGTTCCACATCCATGGATTCAAACAACTGGGGATCACAAACTTAACACACAACCTGTAGTTGGTTGACTTCCTGGGTGCAGAACCTGCAGATACAGAGGGGCAACCATGGGGCATGAGCATCCCCAGACTGTGGTACCCTCCACGGATTCTGGCACCAATCATCCATGGATTCCGAGAGACAACTCTATGTAAGTTCTGAAAGAACTGGAGGAGAAAGAAAAGGAATGAGAAGTTTAAAAATTTAATCAATCTGAAGGAAGACAAGAAAAGAAGGAAAAGAAAGGGGAGATATTAAAAGCACAAAATAGAATGGTAGAAATACATCCAACTATGTTGAAATGAAAATAAATGTGAATGAAATAATACCACAGGTTAAGTTCTATCTAAAATAGAAACAAAAATTGTAGGAATAAATACAATAGAAGACATACAAATTTAGCAGACCTGAACAAAGAAAATGAGATACTTGACTAGGAAGACAGTAGAAGAAAGATGTTAATTCTCCTTGGCTGGATTTTTCTGTTCAACACAAATGCACACAAATTTCCAACAGGTTATTTTCTGCATCTAGCTGGCTCTAAAAGTTACATATTGCCAACAGTTAAGAAGAGCATTGTTGAAGAGAAC
Source organism: Mesoplodon densirostris (assembly GCF_025265405.1). Taxonomy (NCBI): domain Eukaryota; kingdom Metazoa; phylum Chordata; class Mammalia; order Artiodactyla; family Ziphiidae; genus Mesoplodon; species Mesoplodon densirostris. The sequence continues at coordinate 7,709,861 of NC_082669.1, read as the reverse complement.
AAGGTGGAGGGATGTGCCTGACCACATATCAAGACACATTTTAAACAATGTGATTAAGACACATTTCATTGGTGCAGAGATAAACAAATAGACTTATGGTACAGAAGAAGAGACTCAGAGACAGACTTACACAAACTTAGAAACCTGATTATGATGGAGCTGGTGGTGGAGACAGAGGGAAAATGGTGCCGAAATCAACTGCTTTTATATGGGGAGGAAAATGAACTAATATCCCTATCTCACATAATAGACTAAAGTCATTTTAAGGCAAACTTATGACATATACCTTAAAAGAAATACTATTAAACTTTAAGAAAACAATGCAGCTGGCCATTACCTAGAAAAAGGAAGTCTTCATAAAGATGTTAAAAGCACATTCCATTAAGGAAAGGTTTGGCCAATTCATCTTAAAATTAAGGTACAGTTAAGATGTGAAAAGGCAATACATATTGAGATAAGATATCTGCACACATCACAAATATTTTTTCCTAAAACATGTGAGTATACTCCCAATATAAAAATAACAAAAATGACAAATGATCTAGTAGAGAAGTGGGCAAATTATTTCGATGGGCACTTTGTATGAGAGAAAAGTATATGAAAACATGTTCAGTCTCATTAATAAGCAAGGGAATTCCGATCAAAACTACAGTAATGTTAGTTTTATCACTAGACTGGCAAAGAGTTTGAAGCCTGACAGTATCAAGAGTCAACAAGCATTGTGGAATGAGGTATTTCCAGCATTTTCCACGACTGATAAGCAGGAGGGCAGCTGTGTACCTACCCCGTGTTAGAGCGGGTGAACCTGGGTGTGTGGAGGCAAGTCCAGCAATGGAGTAAAGGGACCAGTGGTTCTAAGCAAAACCAGTCACACTGACTATAATTGCAATGTCTTCATTCAGTGGACCTGAAGTTTATTCAGTACCTGAAATCGTAACGACCAAAATAAACCAACTAACAGTACCACGAAATCACAGAAATGCACAAACCAGTTGCCACCCTTTTTTTGCTGACATAGGGGGAGAATTTATTTTATGGTATTACCATATTTATTTATTTGCAGTATTAACATATTGTCCCTAATATAATTATTTGGAAAATCACTAAACTAATGATTATAAGAGAGAAGCCAGTACTTATCAAAGGCTTTATTATGATCTGCACATCACAAACAAGTTTATAAAATATTATTATGGGTACTATGTAAACATGTATGCTAGGTTTTCTTTAGGTTTTTTGTTTGTTTTATTTTGGGTTTGGGGTTTTTTTTTTTACACATTTTCCATGAAGCAATGGGTTCAAGATAAAAAGAAAGCACCATTGATAAAGATAATCAAGGCTTTGTGGTTTTGTTCAACAAAATTCCATGGGTCCTTCTGAGCTTTAATATCCAGTGTCCTCTTGGCAAATCTGCCTCACTTCTCTGGGTGGCAATTTCTCAACTGGTTAAAGAAAAGAGTGATAAATTGGCAACTAAGTCCTGCCCGTGCTGAAATTCTAAAATTCTGGGATAGGTATAACTGAATTGCTGTGCTGTACACCTGAAACTAATACGATATTGCAAATCAACTATACTTCAGTAAACTAACAAAATAAATAATAAGTGAATAAACTAAATAAAACTCTAGGAAGCACCATTGATTAGTGGTAAGATGGCAAGTTTTCACAGCTCCCTGCTGAACTTTACAATTCTAACTACATTCGAGAAGGGCTATATTCTGCCATTTTCCCTCTGGCATCAGCTCGACGTCCATTCCTGCTTAAGCAACTCTGAGTCAAGCACTAGTGGTGCACGGTCTAGGGCTTTGGAGTCAGACAGCACTGGGTCTCCCTCTCAACTAGTGACAATAGTTCTCTTAGCCTCAGATTTATGTTCTATCTATTATCTACAAAGTGTAGATAATATCCTTCCAGCAGGCTTGTTGCAGGGATTAAGCACATAATGTCTCTCAAATGTCCCGCCAGTTCTTGGAACAGAGAAGCCCTCCATGGGTCCCCGCTGCCCTGATAAGCACCTAGAACAAAGGGGCATCATCCAGAGAACAGGGCGAGAAGCATCCCATCTGAGCAGGGAGCACATCATCCTACCGCTGGCAGCTCTGCATTTGGCCCTCACTCCCTCTCCCTTCCTGTCCTCTGGGCCCTCCAGCTGGTTGACTTGTCACCAACCTCACCGCTGCTCCCCGGACTTGTATGCACATCTCTGCCCCTGGGCACCGATCTCCGTGGAATGCCATTAGACACCTGTCACCCTCACCCTTGCTGACGTGGTCCCCAAACCTCCCACAAATGTCACGAGCACAGCCAGACACCAAGCAGGCCCTTCCCCACCTTCTCTTGTCCGTGGCCTCGCGACCCCAGCCTCTCTGCATCACTCTGCCTGCCCAGGACAAGCTTGCCTGGGGCAGTACAAGGGCTCTGGACCTTCATGCATCAGAATTTTCTTCCCTGAATGATTTAGGAATGAACATGGCCCAGCCAATATAAAAACATGAAAGGTCCAAGATTCTTGCCATTATATCCAGTTGTCTAAGCTTCCACCTCCTCATCTGCCATGCGCTCCTCATCCTGTGACCCTTCGGTTTCCAGGCGACCATCCCCCAGCAGCTCTTGTCGCTCTCCAGCGGCCCTATTCATTGAGCACGGCTCCCTGAGTTCTGATCTGACAGCCTTGAACTTGTTTTATTAACTATGTGTCTGCAACCTCTTCATTTAATCCTCTGCTAAGCTGCAGGAAGGATGTTTCCTAAAATGCAATCTAGACCATGACACTTCTTTCCCTAAAATCCTAAAGCATCAAAAATACAATCATTGGGTCCTTTGTGATATGGCTCTAGCTTCAGCTCCCATTCTTCAAATGTATCTTACATTCCAAACATATTGACCTAGATGCAGTTTTCCAAATTGACCATGTCCTTTCTTTTTGAAAATCATGGTTTTGGGGAAACAATCTCAAATTTAGAGACAAGTCTCCAGTACACTAGTAAAAAGCTTCTCCCCTGAAACATCATTTGATACTAGGTTGCTGACGTGATGTTCAATCAACCTTCAAATGTTTTAGAGTATATTTTCTACAGACAAAGAAATTATCCTATAACTCTTCTGTAACACAGTCAAAATGGGAAATCAACATTGATACGTGATCATTCAATCTACAAACGCTATGCAAATTTTATGAACTGGCCCCCAAATACATGATTCTGAACTTGATCTGGTGGTCCTAAAGAGTGTTACTTTTAGTTCTAATTTCATTTTAGTTTCTTTCAATCTGGAAGAGTTACTCAGCATTTCCTTGACTTTCATGTTCTTGATGTGTTTGAAGAGCATAGGTCCATTGTTTCAGGAATTTCTGCCAATATGTGTTTGCCAGGAATCTCCTCATGACTCATGCCCTGTGGACATTCTATCATGTGGAACATATTTTTATTTGTCCCATAACTGGTGATATTAACTTTGTTTGATTAAGTTGCTATCTGCCAGTTTCTCCACTACAAAATCATTGTTTTCCCCCTTCAAATTAACAAACACTTGACGGTATCTACTTTGAAACTATGTAAATATCCCATGCCTCAACAAAGTTATAGTTTATTAATGCATTTATTATGTATATCTATATAAACTCATGGCTTCCTATTTCATTCAATGAACTGTCATCCATTACTATACTTATTTATTTTGAGTCTCAAGTTCTTCCAGACTTGGACAGTGAGAGCCTCTCCACGTCAGCATCTGTGTCTTTTTGATAGGTTCCCCTTCAAATTAACTATGTCATCATGGTCTGACACAACAAGCTGTTGCAGGCTCGTGTCTTATGTCCTCTGCTCCAGCCCTGGAATCAACCATTCCTTCAAGGAGCCCCAGCTCCATTTGGTGGAAAACGGTGTTGGAAATCAAGAACTGGGCCTACGTGTGCTCACTGCTTCAACACTTCTCGGTGGATCAAGCTGTGGAGTATCTGCGTACATCCCAGATAATATATGTGTAGATCGACATCTATCTATAAAACCATGAATTCACATGGATAATTCGGAATTCAATGCAGAAGCATAGTTTGCAGCCTCCATACAGGTAACACCCTTCTCCCACATTAAGAACCCCACTCCTGTTCTTTTTTTTTTTTTTTTTTTTTTGCGGTACGCGGGCCTCTCACCGTTGTGGCCTCTCCCGTTGCGGAGCACAGGCTCCGGACGCGCAGGCTCAGTGGCCATGGTTCACGGGCCCAGCCGATCCACGGCATGTGGGATCCTCCCGGACTGGGGCACAATCCCGCGTCCCCTACATCGGCAGGCGGACTCTCAACCACTGCGCCACCAGGGAAGCCCCCACTCTTGTTATTTTTATGTGATTCATCTCCCCGGAAGTAACCCAACTCCAATCATTGCCTTTCCCTGTGTTGATGCCTCTCTAATCCCAACTGGGCTCAGACACCCCCTAGCTGGGCTACATAGTGCAAACTGCGGCCTTACCACAAGCTAAAAGCCAAAAAAGTAAGGTTGCCCCGTATTCTTTTCTTCTTCCAAGTATCAACTCCACTAGAGAACCTGCAGCTTGTATTTTGTGTTTTGTCTGGAGATTTTAGTTGGCCTCTGGGAGGTCTGGTACAGAGGTTACTCAGCCATAGTGGAAGCTGCCATAGGTTGATTTGCCTTGTTGTGTTCTGTTTTGTATTTGTGGGTTTTCTTTATAAGATTAAGACAGGATCCTTCTATTCCCAGTTTCCTAAGAATTTTTATCCTGAACAAGTATTGAATTTTATCACATGCTTTTCCTTCATTTGTGGAGGTAATCATAAGATGTTTTTCCTTCATCTGTAAATGTGGTAAATGATACTGCTTTATGTTCAAACGCTAAACAAAATTTGACGTTCTGAATTAAAGCCAATTTAGTTGTGATAAATTGTTCTTTATTATATTGCTGAATTCAGTTAATATTTTGATGGGAGTTTTGCATCTGTGTTCATGAGAAAAGTTTGGCTGCTCATTTTCCTTTATTGTGATATTCTTTCTAGATTTTGTATCAAGATTATGCTAGCACTGTAAAGATGAGTTGAAAGGTTTTTAGTTTTCTACTGTCTGGAAAAATTCACCAATGAAGACAATTGGATGAGTTTTCTTTGTTGGAAGGATTTCATAACAGATTCAAATTCTTCAGTAGATGTAGGATTATTCAAACATTTTATTTCCTATTGTGGCAGTTTTGAAAAGCTGTATTTTTCTATGGATTTCACCCTTTTGTCTGAATTTGCAAATTTATTAACATAAAGCTTTAAATAAAATTTTTATATTAGCTTTTCTGTGCATAGTTTCTATAGTAATGTCCCCGTTTGAATCCTTAATTTTAGTAAGACATGCTCTGTCTGTCAGGGATTTACCAATTTGATTGGTTTTTTCAAAGAAATAACTGTCAAGCTCTCTGTTTCCTTATATACAAGGTGTAAATCTTATATATTTCATTTTTAAATTCAGTCTGACAATCGTGGTCTTTTTATTTGCAACATTTTCCGTTTTTCTTTTCCTAACTACTTTTATATGTGGGTTTGAATCAAACATTTCACAATTTATTTTCTACTTCTAGCACCTATTCTTTGCTTCATTTTTCTCCTTCCATTCTTCATGTGGGCTTGATTCAACTGTTTTTAAAAATGCTTTCTCTTCTTTCTCTACTTATTTGATAGTTTTACAGTCTTTTCTTGTTCTTCAGCAGTTGCCCTAGATATTACAACACTCTTCCTTGGCGTATTTATAAGTATTTTACCACTTCCTAAGCAATGTCAGAGTTCCCTTCCTGCCTTTTGGCATATTGTTTTCATGCTGGGGGGAAGGGAGTAGCTAAACTTTTAAATGTTGAGGTAATTATAGATTCATATGCAGGTGCAAGAAATAATACAGAGAGGTCTGTGTACCCTGACCCTCGTTTCCCTTGTGGCAACATCTTGCAAAACTATGTATAACAACTACAGTACAGACATTGATACAGTGCACTGATCTTATTCAGAGTCCCTGGTTTACTTATACTTTGTGTGTGTGTGTGTGTGTGTGTGTGTGTGTGTGTGTGTGTGTGTAGTTCTATCAATTTTATCACATGTGTGGGTCTACCGGCAGCAGTCAGGACACAGAAGACGTCCATGGCCTCAAGCAGCCCTACAAGCATCCCTCATGCTGTATTTTTGTAACACCTCCCACCCCATACTGCTGCCCACCCCACCCACTCCTAACCCCTGGTGACACTAATCTGTTCTCCATTTTATTAATTTTGTTATCTTGATTTATTTTTTCTGTTTTTGAGTGCATTTCTTTGTATGGTGTTCTTACTGGCGGTGGCTCTGGGTGTGACAAGACACACGTGGGACATACCGTCTGCTCACCGCCACATTTTACCATGTTGACTGAAGTGTGGAAACCCCACTCCCACTTGTGTCCCTTTACTGTCCCCACTTTTAAGTACCATCGTCTTGAGTATCAGGTGTTGTTATAGTTTTTGTTTCCATTATCAAATATCATTATAAAACTCAATGAGAATGGGCTCTTGTATGTACTGGTATTCCTGTTTTTTCTTGTTCCTCCTTCATTCCTAATGCTCCAAAATTTCTTCTTTTCTCATTTCTTTTCTGCTTGAAGAACTTCCTTTAGACATTTGGTAAGGGTCGGCCTTTATGTGAGTAGTTCTGTTTAGTTTTTCTTCACTTGGGAATGTCTTTATTTCCCCTTCATTCCTGAAAGATCATTTTCCTAAATATAAAACTTATAGTTAACAGTTATTTCTTTCAGCATCTGAAAATGTGGTCTCCCATCTGCCTTCCATGGCTCCAGGTGAGAAACCTACTATCCTCCCAATTGATGTCCCCTCCAGCGAATGTGTTGTTTCTCTCTGCTGCTTTCAAGATTTTTATTTTGTCTTCAGTTTTCCCAAGTTTAACTATGATGTGCCTTAGCACGGATTTCTTGGAATTTACCCTATTTGTGATTCATTTGAGCTCTTGAATCTACAGGCTTAAGTCTCCCTCCAAATTTGGATGTTTTCAGCTCCCAATTTCTTTAGATCCTAAGTTTCCAGAAACACTTCTTTTTTCAGATTTGCTCTCTTTCTCCTTTCCTTCTTGGACTCCAGTGAGGGATGAATCATTTGTTATTGTTCCTCAAGCCTCTGCAGCTCTGTTCACTTATAGTTTAGCACACGGGTCCTGGCCTGTATTTGTGGATGACAGTTCCAATGACAATGTCATTTTCAGAGACTTTGAAATATTATTTCCTCTGGTTTATCTGGTTCTGTTGGTAATTCCATTGATCCCTGCCAATGCTACCAGAGGGCACAAGGGGAGTTCCCTCCAGCCAGGCTACCTGATGCCTCAAGGTGGGGGAAAGTATTCTCCAGTCCATGGGATCCTCCTTATTGCCCCCCTCTAATTCAGCCACAAGCAACCCTTGACCAGCCCTAGAAGCTTCTTTGTTCCCACTCATCTTCCCCCCACCCAGAGGTTTCAGGCAGCTTTGAAATTAGGTTGTTTTGTTTTCCCTCTGAATACTCCTAAAATTTTTCTTAGTATTTGGGTCTCAGGTTTTTTTTTTTTATTTATTTATACTATTTTGGCTTCTTTCAGCTCCTTGAATCTGGGGGCTGATGCCTTTTATCACATTTGAAAATTCTTGGCCATTACCTCTTTTTTTTTATCTCTTTAAATAATGATTTTGCTCCACTATTTCTCCTCTCCTGGAAATCTAATTACATATATGTGTAACATTTTCATCATGTCCCAAATGTCTCTGAGGTTCTTGTCTATATTTTCTATCCCTTTTCCACCTGGCTACCTTCTTCCAGCTCATCATCACTCCATCTATGCCAATTTGCTATTAAAGGCATCTCAATAGTTTCAATTATTATATTTTACATTTTAAAGATTTTCCTTGACACCTCATTTCCTAGTTCTCTGTTATTCTCCTTCTTGTTATTTAATTCCTTGAGCATATTAATTACAATTAAATTAAAATCAGTGTCTGATAACTCCAATTCCTGGATTTCCTGTGATTTTGATTTCACTATATGTTATCCCTACTGATTTTTGGTCATTTGGTCTTGACTCCAATTATATGGATATTACTAGTAATTTTGTCTTGTCTGCTGGACATTGTATATGAAAAATCTTACAGGCCATTTATGGCTCTAAATACTTTTATATCCCTCTAGGTAGGATTTATTTTTGTTACTGGCAGGCACTTAATATAGCAGCAGGGCAACTTAATCCCACCAAGGACAGAGTTGTTTCAATCTTTGAGATGCTGATCTGTTTCTGGTTTTGCCCCTGAGAGTCCCAAATAAAATCCTTGACTTAGCAGGGTCTGACTTCTTTCATGGTTTCTGAACTGTAATTTTGGTCTCTTCTACCCCATAAGACTAGAGGAAGCTCTCCTCCACCTCTTATTATAGAGTCCACCTATCTGCAATTCCCTTATTTTAAAAAATTTGAAGCTTTAAGTCTCTCTCTACTCTCCTGATAGGTCTCCAATGCCTTCTTTTTTTTTTTTTTTTTTTTTTTTTTTTTTAGTCCTGCACTTCTAGTTTTAATAGGTGGAAGTTTGTTCATAATAAACTATTGACCATTATCTGAAGAAATTTATCCTTTTACCATACATTTTAATACTTGATTGTATTGGGTTAGCCAAAAAGTTCATTCTGTTTTTTCCAGAATTAATAGTATTACTTTACACAATCTTGGCTCTTTTTTTTAAATTTTATAACCAGCTTTACCTATTAGTGCTGTTACATAAACTTTAGTATAATTATTTCAGCTTCCTAGAATAATTTTATAGCACTTTGGGCTGAGATTTTTCAAAAACTGATATGTTTACTATTTGCAGTTTTTCCACTGAGAAATATGGCATAACTTACTATTAAATTTTTCTGTTAGACCTCTCAATAATGTTTCTTTTATATGTTCTGCACATATTTATTAGTATTATTAACAGATTATTTATTTGTATTGTGCTCTTATGAAGAGAACTTTATTCCTAATTATATTAACTAGTTATTGCTGGCAACCAAGCCTGCTTTATATTTGGTAAGTTGGGTTAAGGGTTATAGTTACTTGTTATGAATTGTTTTCAATGTAGAATTTATTAAAGACATTAATATTCTAATCTTAATCAATATCTATGATGTTGATTTAATGTGTAGCTTTCCCAAGGTTATTTGTTCTGGAAAAGATTTATTTTTAACATACCCATTAAGATTAATATCTCATTGAGCTTGTAGTCTATAGACACTATTCAGAAAATGTTTCAACAGATCCTTAAAGTGATTTATATTCCTGGTTTAAACCATTAGCAAAAGAAATCCCCACCTTGCAAATTTATAATATGTTTTATATATATATACACACACACATATGACACGTTTATTCTATTGCCTTACATTTTAACTCTTTATAAACTTTTGATGTTAGGTTTAGTCAAGATTATGAATTATGTTGACTTTGTTTCCAGGCTATGGAAATGCAAGGTGCCATGAATATAGCACATGAGCCTTTACACCCACTTGTGCATCCAAGGCAGATACCACAGATTGATTATAGAAAATACCTCTAATTCATCACAGAATTATTTCCCTTTGAGTCAAGGTGTGGCTTTAGAATCTTTTACAATTTTGTTTTCTAGGCAGTTATAGAAACAGGTCAGAACTGATATACAGGATAAAATGTGTGCTGTCCCAGCAATAATGTTTGTCACTTAGATGACATATTGAATTATTTTATTTTATGTTTCATAAATAGCATTAACATTGGATTTAATTTTTAACTAATTTTATAATAATTAAATTTAATTTTCACCTTTAGTCCTTTGATATCTTTACATTCTCATTCTTGATTTCTTTCAGTTTATTTTTTGGTTGGCTGAAACAAATCTTTATGTTATTATTTAAAGAAGGTTTACAAATGGTATATTTTCTTTGACTATTTGGAAAGGTCTTTTTATAGCCTTCACAGCTTAATAAAAATTTGGTGGCACATCACATTCTTGAATCATATCATGTGCACTAAAAATTCTGTAGACACTGCTTCTGCCTTTTTTTCCTCATAATACTGTTACAGAGGAAAGCGAAGAGATTAAGTATGTTTATTAAACATTTGTGGTGCTCCATCTCTTCCTTTTTTTCTGGATATTTATAAGAATGTGTGTTTTTGCTGTTATCTTTGTAGTTCAAAAATATTGCCAGGGTAAGTCTGATAGATTTAATTGTATTAATTTTGCTTGTATATCAGTTCACTCCTTTATTAGTTCAGTAGAATTTTAATCTGCTCTGACTTTATTTGTTCCTTCTACTCTAACTGCTTCATTTCCTCCTTCTAAAACACCAGCAACACTTAGTCAGCTTTCTGTCTCTGTCCTTCATAATCCCCATTTTCTCTTCCATCTTCTTCATCTTTCTCCCTCTGTCCTCAGAAAGCTAGTAGAATTTCTCTCAGTTTTCACTTCACGTATTGATTTAATTTTCAACTGTGTGAGATCTGCTCTTTACACATATAACCAATTTGTAAATGTGCAAATTTAATTGGGTATAAAATTCAGTAAGGTTTAAACCCAGCTTTAAAGATAGTGATAGAAATATATGTAAAGAGATATAAATTATTTTTTAAAGGACCAAATAGAAATTTTGGTCTGAATTATTATCAGAAGTTAATAATAACTTAAATAAAAATTTTCCTTTCTGCAACAGAAGATTTGAGATGGCAGAGAAAAGATTCAGTAACATTCAGGATAGAGTAATAGAAATTATTCAATATGAATAGCAAAGAGAAAAGATTGAACAAAAATGAGCAAAGACTAAGAGACCTATGGTATAATATCAAGTGTATTGATTTATGGGTAATGAGAGTCCTAGAAGAATGAGAGGGCAGCATAAAAAAAATTGAAAAAATTAATGGCTAAAAACTTCCAAAATTTGATGAAAAACTATTTATCTACAAATCCAAGAAGTTTAATAAACCCAAGTTGGATAAACACTAAGAGATGCACACTTAGACACAACTTAGTTAATTTTTTTAAAAGACAAAGATGAAGGGAAAATCTTGAAAGCATCACGAGAAAAAGGACTCATGGGCAAGAGACAGACGATACAATTAATGTTGTCTTCTCATCAGAAACTAGGAAGGCTGGAAGGACATATTCAGAATGCTGAAAGGAAAACTGTCAACTAAGAATTATATATTTAGTAAAACTACTCAAAAACGAAAGAGAAATAAAAATACTCCCAGCTAAAAAAGACTGAGAAAGGGTGTTGGCAGCAGATCTGCCTTTCAAGAACTACTAAAAGAAGTCTTTCTGGGCTTTCTTGGTGGCACAGTGGTTAAGAATCTGCCTGCCAATGCAGGGGACACAGGTTCCATCCCACAGGTTCCAGTCCAGGTTCCAGGGGACACAGGATCCAGGAAGATCCCACATGCCCCAGAGCAACTAAGCCCATGCACCACAACTACTTGAGCCTGTGCTCTAAAGCCCATGAGCCACAACTACTGAAGCCCATGCACCTATAGCCCATGCTCCAAAGCAAGAGAAGCCACCGCAATGAGAAGTCCGTGGACCACAACGATGAGTAGCCCCCTCTCGCTGCAACTAGAGAAAGCACTCCCACAGCAACGAAGACCCAATACAGCCAAAAATACATAAAAATAAATAAAATAATTAAAAAAGAAAAGAAATCTTTCCAGCTGAAAGGAAGTAGCACCAAAAGGTAACTGAGGTCCACAGGATGAAATACAGAGGACTGGAAATAATAAATATGTGGATAAATATAAAACACTTTAGTTTTTTCTTATTACTTCTCTTAACTTCTTTAAAAGACATAAGGTTGTGTAAAGCAAAACTTTATAATACTGCATTCTTAAATTAATAACCTATATAGACATGATCTATATATCAATAATAGCTCAAAGGAGGGGTGAGGGAAAGGAGATGTATTGGAGCAAAGTGTTTATCTGAAGTGAATTGTGATAAGATACATAATGTAATCCCTAGTGTAACTAGTAAGAACATAAAATTTTAAAATGTGGTAAAAAAATTAGAGAAATTAAAATAGTGCACTAAAAATATTTATCTAATATGAAAAAAAGCAGTAAAAGAGGAATAGAAGAACAACAACAAAAAAATACCTGAGACAAGTAGAAAGCAAATTTTAAAAACTGACAGCCATATATCCATCCATATCAGCAATTACATTAAATGTGAATGAAAAAAAATCCCATTCAAAAAGTACAGATTGTCAGGCAATATAAAAGCAAACAATTACATGCTATCTACAGAAAATGCACTTTAGATTCAAAGACACAAATAGGTTGAAAGCAAAAGGATAAGAAAAGATTTAGAACAATAGCCATAAGAGAGATGGAGTAGAATACCATTAGCAGATAAAATAGACAGTAAAAGAAAGGTATATTGTTAGAGATACAGAGCGATATTTCATAGTGATAAAAGGGTCACTACATCAGGAAGATATGACAAGTATAAATGTATATGCACTTAATAACAGAGCCAAAAATACATGAAGCAAAACTAACAGAATGGAAAGGAGAAATTCATCAACAATAGCTGGACATTTCAATAAATCCCACTCAATAATTGATAAAGATAGTCAGAAAATGAGCAAGAATAAAAGATTTGGACAGAGCTCTCCACCGAGTCTACCTAACAGAGATTCGTAGAACACTCCACTCGTGGGCTACGAAGTACATATTCTTTGTCAAATACACAGGAAATATTCCCCAGGGTTCTCCATATCCTGGGCCACAAAACAACCTTAATACATTTAGAAGATGGAAATTATATAAAATATGTTCTCTGACCACAACTGATTTTAATAAGGAATGCACAACAGAAAGAAATCTGGGAAAAACTCAAATATTTGGAACTTAAACAACACACTTGTAAATAACAGGTGGGTTAAAGAAAAAACTTACAAGGGAAATTTTAAACTATTCTAAATTGAATGAAAATGAAAACACAGATATCAAAATTTATGAACGTAGCTCAAGCAGTGCTCACAGGGAAATTTACATCTTCAGCATCTACATGAGAGAAAAGTGTCTCAGATCAATACCCCAAGCTTCCAGCTTAAGAAACTAGAAAAAGAAAAACAAACTAACCCTCAAGGAAACAGAAGGCAGAGCACATGCACAAGCTACACTGGGCATAGGGCACTGTCATGCAATATAGGATGGAATACAGATCAGAGATCAGGACCCTTTTTCTTCAAAGGGCCAGAGTGTAAATAGCTTTGGCTTTTTAAGCTTTAGGATCTGTAGATCAACTATTCAACTCTGTAGTTGTAACATGAAAGCAGCCATAGACAGCTATTTAAAAAATGCAAAAACCATTTTTGGCTTAGAATAGAATATAAATTAGGCATTGGACCAAATTTTGTCAGTGGCTACAATTTACAATTTCTCTATATAGATGATAGAAGATCAAAAAGAAAGGAGAGAGAGAAAGAGAGAGAGAGAGAGAGAGAGAGAGAGAGAGAGAAAGATGAGGGAGGGAGGGAGGAAGAAGAAAGAAAGAAAGAAAAAGAAAGAGAGAAGGATGGAAGGAGAGAGAGAGAAAGAAAGAAAGGGAGAGAAAGAGAAAGAAAGAAAGGAGGGAAGGAAGGAAGAAAGGAAGGAAGAAAGGAAGAAAGGAAGGAAATGAAGTCACTGTAAGCACTGAGCCCCATTGAGTAATGGATTATATCTTCTCAGTTCTGTACCCCCAGTCAGTGAAAACATGAGATAGCGGAGTTTAGGAGAAGTGGGGCATCTTGTACAGTCCCTAGGATGAAAAAGGAGAAGCAGCTGGCTTATCAGTAGTAACAGTTTCTAGAAATGTGATTATTTAGCTTTGGTAAATCCTAGAGGGAAAGAAGAAAAGATGCAAATCAAACAGGCAGTAACTGCCTATTGTACATACATTATTTCATTTCATCTTCACAAGACCCTTCATTTCATAAATATTTACTAAAGCTGAGGTCCACAGAATTTCAGTTACTTGCCCAAGATGCCATAAATAGAAAGAGTCCAAAACAGGAATGGAAGAGCTTTGTAGCTCCAAAGTTCCACTTTTTTTCATGAAACTGAGACAGGCTGGGACCTCGGACCTGGGACCCTTTGCTGCAGTGCTTGCACCTGGACAGCGTCTCCTCAAGCAAGAAAATACAAAGAAACTATAAGGGACTAAAAATAATTGTGCATGTGCAGTTGGGGCAAATTATGGAGAACAAGGTACAAAAGACCAAAACCCAGCTGCTACTTCTGAAGAACCGGGAGCAAAAACAGGGTGTTGGGAGCCAAAGCAGGGCACTGTGCATGCCCCCAGCACTCAACACCACCAAAGCGGTGGGCAAAACACCTAAGCCACCCCTCTGGCCGTTCCCCTGGACACACCCCTACCCTCAGCCCATGTAAGGAACAAGCTTGCCCTTCCTTGGGGATGGAACAAGGGAACCTACTTGTTCTCGCTCCCCACTACTGAAGCAGGGGCCCCAGTAACGCTTTGCCTGAATTTCTTGTCTGGCCACGTACCAATTTCTATTGATTGGGGAAGGCCAAGAACCCTGGTTGGTATCAAAACCAGCCTTACTTGCCTTGTTGGCCATGATGCCATAGTTTGCTGTTTCCACCACTGCTGTTCTTAGGACGTCTCTTTCAGTATTAATACAGGGAGATCCCAACCTCCTCTTAGGGAACCATAAGCCTGGATTCCAGCAATGGCTCACTTCCAGCAGGTCTTCTTAGCTGTCACTCAGCATGACTGAGCCTCCAATATTCCCAGCTGTGTAATGGTCATAATGCTTCAGCCTATCTTAGTGGGTGACTAGGAAGAAGATCAAGGAAGATAATGCAAGCAAAAATGCTCTGAAAAGGATAAAACATTATCCAAATGATGGCAGAACTTTTAATCATCTTCAATTGGCTTTGGCTTTATTATTTTTTTCCAGATATGGACACACCTTTGTGAATCAATCACTGTGCTCTGCAGGCGTGTGCAAGCTCTTTCTCCATCTGTTGCGTGACTGTATGTGGCCCTTGTTTCTGAGCAGGCCTCAGTGTGTGAGAGATCTCTATGTGTGGGTGTTCAGATATCTAGGACG
The DNA here is from genome assembly GCF_025265405.1 of Mesoplodon densirostris. NCBI lineage: Eukaryota > Metazoa > Chordata > Mammalia > Artiodactyla > Ziphiidae > Mesoplodon > Mesoplodon densirostris. Next base: position 7,694,753 of record NC_082669.1, on the reverse strand, counting down.
CCGTGTTCTGTTGCTAAGTCAAAATTTTACTGATTGGATTTTAACTTTTTTCCCCCTCTAGTAGCTTCTTCTGGACAATATTTTCTTTTCCTGGAAAACTGAGTACAAAATGAGGGTACTCACCACCTCCTCCTAAAGCATAGCATCATAGGAGGTTAAAAATTCCCACAAGAAGAAGACATTGTGACTCTCTCTGGTTTGGAATCTGATGAAACTCAGAATACTTAAACTTTTAGGCTAGATAAGCATCAAGAAGCTGCACGCTTATCTGGAAACTTTGAACTTTCAGTACCTATTTGGGTAGGAAATCTCATGAGATTAAGTTTTGTTGCCCGATTTCCGAACTTCCTGGTTTTGAACAGGCCAGAAATTCTTTGAAAAAGGGTAAAAGAAAAGCCACTGTGGTGCCCAGCTCCTTCTGCCCAGGAATAGAGTGGAGAGAGCCAGAGGGAAGTGTTCAGTGACCACCCTGACCAAACCTCCCTCATAGCTACCTTGGCACTGGCCAGATTCTGAACAACAGTAGTTGGATAACCTGTTGTTGGTAATATGGTTTTCCAATTTTTATTATACTTGGTGGTGATATCTTCCTTTGGAAGGGGGGTGGTGCAGCAGGCAGCCCAGAACATCCACTCTCTGAGTCTCAAATTCCTCACCTGAAAAATATGAACAGCGATGCCCACTTCACGAGATTACCATGGTGATTTTTTTTTTTTTTTTTTTTTTTTTTTTTGCTGTACGCGGGCCTCTCACTGCTGTGGCCTCTCCCGTTGCGGAGCACAGGCTCCGGACACACAGGCTCCGCGGCCATGGCTCACGGGCCCAGCCGCTCCGCGGCATGTGGGATCTTCCGGGATCGGGGCACGAACCCGTGTCCCCTGCATCGGCAGGCGGACTCTCAACCACTGCGCCACCAGGGAAGCCCCATGGTGATTATTAATAAACCAAGACACAGTGCTTGCAACCTCTCCTGTACTGAAATGCCCATCTCTTTCTTCTTTCTCCACCACTTTCCCACTGGGGGACTTGTTCGGATAAGGCAATTGCCCAAAATAAGATGGGTTATGTAATCCGCCACGTGCATTAGCAACTCCTGTGCAACAGGGTATTCTGCTGGGAGTCTGCATCCCAGAGTGGGGTGGGAGTGGAGGGGTGCATGCGGAGGAGAGGGGAGGGTACCTCAGGCCACTCCTCCGTGGGATAAATCTCCGGGCTTCAGAGACGCCTCTAGAACCTGCCTGATCAACTTTGCTTCTCAATCAACATTTTCATCTGGACGTTTCTAAGAATAATTGTGATTATCTCTGGCTGCAATGTAATGATTGAAAAGCAGAACGAGAGGAGGGAGGAGAAGAGGTTTCTTCTTCTGTCTCCCACCTTTCCTAGATTAGGTGAGTGAGCCAAAGAGACATCAGTGGACCTGATTCTCATTTAATAGCTGCAAACCTGACCAAAGTTGGGCAAACAGGAAGGAAATTCAGGGAGAACTACAGAAGGCTCTCAGCACAGATGGTGTATGTTAAACTGCAAAAATCACCACATAATTGCCAATTTGGAATTTTTCAGAATGATAAATCTGGTTTTTTTCATCTGAAAATGTAGTAGGCAATGGTATCTTACTCTATCATCATGTATTATCATCTTCACCCTTCTCATTTCTCCTTATTCTTAAATGCCCCTGAAATTAGAATTGATGTCCATTTGGTGCCATTTCTCTCTTACAATCAGTGTGTGAGTATGTAAGACCTAAACCATGTATGTTTTGTTCATCATAGCATCGTTAACACTGGCAATATCTCAGCACAGAGGAAGCACAGAATAATTCGGTAATGCTGTTTTTACTGTGGATTAAAGCCCCATGGATGTACGTGCCCTAAGAACAAATCTCCACCTTTTTCCGCCTGTGTATCCACCACTCTAGGGGTTGGCATCTGGCCTTCCACATAGCAAGTGTTCCATCCGTACCCAATAAGGGACTGAATGGACAGGAGCAGTAAACATTTACCCAGTACCTTCTGGAGAGAAAATAAATATAAGACAAGTTTCCCGCCCTCATGAGGATAGTGGAGAAGGGCTGATGCAGATACAGAGGGTTAGATACAGTGTCGGGTGAGCTTGTACTCCATGCAAAGGGCACAGATAGCAAATCCTGGAGAAAGCTCACCAAAGGAATGATGACAGAGGGCTGGGGACGCCTTTGGGGGAGGCTAAGACTGGAACAGCCCTCACAGGAAGGGCTGTAGGAAATGCACAGTGTAGTGAGAAGGCTAACATGTCGCCACGTTCTTTCTATGACAAAGAAAAACATAAGGCCAAATAGAGTAAGTAGCGAGGGCATGGTTTTTATCCAAATCTATCTGACTCTCCAAAGACTATGCCTTTTTCCACACGGGGATGCCTTCCGCAGAAGGAAGAAGGAATTAAGGGAAGAGAGAATGGTGGGAGAAGGGCCTTGACCTAGACTGTGCGGCTGGGGAAATAGAAGCTGAAATGGTAAGATGGAGTGGAGTTTGCGTCCAGGGAGACAAACGCTGGAATCAGATAAATGCCAGATGAAAGGCGCCTTCAACAGCAAGGTCTGCAGATTGGAGCTTGTTCTGTCTTAGACTAGGGAACTTTTAAGGGAGGTTAAAAGGGGAATCAGTATCCTAGGAATATTAGGAAGGCTCTTACATAAGATAAATAAAAAGAGGAGAATCCCAAGTCACAGAATAGGGATGGTTGTAAGGGCCCAGATAAATGGTGCCAAGAACTTCACTGCGTGAGTTATACATTCATTCATCCATTCTCTTAAGTACCTCTCAAGATGGTCTTCTAGGTGCTAAAAATACAGCAAAGGAACAAGACAGAAGTGATTCTTTTTCTAATGGCACCTGCATTCTAGTGGGAGAGATAAGATAATGAACAAGAAAAAAGAAAGAAAGGAAGAAGGAAAGAAAGGAAGGAAGGAAGAAAGGAGGGAAGAAAGAAAGGAGGGAGGGAGGGGGGAGGGGGGAGGGGGAAAGAGAGAAATCCAGCAGGTGGGAACCATCGTGAAGAATAAACGGGACGATGGGGCAGGTGGAGGGGCTGGTGGCAAGTGTGAGCCTGGGGGACAGGGAAGGCCTCTCTAAGAGACGTGACCTCTGAGTGGCTGACAAGCAGCATGGGTGAGCAGGGAGAGGGTGGTGGGGGCGGGTCAGGAGGGCCAGGGTGAGCAGGGCAGAGGGAGCGAGTCTGGAAGCAGGACTGAGGTCTGAGCCAGCAGGACTGGGTCGGATGTGGGGAGAGAAACAGGAATGCGGGATACGGTGGAGGTAGCTGTGCAGGTCCTGTGCTCTCCGTGCAAGTGGCGCCCGGGAAAGGGGCTCCAGGCTGACTTCCGAGTCAGGACAGGAAGGTGGCGGAGGAAGAGGTCAGTGCTTCCAGCTGAAGGAAAGAGGAAGTCTCAGGTTTTATGAAGAAGCCTAGGAGGAGGCGGAGGTAGCCTGTGACTCATCTGTGGCTTGAGGCCTCTTTCTTCTAAGGGCAAAACTCTTTTCTTTCATACCTTGTGGAATTTCCGAGGTTGGAATTGCTGATGCCACAGAACCGATTTGCTGAGCCGGGGGCCTCGGGAAAGATGGTCACACCTACCTGGATCCACCACGTGTCAGTGTGAAATTGACAAAGATGCCAAATGGACAGGATTCTAGCATTTTCCCATCAGGACACACTTGACAGATTTTCAAGTTTAGTTACATAGAGACAGCTCACCTCGTTTCAAAATTGCTTTAAGGTTGACTCAGAGTTAAACAAAGAGACAAAGCTAGCGGATACATGAAGAACGAAATCAATGAGCATGAAATAGAAAGGAATGAGGGTGGTGGAAGACATGGGGACAAAACCTCTGCTGAGAATTCTTGGATGAGACATAAAACGCTCAGGAACATAGAACTGGATGAAGTAAAACGTTTTGCTCCAAGCGTCCTCGTCTGGTCAGAGTCAGGACAGAGAAGACAAACGTGGGATCCCACTGTCTGGTCACAATGATTCTTGCTGCTTCTCCGGGAAAATAAACTTCCTTGGGCCGGAACTTCAAAGGGGGGTACTTGCATAAGGAGAAAACTTATTACTAACATCCCTGATTAAAAATTTGCCAGTAGGGAATTCCCTGGCAGCCTAGTGGTTAGGACTCAGCGCTTTCACTGCCGGGGGCGCGCGGGTTGGATCCCTAGCTGGGGAATTGAGATGCTGCAAGCCATGTGGTACAGCCAAAAAAAAAAAAAAAGTCAAAAAAACAATCGCTGCAAGTAGCTGTTTCCTTCACCAATCCCTGGGGAGAGAAGAAATCGTCCTGCCAAATCAGTTGCTTTTGGGGGTGTTTGAGAGGCAGAGAACGGGGCCACTTCTGGCGATCTGGCTTAGCCCTGGAATAATTATCGGTTAACCTTGAAGCATCGGGCACTGCGGTCTCTGGTCTCCCGGGCAATGCCGCCTCTGAAGGTGTGGGTCAATGCTCAGCAGACGGGTGTTCCACCGGCAGCTCCGAAGAGGCTCAGCTTGTTCTATTTAAATTTGTAATGGAAAAAGAAAGAAAGAAAAATCAGAAGCGGGTCATCACAAGCCTCCCCTGTAAAAACACCGGTTGTTTTCTATCATCAGCAACCTGAGTTACACCAGAGCCCTGACAGTACATTTCAGGAGAGATTAGGAATCGCCTGCAACATTTACATAACATTAAAAGCACTGTCTCCACGCACAGAATAAAATGAATCTCTTCCCATCTCTCCCAGGGGGCCTTGCCTGCGACAGAGTTCTGCCGGGCTTCCACTTCCGGAGCCCCGCTGATGGATGGGATCTGTGCCTCCTTGGCTTTCCCTGGCAGTGGCTGGATTCCCCTGTGCTCTGGGCAGCGAGGGAGCAACAGGCCAGGCCCGCGGGAGCCAAACCTCCTGAGAACACGCGTGAGGTGAGGCCCAGATTGCGCACCTCCTCCCCGGCATGCCTTGCAGCTGCAGGAAGCCGGCCCCCCCAATTCAGAAACCACAGCCTCCTGCGGGCGCCAAGATCCCCCGTTTTCTGTGCTCTGCAAAACACGCACACCATCTGCTCTCTTGGGAGTGGCCTCCTTTCACAGTGTTTGGAGGAGCTGGGACTGGGAAAGGACAGCGTGACCTGAGCCCCGGGCCGTTGGCACTCCAGCCTCCCCATCCCCCTGGGCGCCAAGGGCACCCCCGCCCCCCGCCTCGTGCTGGACTATTCCGTCTCCTAGACTGCAGCACTGAGGGCGCTGTTTCCTGCGATGGGATCGCACCCCTAACCGCACGGCAAGGGTGCTAAGCAAACAAGGACCTGTGTTGAGCTGCCACTGTCGCTCTGGAAGCAGGGATGTGTCTCAGTGGTATGAGGAAGCAGGGGTCTCGGGGTTGGGGCCGTGGCTGAGAGCTGTCGCCCCCCGCTTCTGCCCAGGGCACCCCCTTCCCACTTCCACCTGCCTGCTTCATCTGCTTGTCACTTAGGACTCAGCCCAGGGCCTGCATTGCGCGCCTTCTCGACCAGATGCTACCAGAGCCCCTCCTGCTCTTCCCGAGGGCCCCACTGGGCTGCCCGGGCCCGGGACCGTGGCTCTGAGCTCCTTGGGCCTCTGTCTCTGAGGCCCAGCGAAGGGTCTGGCCATCCGTGGGAGGTACGGGGGCCCTGTCGACCTCAGCCACCGGGTCGCCAAGCAGCCACAGCTGGATTATTCCATACCAGGCAGGGGCCAGAGGTGGACTCCACAGCTGCTTCCTGAGGGCTCCCCGAGGCCTCGGGGTGGGGGGGTCCCTCCACAATCACAGCCAGCCTTCCCAACCACGAGGCCAGCCCCCAACCCCGGGGCAGCTGCAACTCCCAGAGCCCGTCAATCCCAAAGGCAGTCACCCCCCGAGGTACGGGACCTCTGCCCTTGAGGACCCCTCCATCCTCCCGGTGCGCTGGGATCGGCTGCCACGTGCAGAAGAGGCAACTGAGGCCCAGAAAGGTCAGGCTACTCTCTCAAGATCACGTGACCCGTACAGATCAGACAGACGAAGCCATCAACGTTGAGAAATCCAAGGCACTGGGTGGTTTTCTGTTTCCCTGGCCGCCCACGAAGCCTGGCAGCTGGGCCACCCCCCAGGGCCTGCCCACAGTGCGGTCTCTCGGGGCCCGGGTGCAGGAGGCCCCGCCGGTACTGCTCCATGGTTGTGGCCTTGAACTGTTGGTTGTTTCACCTTGACTTTGTATTTGGTACGTGGGGCGGAGGGGGCAGTGGAGGGTGTGCCAGGGGAGCCCTGCTCCCAGCTGTCTCCCCACCCACCCACCCCGCCCTGCCGCCTGCTCGGGGACCACGCCCCGCCCTCATGGCCGCCCTCCACCCTGCGCTGGGACCCGGCCTGGGTGTGGGACACAGGGACCTGGGGACATGGTTAGGCACACACAGCTGTGGGTGGTGCCCTGGATGCTGGGAGGTCTGCAGTTACTCCCTTGAGTATCCCCGAGGCCAAGGGAGATGACCTCAAATAACAAATAAAACCCTCGTGACAAGTTGAGAGAGAGACCACAAAAGAAAGAAAACACGTCTTTCCTCTTTTTGGCAAAGGAGCCCGTGTCTTCAGTTTGCACAGGACCCACCCATTACGTAGCCTGCTTTGCCCACCCGGCGGGTGCCAGGACACCTGCTCACCCGGGACACAAGGTTATGGACGGAGTGCTGGTTCCTGGGGTCCACACTGTCCGGGACTTTGGCTGATGTTCTCCTTAAGGGATAGGTTGGGTCTGGAGGAGACAGACCCACCTGCTTCCTCTCTTGCAGTTTGGTTTCTATACGAGCCAGGGTCCCGGCGGCCAGTAAGTTGGGGTCAGGCCACCTCCTACTCAAAGATGCAAGGTACTGCCAAGGATTTAAGAGCTGCATTCTCAACGCTTGTGGCTAAAATAAGGCTGCGAATTTGCATCTGCAATTATTTATGCCTGGAAATAAGGAAGTGAAATTCCCACCTACTGGAAAGACAGTGACAAGGGCCCCTCCCTGGGGCAAGTGTGGCTTCGGGCCACGCAAACAGTGCCTCACACGTGTGGGGAGGCTCGAGGGCCATGACAGGCAGCTGCCATCGTGCTGGTGTCCAGCAAGATAGGGACCAGTCTGCGTTTCCGCATCTGAGATGTGGAAGGGGCGTGGACTTCTCGGGGAAGTGGTGATGGTTGGAGGAGACGATGCAGGTCTGCAGGAGGCCTGTGCCCACGCAGGGACTGTCACCTGTGGCTCGTGCCCTCCAAGGTAACTGGTCACTGGCAATCCTGCCCATACGGGACCTTCTTGTGGTGTCCTGGGCTCTGTTAGGCTCAAAGTCACTTTGGGGAACGCGTCTCTGTCCTTCACGTCCACGCTGGTTTCCTGTACAGGGCCTGCCTCGTGGGCTGCTTCAGTTCCTCGCAGGGAGCAGCCTCCTCTGAGCTGACCTGTGAATGACCTGGATTCCGTGGTCACTGCAGGAAGGGGCCCTGAATGGCTGACACCACCGACCACAGTCATCAGTTACAGGACAGGGATGTGATCCATTCAGAGCCGAGGATGCTTCCTGGGGCCTCTGGACAGAAGAACTTTGTCATCTACAAGAGCTTCAAGGGCCAACATCCTCCCTTCCTCTGAATGGTACGACGGAGCCCCTGGGTCTGGATGTGAGGGCAGAGCTCACCTGAGCAGGAACCACCCTGTGGATTCCAAGGATGACACCATAGAAGGCTGACCGTGGGCAGGGAGGATCTTTGATGTTCTTGCAGATCTGCTGGGCCTTCTTCTTTCTGTGTTACCTGTTGACTTCCTATTTGAGCTGATACATTTCCTATATTGTTTAGATATAAGTTTCAGGTTTGTTTGTTTTTTATTAATATAAAAAATGTTATTGAGGGACTTCCCGGGTGGCACAGTGGTTAAGACTGCACGCTCCCAATGCAGGGGCCCCAGGTTCAATCGCTGGTCAGGGAACTAGATCCCACATGCATGCCGCAACTAAGAGTTCGCATGCCACACCTAAGGAGCCCACCTGCCACAACTAAGACCTGGTAAACCAAATAAATAAATAAATAAAAATTTTTAAAAAATGTTATTGACTTGATAGGTATTCAGATGTATCTCAGGGTTGTTCAACTTATATTTCGATTAAGTCATGAGTTAACTATTAGTTTCATCTCTTCTTGACCCCATGATGAAGGAGAGCATCTCAAAGTCCTTAGATGGATAAGTCTATGGACCATGGGATGGACCCAGCCTCTCTGGGAAGAGAATACCCTGTCTTGAGTGTGGTTGCACACCTGGGATGATATGAACCTGGCGCCTGCATCATACCCATCCCCTGGATAGACAGTCAGTCTAAACTATGAGGCCAAGTGGGAGATGGAGGATGTATGTAGTAAGGGGAATTCTAAGATGATCGCCAAAGGCCCTTTCCCTTATATAACTTCCTTCCCTTGAGTGTGGGTGGAATTTGTGAATATGATGAGATACCCATTAGCATAATTATGTCATGTTATATGGCAAGATCGTTTTTGCAGATGTTATTAAGATTAACCATCAGTTGGCTTTCAGTTAATCAAGAGACATTGTCTGGTTGGACATGGTCTCTTTCGATTTGGCTCTAGAGGCCAGAGACAGGAAGTGAGCGACTCAGAGTGTGAGAGAGATTTGACATTAGGGACATTCTCCACTGTTGGCTTTGAGAAGGGTGGGGACCAGGTTGCAAGGACCACGGGCAGCTGAAAGATGCTGGCAGCAGTCACCTGCTGACAGCGGGGAGGAAAGGGGGACCTCAGTCTTCCAACCATAAGCAGTGAACCTGCCAATAACCTGGACGAGCTGAAGCACATCCTTCCCCAGACCCCCCAGATAAGAACTCAGTCCAGCCGACACCTTGATTTCAGCCTCAGAAGATGCTGAGCAGAGAAACCCAGGCACACTGTGACCGGGCTTCTGACCCATTAAACTGTGTGCCAAAAAAAAGGGGGGGGGGAATATTTCTAAGACTCAAATTGTACGGCACTTTGAAATACAGCAATAGAAAAGTGATACAGGTAGCCAGACCCAAGGCCCTTCTTTCTAAGCTTCCATCCAGGGGCCTACAAAGCTGTTTGTGCCTGAGCTTTACAGTTACCAGGGAAAATAGAGTCTTTTATATATTTAAGTTTATTGAAGCTGGATTTTCATTATTGGTGACCAAAGCCCTACTATAGCCCTTAAGTTCATTTAATTTCTTATCTTATGATACATTTCAAGGAATAAGATGACCTGGACAAGGAGTATTGACAGTTTTAGAAAGCTTGATGAGAATTTTTAATTGTTTCCTAAAAGAGTGTGTCAATATATCCTGTCATCAAAAAGCATATGTATATGTATAACTGATTAAATTTGTTATAAAGCAAAAAATTTAAAAAAATTAAAAAATAAAAGCCATAAATATGCCAATGTCAGCATAATATTTATCATTATTGACACTTTTATGTCATATGATGTTATATGGTGACCATAGGATATTAATTTGTGTCTCTGGGGTTTTTTTTTCAACTTTCAAATTGGATAATGTATAATCAACTTCTGTGAATTGTCTGTTCATTAAGTTTGCCCAACTTTCTGTTGGAGCCCTAATTTTTTTCTTACCAATTTTTATGAGAATCCATAAATCTCTTATCATACTTACTGAAAATATTGCCCAATTTGTTTTCATTTTATTCCTATTGTGTACTTGCTTGATAGAAATCTCCTATGTTTGTGTTCTATATCTGTTATTTGCTCTCTTTATAATTTCTTATATTGGATATCAAATTTTTGGAATTATGCCAACTTTCTGATACATGATTTACCTCTGTATGCATTTCTGGGACTTTTCTATGTTATTAGTTTTTCAAAAGTAACTTAGATTTATTTATTAATTTTGCTTTTGTGCATTTTTTCTCCTTTTATCCTATTTCTCAGGAGTTTCTCAGTTGCCTGTGACAGAAACCCAATTTGAACTGGCATGAACCACCCTAGATTCTCATGAAAAAGACGCTTGAAGAATAAATAAATAAGTAAAGAAATTAAAAGATGCTTGAGTGAGGGACACTGGCAGTCCAGAGGTTAGGACTCTGTGCTCTCACTGCTGAGGGTCTAGGTTCGATCCCTGGTCAGGGAACTAAGATCCTGCAAGCTGCTCGGTACAGCCGTAGGGAAAAAATAAAGGTGCCTGAGTGGTCTACAGCTTTGAAGGAGAAGCTGGACCGTGGAGCAGGGTGACTGCGGGTGAAGGAGGCTTGGGCAGGGAATGCTCTCTGCCAACCTCTGTCTCTTTTTCTCTTAACTCCCGGATCTTGGTACCTGTTTTTTCCCAGTGGCTGGCATTTCTCTGTGCTGACGAGGACACAGGACCATGACCAGACACCTTCCAGCCCATCACCCAGGGCGTGGAAAGTCTCTGTGCACAGTAACATGCAGGAAAGTCCAGGGAAGGCCCTACTGGTGCAGCCTTAGAGAATCAAATTCCAGTCGGTGAGCCTTTCTGCATGAAGAAATTTCTTGACTGTCGATATTGAGAAGACTTTAAATTCACCATTTTAAAGTTGAGCCCTCCATGATCCAAGCCTCTTGAACAAGAACCAGGCCTCAGACTGACCTCAAAGCTGAAAGCAGAGGTTCCATCCCTGAGCAGCACTGGGGGCTTCATGACAACCCCCGGCCATATCCCACGTTCTCCACAAATGACCACGGTCACCTGCCACAGGTGGAGAGAGGGGATTCCCCTGACCACTGCTTCTAGAGAATTCCCACATCTGCCATTTATTCTCAGAAAGAGATCTGGATCCTTAAATCCGGACTCCTTGGTAAGTGGGCTAGAGTACAGGTTTCATTTGACCAAATCCAAACGTTTTGGATCAAGTTTTTCTCTATTATTATGATCAAGAGAAGGGAGACCAGGAAAACAGCATTCTTTACACAACTTTGCCTGAATATCGCTGTCTGTTTATACTATTTACCACACAAATCCCCTAGGCTCCATTCTTCCTGAACAAGTTGGCCCCAGCATCATAGGGTGCCACGTTAGATATGTAATGATACATTTTAAGCCACATTTTTTGGAGGAGCAAGCTTTTCTCAACTTGGTGAAAACTTCTGTTTTCCCACTGCACTTTAGTTAGCTTTATTTGCATCATTTGGGGCTTTGGTTTCAGTCAGCACCATTAATAATTTACTCTTGGACTTAATGGTGCTGTCGAGGGGATGGAGGAGGTCCAGACGGTGTGAGTGCCCTGTATGGACAGCTAAGGGCATCTGGTGTGAGTTGCCAAGTGCATTGCAGGGTAATAAACGTATAACGAGCTGGGCCGCCTTGCGTGCACAAAAAAGAACTCTGACTTAAGTAAGAGAGGCGTTTCCATTGTCCTGCCTCTGCTCTCTGGGAAACTCCCCAGCCGTGGAGCTGCTCAGACCCCACTTCTCAGAAGGAGCGAGGGGTGTGTGTCCACGGCCAGCCCCAACACCTGCAAACCCTGTGTTGTTTCAGAAACTCTGCTTCTCCATCAGTTATTTTCATCAGGAGAGATCCTTAGCCACGTTCCGGATCGTGCGCCATGTGACGCACGATCCGGACGCACAAACAGGGCTCTGTTCTCCTCCACATTTTCCGATCTCACGCATTTCGCTGGGCCAGGACTAAGCCAATCCAGGGCTGCTTGTGGATGTGAAATGGTTAAACAGTAAAAGTTCACAGGTCTGCAGCTATGGGTGATGGGGGTGACTCTGCCCACTGGAACACATTCACAGTGGGGAAGGATTTGCCCTCCACACACTCAATCCAGAGGAGTCATAGCTGTTCACAGGTCACTCTACTCATGCCCAAGTAACAGAAAAGCTGCCAGAACATTCCAGAATGGGAGGAAAGCCTCTCCCAAAGATTTAGCAACAACCAAAGCCATTTGGAGTGGGTAACTGCACTTAAAATGTGAGTATCCATCACTTGCAGAGAGAGAAACTTAGCATCTTTTTCAGTCAGGGTAAAAGATGCTACACCAGAAAGATGGCCTCGTGAGGGGGATAGGGAAGGTTGGAGGGAGGGAGATGCAAGAGGGAAGAGATATGGGGACATATGTATATGTATAACTGATTCACTTTGTTATAAAGCAGAAACTAACACACCACTGTAAAGCAATTATACTCCAATAAAGATGTGAAAAAAAAAAAAAAAGAATGAGCTGGGAGCAGGGGGCAGCCTGAGCAGCATCCACGAAGGAAGTGGGCCTGATGATTCAAGACACTGGCCAAAAACAGGACCCAAATATCCCATTGCTCCCAGCTGACAGCCTCCCCCCATCCCCTAACAAAGTGGGAGCAGTGGGTAGTGTCAGACACTCTGCAAACTAGCTACAATATTTTATACACCTGATTGGCATCTATAGCGAGCCCCACTGGGTAGACCCCCCACCCAGCATTCACTCCGTCTGCAAACGCCACACTGCAATACTTAATGATAACTTTCAAGCCACAGAAATCATAGAGAAAACTTACTTTAACTATAGTAGGAAGACCAGGAACACAGCATTCTTTACAGAACTTTACTTGACTAGCACTGTCTGTGCTATTTCCTATAGCGCCCAGGATTTCCCAATTTTAAAAAAGGTAAAGCCAAAGAATTAGTGCTGGGTTGTTTTCTGCTATTTCAGTAGACTTAGGTCATTTCATTGTATCCAACCCAGCCCTTCTCCCTTAGGTAGGAACCAAGGGGGCATTAGGCCTGCCTCTCTCCCAAGAGGCTAACCCTGTTGGTTAGGGCGGAGACGGGTCATTTTCAAGGGTGGGCCGTGTTATGTGCTCAGGGGGAAGTGGGAGGGGTTAGTCCATCACTCTCCAGCCATTTTCTCTGGAGCAAAGCATGAGTTTCTCTTCCATCACAAACCCTGTGGACTTTTGGGATGGCAGCCCTCCAGAAGGCTGGGTCCTCCTGCCCACATACACACAGAGGAGCCCAAGAACTGGAATTAGCCTCCATCTTGAATGAAGGACCCAACCTTGATTTATTCATCCAATAAACATTTATTGAGCACCTGCATGCATATAAAAGAGAAAAGCTTCAGGATCCTGTCCTTGAACACTGGTAACATAGCAGTGCTCAAAACTGACTTGATTAAACCAAGGTCGGGGGTGGGAGGGTGCATATCCAAATGGCTCCATCCTGGAAGAACCCAGGGTGTCACAAAGGGGGCTTTCTGAAATGTACTCTTCCCATCATGAAGAGCAGAGTTTAAACACTTGTCTCTGAAGATGGAGAAAACATAAGAACAGCTGTGCAGAAGTCAACACATTATGTTCTTAAAGAATAACATGCTTAATTAAGTGCATGCCATGTGCCAGGTACCCTTCTAATCCCTTTATGTGCCTATTTAATCAACTCAGCCACACTGATTGAGGCCAGATCGTGTGCCAGGCATGCTTTTTTGTGCTTTAGAAACACTAATTCGTTTACCCCTCAAAGCCACCCTATGGAGAGGTACTATTATTATCCCCATTTTACAGAGGAGGACACTGAGATCCAGAGAGGCGAAGTAATGTGCTCAGGGACACACGGAAAAGAAGAGGAAGGGCGAGGACTGGAATTCAGGCAGACTCGCTGTGGACTCCATGCTCTTAACTATGGTGCCTCCTCCCAGGTGAGGGAGCAAGTGCCAGGCACAGAAGCAGGAGGGGGCAGAAGTGGGGTGTCTGCTTCAGTGAGAGCCTGTCCCCGTTACCCAGTATATAAGCAGGGAGACCATGGTAGCACCTTCAGCTGGGCTCTGTGGACGAGGAGAGAGAAGAGAGTGAGAAAAGGAAAAATAAGTTCATACAAAACATATGTGAGGGCCTCCCTGGTGGCGCAAGTGGTTGAGAGTCCGCCTGCCGATGCAGGGGATACGGGTTCGTGCCCCGGTCTGGGAGGATCCCATATGCCGCGGAGCGGCTGGGCCCGTGAGCCATGGCCGCTGAGCCTGTGCGTCCGGAGCCTGCGCGTCCGGAGCCTGTGCTCCGCGACGGGGGAGGCCACAGCAGTGAGAGGCCCGCATACCGCAAAAAAAAAAAAAAAAAAAAAAAAAAAAAAAAAAAAAAAAAAAAACATATGTGAGTTCAAGTCTAACTTCACCAACTGACCAGCTGCTCTGAGCCTCAGTTTTACTCATCTGCAAAATGGGGATAATAATGTCTGCCTCCCAGAGGTGTGATGGGAATTCAGTGATGCATAAAACCTGTTCACACAAAGGTAGTGAGCAAAAAAAATTTTAGTCACTTCTCATAACCCAGGTCCCTCCCTCATGAATGAAGATTTACTGTGGAGCCAGACAGGACTTTAAACTGCTCCCAGAGCATCTGCGGTGCCTGCAGAGATGCTGCTAATGGGTTCTAACAAGACACAAACATACAGGCCATTCATACAGAGATGTAACCAGGTAACCCTCGAAGACCCTTCTGCTTCAAACACTTGAGGTGCTGGGAGTCGAGATTACCATAATTACGGCCGTTGCATGGTCATTGCCAACACACGGATCAATACTTGTGGAAGAAAATTCACATTTACTTTGGGAAATTAAATGAAGACTATCCTTGGGCAAACTTTCTTTGCCTTTCATACACTCCATTAGCAGGAAATGAATATATTGCATGCAATACACACATATTTAAATACAAGTAGAAATCAATTATTCTTCAATTCTTTTTTTAAAATTATTTATTTATTTTTGGCTGCATGGGGTCTTCGTTGCTGCGTGCAGGCTCTTTTTAGTTGTGGCGAGCCGGGGGCTACTCTTCTTTACGGTGCAGGGGCTTCTCATTGTGGGGGCTTGTCTTGTTGCAGTGCACGGGCTCTAGTCACCCGGGCTTCAGTAGTTGTGGCACATGGGTTCAGTAGTTGTGGCTCACGGACTCTAGGGCGCAGGCTAAGTATTTGTGGCACACTGGCTTAGTTCCTCCGCGGCATGTGGGATCTTCCCGGACCAGGGCTCAAACCCGTGTCCCTGCATTGGCAGGCAGGTCTTCACCACTGTGCCACCAGGGAAGCCCCTATTCCTCAATTCTAATAAGTTTGGAAATAACACTTTTGGAAAAAAGTTATAGTGACATTAGAGGAAAGGGGAATTCTCTTTGTTTAATTGAAACTTTCATAAACTTAAGTAGAAGATTTGACACATTTTCAGATTTTCCAAATGGAATCGTTTTTCTTTTTTAGACAGAAAATTAGAAAATAACTATCCATATGTTGCTGATGTCCAAATAGCAAAAAATAGCATTAAATGACAATAGCAAGCAGCTCCTAATATTGTCTATAGATGCTGTAGCAGTCAATACAGAGGATTATATAAGTGAGATGTTTGGGAGAGGGGATAAAAGAAAGGTGAGGCAATGGTGATACATTTTTCTAAATATTTTTCTAATCTGATTTTACAATGGCTCAATTACTCTCTTTTACACTCCATTTCCTCTGTGCCTCTAAATGTATACAACTCATGAATGTGATCCACACCCCCTGGAATATCGCCTATCAACCTCTATACCTTAAACCCCAGCACCATGGGGCAGACCTCCTTCATCCTCTTTAATGGCTGGGCTGATTGATCTCATTAATTGTAAGATCTATTTATTTCTTTTCTAATAAATACTTCTTAATTCAATTAATCTCTTTCCTAGAGGACACGCTAAATCTAGAGATTGTGCTTTAATAGCAGAGGTACCATGATGCGGGAAGATTGCTATAATAGCAAATTCATTCTTTCCAGAACATTAGCCCAGAATTTCTAATAACCTCGCAGGAGCAATCGGGTTTGCACAGGAGCACAATGGCTAAGTCTCTGGCCCAATTTATTCTCTTACACAGATACAGACGCTAATTCACAAGCTTGAAATGTATCCGTTTTAAATTGGGAATTTGGAGGTCTTCTTGATAGAAAGCAGTAAAGTAGTATGCTCCAATTCCAGGTATGGCTAATGGAAATCTGATTCCTAACTGTTATTTAATTACTTGGATATTGTGTGTTTGGTTTCTGTGACCCATTACATACTATAACATCTTTATTTAAATGGCATCTCAGGTCATATTTTCAACAATCTATTAAAAAATAACTGAGTTATCTATAACAAAGGAGCTCATTTATTACTAACAGTTCTAAACTGAATAAATTCTTCTTTCCCTTTTAGATGGTCAACAAATTAAGTAATCAACAAATGTTCCTGTATCACTGTAGAGGCAGGAGGACCATTGTGTGCCTCACACTGGCTGGCCCTGGGCTTCCTTGCAAACACTGACAGAAAGAGAATGTACACCTCCTATGCCTTCTCCTGTTCATTTCTTTATAGATCCAACTGCTGGTTCCTGCATTTTCTAATTATCCCCGACACTCATACTGAAAATGCCATTCCTGAAGCTTTCGGAGAAAAAGAAAACCTACTAAATTTACAGATAAGAGAATTCCACGTAAGAAAAACTTGCATTGAGGTAGCAAAGGGGTTGAAGACGTTTCAGTAAAATGAAGGGTCCAGCTCACTCCTGCGGAACAAAAGGAGACAGAAATTCTCTGGTGTCTTGATAATAGACCAGGATTACAGAGTGTGATTCAGGCTCACAGCTAGGGTCACCCCAGCCTCAGGAGTGACTCACTCCCTTCACCCCCCCACCCCTCTGGAATCTCTCTTCCTTATTCTCCAGGGTCCAAGGCATCAAGTCTTCTACGCGGGGGAGCTAGAATGCATGGGTGTGTTTGTTTCGTTAAACAAAGACACATCCTTTTCTGAAAAAAAAAAAATCAATTTTAAAAGGCCCTTTTTAGATTCTGTTATATGAGAAATGTCAAAACTTGGGAAAGAAAATCCTTAAATGTACATCAGCAGGGAAACGAATAGATCAAAAATGACGTGTCTGCATTACAGACTAATACGCATTTTAAAAAAGAATGAAGTACAACTGAATATTAGAAGTTGGAAAATTATTCACGACATGTTCAATTTTTCTTAAGTATTGAGTAGACACAAAATTATTAATAAAGTACAATGAATAGCCAACTAACAGCCATGAACCCACTTGGTGCATTAGGAAAACCAACTATATCGTTACTTTGAGGTCCCCCTTCCTAATCTCATCTCCTTCTGTCCTATGTTCTTTAGAAAATTATTCTTATTTCTCACCATCTATAAATAACATATTTAGTTTTTATGTCTTTGGACTTTACAGGAATAGAAATTTACCTTTTATATTCTTTGTGACTTGCTTTTCCCATTCAAGAAGAAGTTCATGACATTCATTCATATTGATGTGTGATGAAGTTAGTTCATTTTAACTGCTATGTAGTACCCCCAGTTTTTAAAAATATTCACTTGCCAG
This sequence comes from Mesoplodon densirostris, assembly GCF_025265405.1. NCBI lineage: Eukaryota > Metazoa > Chordata > Mammalia > Artiodactyla > Ziphiidae > Mesoplodon > Mesoplodon densirostris. Next base: position 7,677,408 of record NC_082669.1, on the reverse strand, counting down.
TGGACCTTCTGGTTTCTTACAGTTTTGTTTTTACAAAGAGTGCTACTTTATATTCTTGAATATTTTAGTTTTTCCAATCTGGTGATATGATAATATGATTTTAACTTGCATTTACCCAATTACTAGTGAGGTTGAACATCTTTTCATGTGTTCAGTCATTTATGTTCTCTTTTGTAAGTGCCTGTTCAAGCCTTTTGTCATTTTTCTATTGCTTTATAATCGACTTTTAAAATCTGATTTGTAGGAGTTATTTATATATTCTGAAATGAGTAGTACACGTTCTTTATAGATTCTGGAAATGACTATGATATGTATGTATTTGTGAGAGAATCCCTCAGTTTGGAGCTTGTCTTTTCATTTTCTTTATAGAAGTTTTTAATATTTTCTTTTTTAAAATGTGCTTTTTGTGTCAAAACTTTCTTTACCTCAAGATCATGAAGAGTTTTTTTCTATAGTTTCTTCTGAAATAAAAGTTTTTTATTTCACAATTTGGTCTTTAATGTCTTCATTTTAAAGGAATGGATTGAGGAAAGGGTTAACTTTCATTTTCTTCCTTCTGTAGGTAATGAATTATCCTCTAATTATGACTTACTGAAAAAACTTTCCTTCTCCATCATTTGCAATTTTAGCTCCATTATAAATTGTTTCCATGTATGTATGAGTCTATTTCTAGGCTCTCTGTTCTGTTCCATTGATCCACTTGTCTATTTCTGTACTAAGACAAGACCATAATAGTCACTATGTTATTCATAATAATTCTTGTTAGCTGATCAGGAAAATAGTCCTGCATTTTGAATCAGGATTTTCTTAGCTACTCTTAACTTGTGGATCCCTTCCACATAAATCCTAGAATTATCTTTTTGAATTCCTTAAAAAGGTAGAGATTTGACTGAGATTGAATTGAACTCCTCAATCAATCTGGAAAATTGACATTTTAAAAATATTGAGTTATTCAATCCATGAACATGGTACATCTCTCTATTTATTTAAAAGTATGTTGGTAAATTTATCTATTTATCTATTTTAGTCCTGGGTGTGCAATTGTATTTCTATATTATGAGGCTATTTCTCAGTTTACAAGTTTATTACAAGAATTATTAAATTTTTCTGACAATGATGTAATAACTCTTATTCTCTCATAATTCCCTTCACCTTAGAGTCTCTTTTGTATGATGGGAATGTAGCTACACTTCTTTGTTTGTTTGTTTTGATCTCTATTTGGCTACAGTATCTTTTCTGATAGTTTCACTTTCAATCCTTCTGAAATCTCTATGTTATATCTATTATTAAAAGCCTATAGCTTTGTTTATTTTTAAAATCCACCCTCAAAATCTAGTTTAATCTCAACTAGAGAATTTAGCCTATTCAGTTTTATTAAGTAATGACCTATTCTGATTTATTTCTATCATTTTGCATTTTCTGTGTATTCTGCCATTTTTTTCTTACTCTTTTCTTGTTTCCTTTTGAATTGTGTTTTTCTTTACTACTAGTTTGACAGTTACATACCTTATTCCTGTTTTTTTGTTTTTAGTGGTCACCATAGAAGTTTTCATATGAGCACTTAACACATAAAGTTAATAAACACTTTTACCTCGATTCAGAAAATGTTAGGACCTGAGGCTCCTCAATTCCAGTCCTCTTCCTTCTGGTTTACAAGCTATTGTTGTAGCGGGAGCCCAACAGAGCCTGGGGCCAATGCCTTAGAGTTTGTCTGGACAATTTTTTCCTGAAGCTGAAGTTCATTTCCAAAATTTTCCGTTCTCCCAGGATCTTCCATCACCAGCTTTGGATGGAATCAGAGAGCTCATCCACAGGCTTTTGTGAAACCAGAGAAAGTGACAGGAGGAACACACTGCACTTGGATGCATCTTTACCAGGATGAAAATGACCAGGGAATATTCTCCTCATACTTTACCTGCTCCTGGCTAAATCCAATCCACCTGGGCTCAGAGTGCAGCAGTCAAAGGCTGTGTCTGTTAGCATCTTCTAGGTTTGGGGGCTCTATGTAGTTGTAAGAATATTCTAAAGTCCTTTGAAGAGAGGGGAACTCTGAGGCTCTTAGAGGAAGTGACTGAGGTCACCCAGGAGTCAGTTGGTAGGACCAGAAATAGACTTCAGGTCTCACTCAGTTCAGACAAGACAGAATGTTCGCTTTGATGCTACCAGAGAGAGAGAGCGAGAGAGAGGTCAACAGACACCATATTTGTGAAATCGATACAAGAGAATTATCCACTTAAGAACAGTTCTTTCTTCTCCCCTTCTACTCAAGCCCATCTGAAACTCCTCTGCTGACTGGTGTCACTATTAGGAATATTCCAGCTACAAGAAGTCCTGAATGGTAAGCACGGCAGCTGCCGTCCCCCACAGCTGCAGCCACGTCTTCGTCTTGTGATTTCCGCAGCGCTCAGCCTGTGCCTCTTGGTTTCTCCTTGCCCTGCATGCTGAGTGTGAGAAAATTCTGTGTGGGAGACTTTGTCTTGAACCCTTGGGGCGTGTGCCACCGCCGGCCTTTCACTCCTGAGTACACTGGCATGAGGGACGGCTCTGAAACGGCGTCAAGACAACTCTAGGAAAGCACAGGGAGAAGGCACACTTCTGACTGGCCTCTCACCCAGCTCTGAAATCCCAAAGGCAGGGCTTCAAAGAGCAGAGAAACTCTGGAGAAGAGATTAGTCTTCCCTTGGTTTCCTCCCCGGTGGGGCAGGTTGAGGCCCTACACACCCTGCTCCTAAAAGAGACCAAGGCCACGCAGCTAGGTGAAACTGTGTCTTCAGATTGTCTCTCTTTCCCAGAAATAAGAGGTTACAGAGAAAACACAAATGGAATCTAAATCTGGCAAGATTTGCAGAACCTCGAGGTTTCGCTGGGTCAGGAACAGAGTTAAAATAGTCTCTCAGGATGAATCCTGGCCAGAAAAAATAGAGACAAGTGAAGGGCAAGAAAATGCATAGTAAAATTTCACTTTTTCCCAACTTCCTGTTTGGTTTCACTGCTTTTCTCTGAATCAGTCATTTCTCCCACCGCCTTCATGGCATTTCTGATGAGCCAACTAGGATACCAGAATCCAGGGGATTGCAGAGTGGGGAATTTTCACAGGTCTGCTCATCAAATCTGTGGGAAAGATGGATCCTGGATGTAGACCCTGTGCCACAGAGCTGGCCAGACCAATTCTTATGATGCAGAACCTCACTCCTCAGCACAAAATATGGCCACAAACAAGCCTTGAGGGGGACTCAAGAGGCCAAAGAGAAGGAACAACCGAGGGTCACTTCATCACCAGACACTCTCAGCTGTCCCCAATGAGAAGCTGCTCTCTTATTTCTGGAAACCTCCAGGATGGAGACATCCCTGCTCTCCCCGATGGCTACCTCCTCTCTGTCCAACACTTACGTTCATTTCCCTCAGGGCGATCCAGCCTGTTCTCACCCAGTTCCTCCTTCTCTCCTGATGCTCTCATTATATGCTAGGGTTATGACTTAAAAATTCCATGTACCTGTCATTCTGGTCATAATAATCTGCTTTTAAAGGACTATCTAAAGAAATTCAACTGCCTAAGGTCAGCAAGCATGAGAATAACCCACACTCTGAGATTCTCTTTTAGGACAAGAAGTCAGGTTCCGTAGGTTGCAAGTAACAGAGACCCACTCAACCTGCCTTAAGTAAAAAGTGTGTTCTCATGTTCTTTTTTTCTTTGTTTCTTTCCTCATAAGGAATAAGGGGTGTCTGTGATAACCAAAGTCAGAGAGGTCCTCCGGGGCTTATCAGAAGTTAGAACCAGGAGCAGGGAAGCCCCTACTGAGCCCAGCCAGGAACCTCGGCTGTTCCCTCCTCAACAACAGGTCTCACCATGTCTTCCCTCTTCCTCCCTGAGTGCCTCTTATTTCTATGAGTCTGCAAAATGCATCTCCTTGTTGAGGCATCTACGTGCACAACCAAATAGAACTACCTCAACCTCAGGCTCACGACCTTCCTTGGATATCAATCAGCATGTCACGTAACAATTCCAAATTCCTGGGGAAGAAAATCTAACTGGCCCATTTTAGATTAGGAGACAAACCCTAGTCCAATAAATTGTGCCCAGAAAGAGGAGGGACTTATGGTTGAAATAAAGACATATTCCCACCTTGTATGGGTGAGACCCATGTGGGCTCCCACTACCCATCTGCTATGAGACTAGCAAATGACTTTCATAGCCTTAAAGTAATTGATAAGCTTTATTCAGGCCACTGTGTCTAAGAAAATGGCCGCTCTGGAACTTTGGAGGAGAGATGCACTTGCATTCTTCCCATACATTCTTAACTTTGTTAAGACTACACCTCAGGGGAGAGAAAATATCGAGTGGGCCTGAGCCCTCTCTGGGTATGACCAACGGGAGCCCACATCCATCAGCTGGGCAGATGCAGTGGTAACATACCATGGGTTAGGTCACCGACGGATCAGTTATTAGTCGCACAGTCCCTGGGTGCAAGTTTAGTCCCAATATCAAGCCCATACCTAGTGTGTGCTGCTGACCCCAAAAATGTGTATGCAGGACAGTAGGACAGCCCCCCACCCATTGCTTGGAAGAAAATCACAAAGCCCCAGTACTCTGGATCATCTTTGTTTGTAAAGGTGAAATTAAAACGTGCATTAAGACTTAGAAGGTGGATGACCAACAGAATATCAAACCGTAATTATGTCCAAGTTTCAATAACATCTAAACCACCCAGTGCATTGTCTCAGTCTTTTGGAACTGCTACAACAAAATGCCAGTGACCGGGAAGCTAATAAACAATAGAAATTTACTTCTCACGGTTCTGGGGGCTGGAAGTTCGAGATCAGGATGCCAGCACGGTTAGGTAAGGACTTTCCTCCTGGTTGCAGGCTTCTCACTGTGTCCTCACATGATGAAAGGGGCTGAGAATCTCTCTGGAGCTTCTTTTATGAGGGCACTAATCCCATATGTGTGGGACCCACCCTCATGGCTTAAGCACCTCCCAAAAGCCCCACCTCCTAATACTATCACATTGGGCATTAGGAATTCACATGTGAATTTTGGGGGGACACAAACACTTATAAAGAAGCCCCTGATGTCCTTGGGGCTTTCAGTCTATTTATCTCCTCTTCATAGCATTGATCATCCAGAATGGCATTAGATTTCATGTTTGCCTTCCTTACTAAACACTGGGGCTCTTGAGTGAAGGCACCATAACTTACCATGTCATAGGCTTAGAGTCTGGACCAAGACCTGGTATGTGGCAATAAACAGTTGACAGTAGATGGATGGATAAATGATGTATGGAGGAAAAGATTTAGGAGTTGAAGGCTGAAAGAAAGGAAGGAATGGACTGAAAAGAAAGGAAGGAAGGAAGGAGAGAAGGAGGGAGGGAGGGAGTTCCATGGCAAACATGACATCAGAGTAAGCCTTGGTGTCATCCATCCTGTGGTTCAGCTTGGCAAGCAGGTGTGAGCAACCTCCTGGACCAAACAAAATACCAACACAGTGCTGCTACTTGGCTTCACCCAAAAAACCAACAAGCTTGACCCCCAGGCTAAAAGTTCCAAATGTCACGTTGCTTTGGGGATTTCTCTTCCCCTCCTGTGTGCTCCTCTCCTCTACCCATTTCCTCTACTCCAACAGTGTCTTCTCCACATCAGACAGGGAGGACACTGTTATGGGTCATTTGCTTTTGTGAGGGACTACGTTTCAGTGTAAACGTGCTCCAGCAGTTTTAGTCCAGTGGTACTTAACCTTCCTGGGTGGATGCATCATAGGCCTATCGATGTCCTGATAAAAGCTACCACTCGTCTTCTAGGAAAACGCACCCCTACTGCCCCTCAAATGCACAAACTCTGACACCATTCCAGGAAGCTTCTGGGGCACACAGCCTTGAGATATGTGGCCCAGGGCTACTGGACTCTGTGATATTTGGCTCAGGATATTTTTTAATGTTAAACTTCTGCTCTCTCATTGGTAAAGTACCCAACTTAGAGGACTGTCAGGCACAAATAACCAGATGGGGAGAAAGATGTTTCGCTGATCTGAATCATACCTCAAGGTGCAGGAAGGAAAGCCTTGTTGATCTTCCTGGTAATTGGGAGAAGATAAGGTACCAAGAATGGAGACGCCCTTCTCCCAACCCCTTGGCCCCCACCTGTCCTGCACACACACACACAAACACTGGCCATTGGACAAAAGTGCCAGAAGACTATCACCTCTGGGGAGCAGCCCCCATGGACGATTGATATGAGTCAATGGATCAGCTGCTCAGCTTCCTTCAGGTGGAACACCTGGGCATGCTCCCTTGTCTCCCAGAAGTCCCATGGGGTGAAGGTGCATCTGGCCACAGTGTCACCTGTGCACTCATGCACCCATGTTGGCCTCCTTCCCTCCCCAACTCACCTTCCAGCTCTGCCACCAGGGCCTCCTGGGACCATCTCCCAAGAAACTACCTGTATGTCAACCCTTGTTTCAGAGTCTGAATGAACACAACCTGATACAGGTGGTGGCCAGAACTTTGAACTATCAGATACGATTCTGAGAGAGCTTTATAAGATGGTCAACAGATTTCACCATCAGGTTCAGTATCTGGCCTCCTAGAAGAGAGGAGCAGGAAGCAGGTGAGGGTGCGGCTGTGCCTGGGATGTAGAGGAACAGAGGGTGTGGAGAGCTCACCTCCAGGCACCTGAGGGTGTGGCCATGACAGGAAACAAGGTGGGTCTGTCACTCAGGCCACCCTGATGGAATGCCCCAGCATGGGGGGCTTACACAGCAGACCCTACTTCTCACAGTTCTGCAAGCTGAACATCCGAGATCAAGGTGCTCATAGATTCTGTCCATGGTGAGAACCCTCTTCCTGGCTTGTCGATAGCCCTCCTCACTGTGTGCTCACACAGAGGGGAAACAGACAGGGGGTCACTCCTCTTTTTCTCCTAAGGGTACTAATCTCATCCTGAGGGTCCCACCCGTGTGACCTCCTTTAAACCTTACTACTTCCCAAAGGCTCCACCACTAAATACCATCACAGTGGGAAGTTAGGGCTTCAACAAAGGGATTTGTGGAGGATATGGATACTCAGTCCATATCAAAGTGTATAACTGTTTTAGTTGAAAACTATGCATTGTTTCAGTTAGCGCTTAACCATGTTTCTCAGATGGCATTTGCTACCCAGCTTGTTGCTGTTGTTTGAAGTAGCTGTACTACATCATCAGATGTCTGATCTGTGGAGCTCATTTTCCAGGGGGCAGCGGCCACTCTAGCCATGTGTATTTAGGGGAGGTGGGTCCTAGACTGAAGGAGCCCAGGAATTTAAGGGGAGGGAGGGAGCCCAGAACAACACCGCCAAATGCCTCTTTGCAGACACCCTAGGAGACTCTTCCAGTCAGGATGTCACCTTTAAGCCCTTAGGGAGTGGCTCTCAAAAACTATCAGCAACAGTGTTACCTGGGAACTTGTGAGACATGCAAATGAAGGGCCTCACTGTAGACCCACTGCAGCATGAATTCTGAGTAGGCACCTGCAATCTATTCCAACAAGCTCTCAGGGTGAGGACACGGGCTCAAACTGGAGAGTCACTCCCCGAGGGGGTGGCAGTCCTAGAGGGGTTGTCCTTGTAGGTATAATTTTCTAGCTTTGGGGGTTTAGAACCAGAGGAGTGGGGAGTTGAATGCCTACCACCAGTTTTTTTTTTTTCAACATCTCACACCAGACAGGTTTTCCTCAACCCTGATCTCACCCAACAGGTGCTGGCATCAGTGGTCTGGACCCTTGTTGAAGATTTATGAAGTCAAGAAAAGAAGCAGAAACTGTCCCAAGACTTGTGAGCAAAAGGCAAGAGGAGAAGCCAAAAATCTTTCTGCCAATCTGTCATCTCTGTGCAACTTCTGACCCTCCTCTTCCCCAACCACAATCTCCCGCTTCCACACAAGTCTGGGGTGGCCTTCAGTTCCTGAAGGGATTCTCATGCTTACTTTCAAAATCTTTTTGTTAATTCCCCCTTAATTCCTGTGCTTTTATCAGGTTTGAGGGTAGGGAGCCAAAACTGTTGATACACCATTTTGTCACCTACCCTGAGAATTCTAACACTATAGGTCTTGAGACCTAATTTTCTAGAGCAATCTACCCGTGGCATTCTAAATAGACCAATCACTTACAGCCTTCTTTTAAATAGCCCTTTTTTTAATTGAAGTATAGTTAATTTACAATGTTTTGTTAATTTCAAGTATACAGAAAAATGATTCAATTATATATATATATATATATATATATATATATATATATATATATATATATATATATATATATTCTTTCTCAGATTCTTTTCCATTATAGGTTATTACAGGATGTTGAATATAGTTCCTGTGCTATACAGTAGGTCCTTCTTTCTTATCTACGTTAAATATAGAAGTGTGTATCTGTTAGTCCCAAACTGCTAATTTATCCCTCTCCCCACCCCAGCCTGGACCTTATTTTTTAAATAAACATTGAGCAGAAAGTACAGAGATGCCCTTTATACCTCTGGTCTCCACACACTCATACCCTCCCCACTATCAACACCCCCAAAAGATGGTACATTTTTTATAAGCCATGAACCTACACTGACACATCAATATCACCCAACGTCCGTAGTTATAGTAGGGTTCACTCGGTGTTGTATATTCTATGGATTTTGACAAACGTATCACGACATGTATCCACTATTATAGTGTCATACAGAGTCGTTTCACTGCCCTAAAATCCCTTGTCCTCTGTCTATTCATCTCTCCCTGCCCCCTAACCCTTGGTAACCACTGTTTTTTTTACTCTCTCCATATTTTTGCCTTTTCCAGAATGTCATATAGTTGGAAGCATACAGTATGTAACCTTTTCAGACTGACTTCTTTTACTTTGTAACATATACTTAATATTCCTCAGTGTCTTTATATGGCTTGATAACTTGTTTATTTCTAGTGCTAAGTAACATCCATGTCTGGATGGGCCACAGTTTATTTAAACACTCACCCATTGAAGGACATTTTGGTTACTCGCAAGTTTTGCCAAATATGAATAAAACTGCTATACATACACACATGCATGTGTGCTATACATGCACACATGGACCTAAGTCTTCAACTCACTTGGGTAAATACCAAGGAACACACTGCTGGATCATATGGTAAGAGAATGCTTAGTTTTGTAAGAAACTTCCAAACTGTTCTACAAAGTGGCTGCACCATTTTGCATTCCCACCATCAATGGATGAGAGTTCCTGTTACTCCACATTCTCGTCAGCACTAGGTGTTATCAGTGCTAGAGATTTTGGTCATTTAAATAGGTGTGTAGGTGTATCTTATTGTTGTTTTAATTTGCAAATCCCTAATGACATGATGTTAGGTATCTTTTCATATGTCTATTTGCCATCTGTATCTCTTTTTTTGGTAACGTGTCTAGCTCAAGTATTTGATTTGTCACTAGTAATATAGCTGGTCACTAGTCTTATAGCCCATGAATTGATATTGTTAACCCCATTATCATTTTTACAATCATCCTGAATCCTTTTTTAAAGTTGGCGACTATATTTTTTCCTCAATGAATAAGTAATGGTTCAGTACATAATGACTTATAATTTCTTAAGTATCAGAAAACACAAACAATTGGATCCAATTGTACTGACTAAAATCACTTTTTACTTTCAAAAGTACTATTTAGTTGCATTCTTTCCAATTATAGCATACATCTCATCTCTCTAACATAGAAAGCTTTAGCTTTTAGGTCACAGCTGTTTTTTTTTTTTTACGAAAACAAGTAAAACCCATGAAAAGCTTCCAACTTCTTAATTTTACACTAAAGTTTTATTTTCACCAACTAGATGAAGACCATGCACTTTTTAAGAACAACAACAACAACAAAGGAAACAGACATTTTAATACAAAATTATTTCAGGGAAAGAACATACATTTAAGTAAATAATCATGGGTGATAAAAACACACCAGAGTTCCCCTTACAGATAAATTCGAATATGCCAAAATGCAATGAAAATTGACATTAAGATATGACATTAAGATTGACATTAATGCAGTCAATGAAAGAAAAAACAGATAAATTGGACTTCATCAAAATTTTAAAATTTTGTGCATCAGTAAATCAAGAACACTATCCAGAGAGTGAAAAGACAACCCATAGAATGGACCAAAATATTTGCAAATCATGCATCCAATATGATTCTAGATATTAGAATATATAAAGTCTAGTATATAGCCAGAATATCTAAAGTGTTCAGAATATATAGAGAACACTTACAATTCAAAAACAAAAACACACACAATCCAATTAAAAAATGACTAAAGGACTTGGATAGACATTCCTCCAAAGAAGATATACACATGGCCACCAAATATATGAAAAGGTGCTCAATGTCATTAGTCATCAGGTAAATGCAAATTAAAACCACAATGAGATACCACTTCACAACCATTAAAATAGATATAATCTAAAAAATGGAAATTCATGGGTATCAATGAGGATGTGGTGAAACTGGAACACTTACACATTGCTGGTAGGAATGTAAAATGGTGCAGCTGCTGTGGAAAAAATTTAGTAATTCCTCAATAAGTTACACATAGAACTACTACATAACCCAGCAATTCCACTCCTAAGTCTATACCCACAAGAATTCAAAACAGGTACAGTATCCAAACAAAATCTTGTACACAAATGTTCATAGCAGCTCTGTTCACATTAACCAAAAGGTACAAACAACCCACATGTTCATCAACAGATGAATGGATAAACAAAATATCACACAGTGGGATGTTGTTCAGCCATAACAAGGAGTGAAAAACAAATACATGCTACAACATGGATGAACATTATTCTCAACAACTTTCTAAGTGAAAGAAACCAGACACAAAAGGCCACATGTTGTATGACTCCATTTATAGAAAATATCCATAATAGACAAATTAATGGAGATAAAAGCGGATTAATAGTTGCCAGGGGCTGGGGAGGGGTGAATGAAAGCAACTGTTTAATGGGTATGGGGTTTCCTTGGGGTGATGAGAAAGTTCTAGAGATGATGGTGGTGATGGTTTACAACACTGTGGATGTACTTAACACCCCTGAACTGTATACTTTAAGTAGGTTATGATGTAAATGTTATTTGATGTGTATTTTACCACAGTAAAAACAGTCAAATGCTTCAAAAGCATCATCTAAATTGGCTTCATTAGCCAATTTTATTTCAGAAACTAGTGCTTCCACTATTTAAAACAGAAATTCTCTGTGTTTAAAGCTTATTTTCTATGGGACAGTTGTAACGTTTCCCACCTTCCTCTCATGTTCTAAAGAGCATTTCGTTTGTTATACTGGTTTGAAAAGTATGTCTAGTTTTTTTAGTTAATATGGCTTCCACAGGTGTGTGTTAAATCTTGGGGTTCAAGATGTGTGACAGATTCATCATAAATGCTGTTGAATACAAACAATAAATGCTAGAGAGAGTGGGGAGAAAAGGGAACCCTCCTGCACTGTTGGTGGGAATGTCAGTTGGTGCAGCCACTATGGAAAACAATATGGAGGTTCCTTAAAAAACTAAAAATAGAACTATCATATGATCCTGCAATCCCACTCCTGGGCATATATCCAGACAAAACCATAATTCAAAAAGATGCATGCACCCCTATGTTCATAGCAGCACTATTCACAACAGCCAAGACATGGAAGCAACCTAAATGTCCATCGACAGCTGAATGGATGAAGAAGATGTGGTACATTTAGACAATGGAATACTACCCAGCCATAAAAAAGAATGAAATAATGCCATTTGCAGCAACATGGATGGATCTAGAGATTGTCATACCAAGTGAAGTAAGTCAGAAAGATAAAGACAAATAGCATATGATATCACTTATATGTGGAATCTAAAATATGGCACAACTGAACTTATCAATGAAACAGAAACAGACTCACAGACTTAGAGAACAGCCTTGTGGTTGCCAATGGGGGAGGGGGTTGGGGGAAGATGGAATGGGAGGTTGGGGTTAGCAGACATGAGCTATTATATATAGGATGGATAAACAACAATGTCCTCCTATATAGCACAGGGAACTATATTCATATCCTATGGTAAACCATAATGGAAAAGAATATTTTAAAAAATATATATATATATATGTATAACTGAATCACTTTGCTGTACAGCAGAAATTAACAAAACATTGTAAATCAACTATACTTCAATTTTTTTTTTTTTTTTTTTCTTTTTGCGGTATGTGGGCCTCTCACTGTTGTGGCCTCTCCCGTTGCGGAGCACAGGCTCCGGATGCGCAGGCCCAGCGGCCATGGCTCACGGGCCCAGCCGCTCCGCGGCATATGGGATCCTCCCAGACCGGGGCACGAACCCGTATCCCCTGCATCGGCAGGCGGACTCTTAACCACTGCGCCACCAGGGAGGCCCTATACTTCAATTTTTAAAAAAAGAAAAGAAAAAATAAATGCTGTTGGAGACGTATTTATGGGTCTTTCTAAATTTTGTATACCTGGGTTTTATTTACCAGTGTGCAATAAACTGTCTTTCACTTTTCCAGTAAAGTTGATAATTAAGCTATCAAAATATTTGCATCTAACACTCTTGGACTCATGGATATCTTAGAATTAAATTAATTTTCAAAACAGTCTTTGCTTATTATATACTTTTCTTTTTCCTTATGAATTAATCAGTTATCATGATGGTTTCCAACATAATTTTGGCCCAACTTAGGTTCTTGTTAACACTTTTTTAATTCTATGAAGCAAATCAAATGAGGTATCTCAACTACAATTTTTTACATTACATAGCTTTATCGATAATATTAGATATTACTAATAATACTGTAATACAGTCAAAGAATATAGAAAATTATTAAGAAGAAAATATAAGTCACTCAAGAAACTCTCACCCACAGGTAATGTTAACATTTTAGTGAGAGCCTTGTAGATATATATATGAAAAACCTGTGAAATGCTTAAAATCATTTTGCAATTTGAATTTTCACTCAACTACTTATAGTGCGTATCTTTTCATCTCAAAAAATCATCTACATCATCTACTTTTACAGGAACTACTATAAAAACTACTCATTTATAGGAACATATATTTATAGGAACATGTCAAATTTTATCTTATCTTGTGATGAACATTCAGTTTGTTTTCAATTTCTGTTTATAAAAACCTCATTCTAAAAAACCAACTACTACGTATAAAATATATAACTAATGAGAACCTACTGTATAGCACAGGGAACTCTACTCAATGCTCTGTGGTGACCTAAATGGGAAGGAAATCCAAAAAAGAGCAGATATATGTATACGTATAGCTGATTCACTTTGCTGTACAGCAGAAACTAATACAACTTTGTAAAGCAACTATACTCCAATAAAAAAGTAATTAAAAAAAAGAAGACTCAGAGTACAATGGAAAGAAGAAAAAAAGAACCAACAAATCATACACACACACACACACACACACACACACACACACACCCCTATTTCTTGAGCATGCATTCCTTGAAGTTACAAAGTACACTTATACATTTTACGTTTTGATTCATATTGACATGCAGTGCTCAGTGGTGCACTAATCCACCCTATGAATGCCACCAAGGAGCCCCACTTTCTCCACCCCCTTAACAGCAATCTTTGAGGTGCGATAAATAAAAAGTCATATCTTGCAATATATTTTAATTTTCATTTTTTAACCGCTACTAAAGCTGAATCTTTTTCTTGTATTCAGTGGCCTTTTTGTTTCTTTTGTAAGTTGTATAATGAAGTGATTTGCCCGTTGCTTATTGAGTTACTTCTTTTTCTTTTTTTTATTAATTTGTAAGAGCTCTTTGTATATGAGCAAATATATGCATATATGGACTTTCTTTCATATGCATTGCAAATATTATCTCAAGCTATCATTTGTATTTAAATAGTGGTCTTCTTGCCTTCTTTTTCTTTCTTAAAAAATGCTGTCACAGAAATTTTCAAATATATACAAAAACAGATAATCATATAATGAATCCCCATATAGCCATCACCCCCATCAACAATTATCAAAGATGTTACGAACCTGGTTCCATCCCTCAACTGCTTTTTTGATTTATAATTGTTGTTGTTGTTGTTGTTTTGCTGGAGTATTTTAAAGCACAGCTCATTTTACCCATAAATAGATCAGTAGGCATCTCTAATTGATAAGGACATTTTGACATATAACTACAAGACATTTTCGCAACCTATCCATCTTTAATACTAAGAAAATTTCACCTACCATGTGAAAGTTTTTTGGATGATATATATCCATTTCAAAATACCACCCCCCAGGTCATTTTGCTTAGGCTGTTTTGCCTTTTTAACCAGAGGCAATTTCATCTATTTACTTTGCATAATTTCTTATGCACATTTCTATAATTCTTATCATATTCTCTTTCCCTACAAAGAATTTTTGCTCCACTCATATGTTCTCTACACTTTCATCACATTCTCTTTTCTGAGCATCAGATGATTATAGGCCTTTGAACCTACACACTGTTGTAATTCTGACCTTCACGGCCTCTCTTCAGTTTCAGCTCAACATTTCCAGTTGAAGTGACAGGGTTTGCTGAGATCTCAGGGTCTCCCTGCCAATTTTCCATGTTGTAGGCATTTACATAGGCATTTGGGGAAGTCATGGGTTTTCCCCAAAGCATTTCCTACTTACCAACGGCCTAGCTCACAGCAGAGTTCAGAATTTCCCTCATATCGATACACTTACTTTAGTTTGATATTAACTCATCTTCCTTAAATCTCCCCTTGCTGATGCAGGAGGCAGCCTTTTCCAAGAGTTCTGATCTTCACCAGGTGTCTCTCTCCTTTTACTCAGGAGGACTTTCCCAGGAAAATCCTGCCGCAAGCAAGAAACTTCAAGCTTCTCTGTGAGGGCACTGCACAGATCAAAGGCAAGTGGGTCTTTCTCTCTAGCACATATCTGTTTTACTTACGTTTCAGGTAGGAGAACTGTCTACTTCTTCACTCCTCTCACACAGTCCTGAAGTCAAACCATCCAGGTTTGGCCAAAGAGGCTTAGTCAGTATAGGTTAGTAGGTGGTGGAGTTACTGGTTGTGTTGGTGCATGTTTCAGGGTGTGATAAGTTCTGACTGCTTTTGGAAGAGTTAGCCCTCAGTGTTTGGGGATTTCTGGGAAGCACGGCACTAAAGGACAGAGGGAGGGTGGACTTACAGATAATGGGCCAAGAGCCTGCAGAGCTTTTTGCCAAGGCTGTTCTAAGGTCTATGCAAGCCCACAGAAAAACATTGCCAAAGCCAAAATCAAGTCATGGAGGATCACTCTGGGGAGACCACAGAGACCACCTTGTCAACCATTCCAATCTTATGACCAAAGGAAATGATGCTTAGGAAGGTGACCTGAAGGACTTGCCCAAGGCTGGAGAGAGAAGCATGACCAAAACCAGGTCACCTGACTCTAACGAGGGACACTGTCCATCTACCCAACCAAACCAAACTGTCTCTGGCTGGTGACATTTTCCAACCACCCAACCTCTACCAAAGCTCAGAAGGCCAGTGATGCTTCTCTAAAGCATCTCATCTTGTCCAGAGCCTACAATCACCTCAATGGGGTTGACCACCATGGTCAAACTAATTCCAAGGGACTTCAAAGATAACTTGCTCCATCTGGGGTCCCATCAATTGCAATTCTGGAATCCCTCATCATGGACATCAGGAAGATGGGACTAGATATTGGCTTGTTGAATGAGGTAAGGTCTACTGAAACAAAAGAGAATGGTTGGCCTAGGATAAAATGAAAAATACACTTCAAAGGGAATAGACTACTAACCCTGCTGTCCTCTGGAAGACCCAATCCAATGCTTCAATTCCCTCCTACCCTTGGCCTGTCTCCGTCCTTAAAGTACTCAGTCTTTTGTCTGTGAAAAGACAACAGGATTGGGTCTTTAAGAGAAGAAATAAATAGTAAGTAGTTCTCCAGGTTTTCTGCAGCTATGTCTCATATTTGACAATCTCACACTCACCGACTTGACAGTCTGCTTTTGCTAATCCATATGCATATAAGGTGTATATTACCCCCACGTCTACGAGATTCTCACTTAGCCAACGACATCTGTCTGTGAACTGTCACGAAATGCTAGAATGATTCTTTTTCTTTTGTGGTGTCAATTCCTCTATCTGTCATTATGAACCTTGTTAAATACCCTCTTCCCTCCCCTTATGAAAGGCATGAACTGAGTGCTAAGTTTCAAACATACCCCCTTAGCTCATCCAGATGGGGAGAAAAAAAGGCACATCTAACTATCTACTTAATCAAACATCTACTTTTACTCCATCAACGGGGAGGAGGCCCTTTTGTACATTTAACAAATTCAAGCAATTTAGCAACTGAGTTAAAGCCTATGTAAAGTACTTCAACAACATGGGAAATAAAGACACTGGTCTTCTGTCTTAGAATTGGTTAATGGAAGACGTGAAGTCTCAAAGCGCGCACAACCGTGGGTTCTTACGGAGCTGCCCTAATGCACTGCTGGGAAAACCTTGTGAAGTTTTCCATCACGGGGGGAGGTGGGTTGACAGTTTTTGCTTTTGCTGTCAGTTCCACTGTGGGAGGCTCCTAAATTTATTATATCTAGGAAATGATTCTGGTGCAAGCCTATCCTGGAGGAAGCAAAGAAGCAAGGCATGCAGCCCGCTCTTCCGAATGTATTGTCTGTTATTACTACAAGGCTGTGGGCTGAGTCTTGGCAACTCCATGGGCAGGGACCTTGGGCGCTTCTCGGTCTAAACTTGATCAAGGGGAGGCATAGCAAGAAAGAGGTCCCACTGGCCTTTCTTCATCTACCAGCTTGACAAGCCCTAGCTAAACAATATATTCAGAAAGTTAAATGGAATCGTCACAGTGGAGCAGCAGTGTTTTCCACTGGTGTGAATGTCTCCATCAAATACCATCTCTGCTAAGTCATCGAAATGCTCAATACCACCTGTTAGAAGATGAGATGTCAAATATTACTTTTGGATCGTCAAGAAAGAGCTTTGTCTCTTTTTTTGCAATCTCCTCACTTTGGGAGGGTCCATCACCTCAGTTTCCTCATCCACAAAATATGAATAATAGCGCGGTCCAACTTCCTGGGGAGGAGAAGATAAATGAGTGCTTTTTGCTGACTAGCTCAAAAGCCACGCACATATAAGTCACTGAGTACTGCACACGCTGCCTTGCTGCTGCTGTAGGCGCCTGGA
The DNA here is from genome assembly GCF_025265405.1 of Mesoplodon densirostris. Classification (NCBI taxonomy): domain Eukaryota; kingdom Metazoa; phylum Chordata; class Mammalia; order Artiodactyla; family Ziphiidae; genus Mesoplodon; species Mesoplodon densirostris. The sequence goes on along the minus strand of NC_082669.1, from coordinate 7,660,189 downwards.
GCTGTCACTGAAGCCTGCGAGGGCTACAGGAACCTACAAGAAATATGCTCTGGGAGAGCCAGGTCCAGTGTCTTTTGGTGGTGATGACTGAAACGCTGTTGTAGTGGAGGGGAAGCTGCTAAGTATATGGTTATCGACCGCTGGACTTGGACTTGCTCTGAGAAGCCTGCTCCATCAGGCCATCCGGCTCAAAGGGCATCAGTCACTTGGTGCAACACTGTGTCTCATGGGCTTAATGGTATTGGAATCTGAAGGGCCAGAAGCTGCCCTTGGAAGTGAACAAAGGGCTGCTCACAGGCCGGAGGAGTGAGCACAAGACGGACCTGACTTTTGCTTCACAAATAATCTAATAATAAAGGAATGAAACCAACACGCAGGTTCTATTGATCTATAATAGTGATTGAATGATCAATAAATGCACATCTGCACTCTACAACTTAGCAAATGGAGCCAAATCTCTCAGTTATATCCTCAGGTTAGTTACTTGGCTTGTCACCTTTTGGTGATTGTGGAATGTGTCCCCAACTACAATTAATCATCTTACAAATGTATACAAATCCCCCATCTCAACTTGCACCAAGTACTAGCAATAGCCTTTGGTATCATCTATCAATCAGTACATTATCCCTCCTCCCCAAATGCAGGGTCATTCACTACAACCTATTGGAAACATGCTGCTTGGCAGACAATGTTTATGAAATATAAGCATAGAAAATAAAGGGATATTATAATGAGAAGTCAACCCTTCAGTTTAATTGCAAAAGACTGTTTGAGCTAAAGGAAATAGTGTATTTGAGCTCTGAAGTGGAAATAAAGTTGCCAGTTTCTGAAATGCATATCATAGAAAATGAGTTCTTTTTCTTCATTAGAAAAAACATATCTGCAAGTAATAAGAATATTATGAATAAATACTAAAAGAATACATAGCCATTGGGCTGTGAGTAGCTACAGAGTACATTATATCTTTGAATAATTTCTAAATCACCGACGTAGAGAAATACTGAGTCCTGGCCTTGGTAAATCATAATCTGTGTTCTTATCCTATAGAAATGAAAAGGATCATCACCCCCCCCACAGCCAGAACAGGAAAAGTTTATTATGAATCTGAAGTGTTGCATTTTTAAATTATTCTTTGCCTCCCTTTTGAAAAATAGCTTGAAAATGAACAGAATAATGTATGTATAAGGATAGTATGAACTAAACTGTCAAATTCTCTATAGACCTAAGGAGGGAAGAAATTTGGAACTTGCTGTGCTGAAGTTGTTGTTGCTAAGGAAGCACTAAACAGGTGAAGGCGAAACCCTACGATGTGCATGAACTTGGTGCCCCAGATGGACGGAGGAACAAAGAGAAGGTAGGTCCTTCCAGCTCTAAAGCCAGGAAAAAGCAGTTCCTATGCAAATTTGAAAACAAAGATGACAACTCTTTGTTGTTTGACTTAAACAAAATTGTTTTTCCTGAGTTAGAAAAGTCAGATTAACCCTTCAAAATCAGTACCCATAAATGGAAATATCAGTTAACTGTTCTGGTCACTGTTCCAGCCACTGAAGAAACAAAGGAAAAATATTCTATCTTCCTAGAGAGTAAACAAAATACGTGTTAACTCTACAACATGGTACAGATGATAAGGGTTGTAGGGAAAAAAAGTAAAGAAAGAAGGAGAACAGGAAATGCTTGGGTGGGGGTGGGGGGAGGGTTGTCCGTGCTTTACAGAGGGTAGAAGTGACAGTCTCTGAGCCAAGATAACATCGGAGCAAAGATTTGAAGCCAGCAGGAGGGCAGGCAGGCAGGTACCCGGAGGACAGTGAGCTGGTCCAGATGCTTGAAAAGTAGCAAAGCAGAGCAAAGTGGCTGGAGACAAGTGAGCAAGGGCACAAGAGCTGGACATGAGACATGGGAGAGACATGAGGAAGGAGAGAAAAATCACACATCCTCAGGACTTCGGCTTTAGTCAGAGAGCGCTGGCACACTGTCCAGCAAAGAAGCATACAATCTGACTTCGTTTTTCTCAGGCTCTCCCTGGGTGCTGTGAGGGGCGAAGACAGAAGCAGAGAGTGACTAGGAGGGCCCACAGTTTGCAGATGGAAGGCGACAGTAGTTTGGACCAATATGGTTGCCATGGAGATGAGAGGAGGTTGGATTCTGGATACCTGTTGGAAGAAGAGCTGGCACGAGGTCTTGGCAGATGGGATGGGAAGAGAAGGAGGCATCCAAGATGACTTCAAGGCTTTTTGGCCTCAGCCATTTCCAGTTGCTATTAGATAAGATGAAGCAGTTTTGAGAGGAAATATCAGGGATTTGGTTTGAGGCCATGGTAAATATGAGATGCCAATTAGATCTCCAGGTAAGGTGTATGAATCCTGATTTCAGAGGGAGGTCTGAACTGCAGATGTCAGGATACACGTGACATTGTAAAGTATGTCTGGGGCCTTGTCTGGAGAGCTCCAGCATTTCAGGAAGGAGACGGAGGAGTCCATGACACAGGGAAAAACCTGGCAAATGTGGCCTCATGAACATCTACCTCCCTGATGTCATCAGGTCCAGAAGAAATGTTTATGGGTGTTTTAGGTAAACTTTAAAGCCCGAGATCAGTGCTCACTTACTACTCCTGGAACCAGCTGGACTTTGCACCAACCACTTTGAGTTAATTCTTCCCAGCTCTTCTCAGATAAAGAAACAATCAATTTGCAACTTGGTCAAGGTGAGTCCCAACTGCGAGCCTGCAAACCCCTTTCAGGCACTTGGCCTTCTTCCTCACCTGCTTTCTGCTGGATGTCACCTTCCAAGAATCCTCAAGGACCTCCCTAAACAGGGGAAAGGAAAGAGAGGGGACTAACACGGATTACCAGGCAACAGGATTGAAGATTTACATCCAGGCTCTCAATCACTCTTTAGGCCAACTCCATGCAGCACGATTGACCTCTCCTGTCGCAGATACAGATAAGAACGTGATGCTCAGAGAGGTGATGTAATTCAGCTAAGTTCCTACCGTGGCCTTACCTGGAGCTGGGAGAGACACCAAGATCTTCAGGACAGTGTCCACTATAGAGCCCCAAAGCGCAACCCCTTCTCCAAAACCATCCCAATTCCTCTACCGATGGGACGGGAAAGATTTATGATGTATTAACACTGAAAAGAGAAAGTTGCTATGACGCTACAGAAAGAGCTAGACTCAATGTCCATGTACTTTACAGATTGGAAAGCCCAGTCACAAACCTTCATCTTTCCTGGACGTGTCGATCTGATCCCTTTACCAAGACTCGTGCTGCCAAGATTGGTAACTTGGCCTCAGGGGAATAAAACACTGAAAGTGACCTGGAAAGAAAGACTTTCCACCAGTGGGAGGAGGATGTCTTAAAGGTCAATGAGTCCTTGGAGGGATCTCAGCTCTCTGCTGGGAAACAGGGCATAGGCAGGGGACAGAGCTGAGAGAAGTGACCAGATTTGTGTTCCAGCCCAACCACTTAGAAACCGAATACTTCAAAAGTATCGAACACTGATTCAGTGCTAAGTATCCATTCAAGGTTGCTTAGGGCACATTGACTCAATCAGACTGTGGACGTTACTGATGAAGATTTGACTGTTGGTGGTGGTGGTGTTATATTCCCATTTTACAGAAGAGGAAACTGAGGCTTCGGGAAGCCTAGGAGCTTGCTAAGCTCCCAAACGCAGTTTGGTTCCAGAGTCTGGCCCTTAACCTTCAACCTCGGGCAAGCCACGCTCTCTGAACTTGAGTATCCTCGTTGCGTTGTTAGACGGAAAATAATCTGGCAATAATAGGCTGGCAATGTCCTCCACAGAGCTGGGCTCAATAGGGCTGTTTCCTGAATATGACTGTTCCACTTTGGTTAATTGTCTCTTTGGAGGAAACTCTTCTAAAGCCCCCGCAGGTAGAGAAGACCAGCACCTCCTACACTAGCTGGAGTACCATTGAGCAGCTTCACCCCCTGTGTGTCCGCAGCCTTTGTGTCTGAATTTACCACAGCGCGTTGCACGTCAAAATGCGGTTGTTTCCACTTTTCTGGATTAGCAATTGGAGGCCCTTCAGGGATAAAACCACATCTGATGCTTTATCGGGCCTATCTGCCTCTCAAATACCACCTGCAAAGGTAGGTGCTCAATGGATGCATGCTCTTTGCATAAACGAATAAATGCATCCCACCGGAAGGTGTGACACCACGAGAAATAGTGTTCTAATCCCGATCTTACCCCATACAGTCAGTGGGGGGAGGGTGACACTCAGCCCTCGGTTTTCTTTATCCTAATCTGTTCAGATCACTTCAATATCTGCTTTTCTTTTACTCACACAAAACATCTTTAAACCTTTTCATTGGAAAGCTTTTGGGTGAATCTATCTTCTCCAAATCACTATATCTGACTCAGTTTGTTTTTCAGTTGCTTCTAACCAAACGATATTGATAAAAAGTCACTGCTTTTGAGAGTCTAAGTGTATTCTTCTTACAAATACCAAAGGGAATAAAGTGAAAGAATTATCATAAAGTGGGAAGGATTTGGTTGTCAGCTGCATCACATCCTTGATTCAAAACCCAGCTGCACTGCTGCATTTCTCTGAGTTTCAAAACCAGGAGCCACGGAGCCTCTGGAGAGGACATGGCGCACCCTGAGGGGTCTCCTTCTGGGTCCCCAGGCATTTCCCACCCAGCTGGACGTCTTGGCTCTGCATGAGCCACCTGCCACACTTCCCCACCCCTGAGTCCTGGCTCTTCCCTTCCAAACCCAAGGAGTGAGCCCCAAGAAAAAGGGTCGAGGCCTTGCCCCAGGCGGGAAAGCTTTGGTTTTCAAAAACAGAAGAAGCAGAAGCTGGAGATCATAAAAACTGGGAAAAAGAAACCAGAGAAGCACAGGCCCTGTTGCAGAAGTTTCATCCCAGTCCTCGGTCTTTTTCCTCAAGTTCATGATCCTTTACACTATACAGAACCACAAGCGTTCTGTATGAGTTTCCCACTACAGAAAGATAATAGAATTTCATTTTTTACAGAAAACTTTACCTATTATTTAACAAGATACTTACTATTTAACAAGATACTTACTATTTAACAAGATACGTATTATTTCTCAACTGCTGGAGGCAAAGGGATGCTAATTTTATTGCTGTTTAATAGATTTTCTTAAAGAAAAAAACACCATCATCATCGTAATTACTTACATACATTATCTCATTTAATTTCACTGAATTCTAGCAACACCATTGGAAAGTAGGTATGCTCTGCAGATGACAAACTGAAACTCAGAGAGGTTAAGTAACTTACCAAGACTCACACAGCTAGTAAGAAACAAAACTAATAACCACACTTATCACCTCAACTATCCTTTTCCTCTACAAAACTCACTCTCCTTTAAAATGCAATCCAGGCTCTGCCAGAACAAAGCGCCAGTAACTGACTCCATTATTATAGTAAGTTCTGAATACATCGACTTTGATTCATTCTATAGGTGTTTTTTTTCTTTTGAGAAGATTATCTCGAGAGAAAAAAATGGTAATTTAGCAATTATTGTCTGAATGAACTAAGCTATTTTTAACACTCTAACATGGAAACAGCTATCTATCTCTATCTATCTATCTATCTATCCACACACACATATATATATTTCTAAATAAACAAAATGACACCTATAAATTTTTAGAGGATCACACCTGTTTCAATTTCCACTGATACGTTTTCTCCTCCAATGTGTTTTTTAATGTTTATCGTTTTTAATTTATTTTTTATCAAAAGATTCTTTAAATTATAGAGTGCTTTACAATTTAAAAAGTTTCACACACATGGTTTCACATAATCCCATAATAACCCTTTTTTTTTAACCCCCTACCCCTATATAGATCCTCCAATATGCTTTAACTGTTGTCTTTAGCAGCTTTAACTTCTGATGGAAGGGTCGTCTCTGGCCCCACGGAGCCTTATCCACAGACCCAGGTTACAGGCCGAGTTCCTTCTGCTCCACGTCTTTGCAGTGGTACATGAGACTGGCTAATAATAGTAGAGTTCATCATAAATAATAATTACTGCTCACAGAGTCCTCCTCTCTGCTATGGCAAGAAGCATACGGCAAGGAGTTTTGTATGTGATCTACTTTATTCACCAACAATTCCGGGAGGTAGCTTGTATTATTACCATCAATGTATAGATGGGGAAACTGAAGCTCAGAGAGGTTAATGACCTCGGTCAAGGTCACACAGCCAAACAGTCTGGGCTCCTAGCCTCATGCTCTTCTGCCTCAGGAGGCTTTGCCTCGGTGGGATGAACACATCTGAGTCCTTGACACGCACTCCTGGGGACCATGGCACACATTTAAAGAGAGGAGCCTGGGGGGCGGAGCTAAGAGTGCCGCACTCATCCAAGGTCATGACCCCTCCACCGCGTGTCATCTGCCTCCCTTGGGGCCCTGCACCCTATGTTTATTGCCTCATTGAACCTTGACAAGGACTCTTTAGGATGAAGTAGCGTTTATTTCTTTTTCAGATAAAGAAGACGAGGCTCAGAGAGGTTCAATAACTTTCCCAAGGCCACACAGGTAAAGGAAGGACTAGGAATTAAGTCAATGAACCTTTTACAAGGCCACCCTCCTCTGGGCTTTTAAGCATGGAGTTAACTGTCTCGGGCTCAGCACAGCAGAATTTCAGGACGAACCGAGTACTAGTGTCGCTGAAGTGGTCCAGCAAGAACTTGGCACATCCTGTTTGTAGCTCAAGGATGGTAGGAGAGACTTCTCCCAGGGATGGCAGAGGTGAAGGTGGTCCACAGGGCCCCTGGCCCCGCCACGAGCAGCCTCCGTAGACGGGCCACAGCCTCCCCTGGCCTCGCTCAGCTGCCCGTTCCCTGTGCCCGGAGGCACTTCTCTCCACTTGCAAGACCTGCCCAGCCTCCCGCTTCGAGGCCCCGGGGCCCTTTCTCGCTCTTGCCATGGAAAGACGCGGTCCCGTTTGTCCTGCTCGCAGGGATGCGCCGGCGTTGGTCTGAGCCTTACCGAGGCGCCCCTGCAAGTCTTGAAAGGCCGCGGTCTGGGCTCGTGTAACAGACCCTCCCCTGGCGCCTGGGCGGGGTTGGGGGGCGATGCCCAGCACAAATCTGTTGAATTCATGACTCCCGCCCTTCTGCTCGAATTGAGCACCCTCGCCGGGCTCCTGCCGGTGGGGCCTGCCTGATCAGAATGACGGATTCCTCGCGGAGGGCGAAGAGGTGCGCCATCAGAGCCGGCATCCCCGTTTGAATCGATACTCAGCGCCTAACACTCGCGCTTCGGGGCTCGCGGAGGGAGAGGCTGAGGCGCAGAGAGCCGAGGAGGGGTCACAGGTTTGCCTTCCGAGCCGCCCGCGCCGCCGCCGCCGCCGCCCTTTCACACTCGCGTGTGCACACAGGCCAAGCCGGAAGGCGCGATCCTAAATTGTGCCTCGAGCGGGTGGGAGGGAAGAGAGACGAGAGGTATTCCATTGGTTGTCTGGGAAAATGAATTGCACCTTCCCCTCACTTGCGGAGGATCAACTTTTCCCACCCCCTCGGGTGGGCACTCATAACCTGGGGTCGCAGCCAGAACCGGGGAGCCAAGTGGCCCTAGCTGGAGGGAAGCGAAGCCGGGCGGGCAGTGGGCTGCCCTAGACGTCGGGGAAAGTGCTGCACTGGACCCCGAGTGCCCCGGGCGGCCGAGCACGCGGGTGCCCCGACGAGCGGCCCGGGGCGCAGGGTTGAGGGTCCCCGGGAGGGCGCCCCGGCTCCAGCGGCCCTGCACGCGTCGTCCGCGCCGGACCCCCAAGGGTTAAGCGCGGGCCCCGCGGCGCGGTGGCAGACACGCCAGCCAGCCCGGGACGCGGAAAGGCGGTCACCGCCGGCCGCGCGGGGCCGCGGCGGGATGCGGCGCTGGAATGAGGAAGCGCGGCGGCGCGGGGAGGGCTGGGGCGCGCGGGCGCGGGGGTGGCGGCGGCGCGCCCAGCGGGCCCGGCGCGGGCGAGCGGGCTGCAGCCGGCGGCGGCGCCAGCAGGTACGGCCCGTGCCCGCCGCCGCCCCGAGAGCCTGGGCTCGGGGGACCGGCGTCCAGCCCAGCGCGGCGGCAAAGTTTGCGCGCGCGGCCCCGGAGTTGCGGTCGGGACGACGCAGCGCGAGCGGGCGACCGGCGGCGGGGCGGCGCGCCCCGCTCCGCGTCCCGCTGCGAGCCTCGCTCCGAGTTCCGCGCCGCGCCCGGTTCCGAGTCCCGCCCCGCGGCCTGTCCCCGTCTCTCTCCGAGCCCCGCTCCGCGTCCCGCCCCGCTCCCCGCTCCTGTCCCGCTCGGTGCCGGGACAGGGCGCACCGGGACCGGCTTAGCGCCCAGCCCCAAAGTTTGTGGAGCGCGGGCTGCGGGGGCGCGCTCGGGCCGGGCGGCCGCAGGTGGCGGAGCGCTGGTCCGCGGGGGCGCGGCGCGGAGCCCAGGTGCGCGGCCCGTGGGCGGCGCTGTGCGCGCGGGACGGGCCGACCGGCCGGGAGCGCGAAAGCCTGGTGGCGGCCGGCGGGGGGTGGGGAGCGCAGAGGAGAAATGGGGAACAATGCGAGTGAGCAACTTCAGGAAGTCATTGTGAAAGAAAGCTGGGAAGAGCTGGGCGGCCGAGCGAGCCGGGCGCTCTGACAAGTGCCTGCGCGGCCCGCGCCCGGGGCGGCGTCTACGGCGACGGTCCTGGGTCCCCGCGGAGCGCAGCCGAGCCCGGGCGGGACGCTTGGCCGTGGCGAGGGGGCCGAGCCGGCGAGCCCGGCTCCGAGGTGCTCTTGGCGCCCGAGGATCGGTCTTGGACCCCCAGAGTGCGACGCACACATCCACGTGAGTGTTTCCAGGTAGAATTTCCGTAGGAAAACTTGGATTAAAAAAGAGAGAGAGAAAGAAAGAAAAGACGAGGCGGTTAGATGTGTAAGTACTGGTTTCGCTCGGGTCCGCCTCTCCTCTGTGGGGACAGTGGGAGCGCTGACTTTTGTCAGAGCCTGGGCCACTTGGTGCTGTGACTGCAGGTGCAGGGCAGGCCGGCCGTGGGACACCTGTGAGCCGTTCCGCTGTCCCCGTGGGGAGGACACCGTGGTCCCGGTCATGTTTAAATCGATCTACGCTTATATAGTGAGATCACGGAAGTCAGCCTTTATAAAGTCATTCATAACGCGCTTTCTTTTCTTGTTTTTGACGTGAGAGCTTTTTGTTTATACTGTAAAATAAATAGACCGAGTCTGAACTTGCTTTCCGCAAAATCGGAATTATCCCGGTTTGAAAAGTTGGTAGTACTTTTGCCGAGTGCCGTTTTGGCTGTCAGGTTACGAAACCGCTCGGTCAGAAGGCGTCGGGTTACTTGCGACTGTATTTGAAACGTGTTTGAAAAATTCGTCAAGGATCCTTGGTGATTCCTAAGGAATCTCCTGAAGGTGTGATTGTTTTTTCTTCTAAGTTGGAGGCACGGAGTGTAGCATCTCGAGAAGCAAAGAGGGTTACGATTCGATTTGCAGGGTCTGATCCAGCACTTCCAAATGCAGTTTCCATTCTGTCTCGACTGCAGCCCCCGGAGTGAATGTCAAGGCCTGTGCTTCCCTCAATTTCAACACTCAAAATTCCCCACCCTGCTCCCCACGGGGTATTTCAGCTTTGAGGTACCTTATTTTAAACTTGGAAAGACAAACTGGTATTGAAGAAAGATCTCCTTAACCTTCTGTTAAAAGTTAAAAAAAAAGGAAACTGAAAATATTTAATATGCATAATATTTAAACTTTCATGGAAATTTCAGTGATTTTAAGGATTGGTTCACTTTGGTTATAAGTTGAGGGGAGAGTGGAACCTGCAGGAAATGGTCTGAGCCTCTTGAATTCACTGCTTTGTTTGAAGATGTTTATTTGATGAGGTTATTTGGATTCATCTTTTATATGGGATTTTTAAAGTAAATAATTCAAGTATTATGTATATTATATGTGTTGCAATTGTTTCAGTGACAAATTAGATTATTTGATATGTGACTTAAAATTTAAGCAGTCACAGATATCTCTAACCGGAAGATTACTTGCTTACGTTCCAGATTATACAGAACGTGTTAAAAAAATAATTTGTGTGCACAGATATAAATAATGATGTCGCATTTTAAAATCCTATACAACTTGGGTTTGATATAGTGTATCCGATTTCAAAACTTCCCATGGTCATACATGTTTATACCTTTTTTCCATGGGAAAAAAAATGTGTTTCCTGGCCTCAAAGTCCACCAGAGCTGAAGACCAAAACATGTCACTGAGTTAAATGGTCAGGTTTTCTTCCCGTCCTGTTTCTTGGTGATAGTTGAAGGCAGCAGTTTCAGCAACTCCTCCTTGCTTCTTTAATTCATCAATATTTTAATAAAAGTGCTACATCTTGGGAAACTACATATCCTCGGAAATTCAGAAGCATCGTAACAATAAAAGCCCATCATCACGGCCTCATGGGATGAGCCCACAGGTCCGTGAATCAAAGTATGTTGCATTTGGGTCTTTTGAGAAGTATGTCTGAAGACTCCTGAGAGAAGGTAACCAGTGGTTTCCTTGCAGCCATTTCCCTTGTTGAAAATTAAGATCACATCCAAGTTCCTGGCCAAGAGGCTGCAGCCAGTAGTGCTGGGACCACTGTGTCTTCCTCGCTGGAGGCCTAGATTCTGAGGATCGTGGTTCTTTGGTTTGGGGATCTTTTCCCCTTGGCTTGGATGTGCGTGTCTCACGTTGGGTCATGTGTAGGAGCATATTGTCAGTATAAACGTCAAACTCTTGAAGTTTGAGAGGACCCGGTGTATATATACAGTCTACTACATGCCATGCTGTGAAACACCTCCACCCTGTCCACGTGTCGTGTGTATCCTTCACGGTTACATGTGTATTAATAGATACAGGAAATCAAGGCATTATGTGACCATATGCACACAGACACACACGGGGAGTACACACAGCGTGGGGAGAGACGCAGGGGGCAGAATGGGAAAGGGTTATAACATCAAACACATCTGACCCGAGTACTAAAGCCCCTCCTTTCGGGGTTTGTTGGTTGGTTGGTTTGATTTTTACCTTTTACTAAAACAAGACAGATTTTCCTGCTTGGAATGGTGCATTTAAGCATAAGTGATGCTCGTACTCTGGGTGTCTGCCTCACGTATTTTCAGTTAACCCAGAATTCATCAAGGGTAGCAGCGTTCAGAGGCATTTTTGTTTCTTTTTCCCTCCTCTAATATTTGTCATTATGAAATAATTTCACTACGAAATAACTCTTGGTTTTGTTGCCTTATTTGAATGGAGATTTATATCAGTGGATCCAGCTCACAGAGTGCAACCCTTTGGGGTTGACTGGCAGCCCTTGCTATTTCTCTTTTTTTTTAATTATTATTTTTAAAATTTCACTGAAGCATAGTTGATTTACCATGTTGTGTTCATTTCTGCTGTTTTTACACACGTTTTTGGGTGCTGTGACTCCCACTTGTGGCCATAAGACGCCGCCCCTCCGGCCCTGATGGTTACCGTTAGTCCCTGTCTGGTGTCGGTCCGTTTGTACCTGCAGAGCCCTCAGGCGTGTGTGTAGCATCGTTCCATGTCACTGGAGAAAACACAAGATGTAAAAGCGGCAAGTGACCCATCCTTTGAGGCTGACAAGGGGAGAACCGTTGATCCAGTTGACACCTTCAGACGGATCATTCTGGTTTTGCTCAGAACAGGCACATGTACACGTGTGGTCCAGACCTTGGGCGGGTTGCATTTCAGAGCGTAGGCATTACACACACACACACACACACACACATATTTAAAATCCAGATGAGGAGGGAGACAGGAATGGGGTTCATCAGGGACGTGGGCCTCCCAAAGCAGACTCGAGCCACACCACCAAAACTGGTTTTATCATGGGGTCGACCAGATGCCCACCCTGGTTTCTCCACGGAGACCTGGCCTGTTGTTGGCTGCAGTGTAATCAATGTCTCTGCACTGCAGGTTATCTTTCGACATCTCCTGTTATATATGTTCACGTCCTTCCAGTTTCAGTGTCGTTGCTTTAATAGCTTGTGTTTGACATCACTTTGAAATGTTGGATGATATTCTAACAAATATTTGTAAGATGTTATGAAACATTAAAAGTGAAATGCTGCATTATTACAAGTGAAATAGAGCAAACAAAAGAAGCTTTGCAGAGAGCCCCAGGGTGGAGAGGTGGGCAGGGCCCACCCTGCTTTGGTGTGTGTGTGGTTGGGGGCCGGGAGTCACTCCTGAGCAGGGCCTGGTGGGGAGGCAGCCCGGACCTCCTCTGCAGGACATGGCCTCATCCCTCGAGTCCGTCTTTTTTTCCCTTCTCCTGTTTTGCTGCAATAAACAGGTGGGTGGATGCCTTGGGTGCCTCCCATGATCCACCTGGGGATGAACTGTGAAAAATGCTGAAAACCCCGAGTTCCAGGCCTGGGGGCCACCTGCGTTCCCCGCCACAGGCCTGGCTGTGTCTCCCTTCTCCCGGGGCCATTTGTTTCTGCCTTTGGGGCGCTCAGAATGCCTGTTGACTAAAAGAGATCCCTCTCCCACCCACCGCAAGCCCGCCAAGTCAGACGTCCTAATCTGTGAACCCGTTTTGGTCAGGACAGGAAGCACGGGCTCCCTTCCTGCCCCTGTTTTCCTGAGAGAAAACTACCTTCCCTCCTTTTTTGCATATTTGGCAAATGGGCCCACCTTCCTCTCCGCCCCAGTGGAAGGCGAGAGGGCAGTGACGAGGCGAAGGAGACACCAGGGTCCCTTGCAGGTGGCTGAGTCCAGGGGCTTCTGCGCAGCTCAGGGTCCGAAGGCCCCAGGCCTCCAAGGTAGGACTGGGGGGCAGCCCCCCTGGGTCTCCAGGGGCCACAGGCTCCTGGGTGAGATCGCCCATTTCTTTGCGGCTTTTCCACAGATGGGATGTTCCCAGCGTGCACTCTCCTCCTTCCCAGGGCAACCTACGACCCAGCCCCTGCCCGGCACCCCTCCCGTTGTCTGTCCTGGGTGATGGAGAGCCTCATTACCTTCCATGTGTTCTCTCTGCTTTCGGGGGTCCCCGCTTCACCTCCTGATGGCTTACGGCGCAGGGCCACGGCTTAACGAATTGCTGAAGATGGGCCCCAATGAGAGGGAAAGCTCCTCCTTCAGCTTTTCTCGTTCAAGTGTGCAATGATTCGTTTTTCTTCAGCAGTCAGCTCACTGCTAAAAGAAATCTGACTCTCTTCCTGCCATGTTCGCGCCAAAAGTGAGGTCTCGTGGACGTGCAGTCGGTGCAGGGCTTCTGGGGCGTGTTGAGGGCAGGTGCCGTGTGCGAGGGTCCCAGCTCTGTGACTGAGTCCCTTCCCTCCCTCCCTTCTCTCTGTCTCTGCCGCTGTCTCTCCATCTTCCTTCTGTCTCTCGTGTGTGGGGTGTTTGCAGAGACACCTCAGAACTGCATAAAGACCTTGTAGATGACTTTACACATACTGAAATAGACTTCTGGGCTCCATTGTTGAGTTCACGTGCTAAAATGGACACTCTAAAGCTTTTTCGGGCAGTTTGAAACTGTCTAAAATTGAACAGGATGGTTTGGATTAGAGTCCTTTTCTAAAGCGAGGGGTTCCACAGTGAATATTGATTCATCAGTTTTTGGTAAATTTTTGTTGTTACATCAGACTTTCACTAGCACACTTGGAGCATATGAAATAGCACGCAGGACACCTCCTTAGACCAAATGGGGGAAATGTTTAATTTCGAATCTTTAGGAGAAATGATAATGAGGGATTGATCTCTTATAAGCTGACTTTGGAGGCACTCTGAAATGAACTCCAGTGCTTTTAATGGAAACTAGAAAGTGCCGTTGACCCCCTGGTGTGAGCCCCACTCTGAGCCTGAAAAAGTGACCTTTTCTTCCTCCTTTGTGCTGGGTTTTGTGTAGGGCAGTGATATTCAAAGAGATCCACAGTGAAAACATATTGATAAATTGTGTATCCTACTCCATTAAATTAAAAATCATACTGCTAATTATCTCAGGTTGTTAGAGATAAGGCAATTAATTACCATTTAAAAATGGTTTCGAAATTTCTAGTGCATTTCTACCTGCGTTTTCTCGCTTCTCTCTGGAGTTGTGTTTCTTTAACCTGAATTTCAAGAATTTTCAGTTTAATTTAGAGCAGATAACCTTTTGTAAAAGAAATGTAATTTGCTGGGAAAAAAAGTAAAACATTGAAAATAAATAACTTAAACTTATTTAAGGGCTGCAGAAAAATCTGACTGTAGTGTTTAAAATGAGTTTTCCTATATTTTGCTCCCTGATGGATGTGAGCATTTTCTGCCTGATTATACATAAAGATGTGCTGATTTTGTAGGCCAGAAAACGAGGAAGTTGTAAGCCTCTGTGAGGTTCTACTGACGACACCCACCCCCCGGGTTTGCATTGTGGGCTGAAGGTTGTGGATGACAGAAAGGACACCAAGCAGTCCTGGTTGGGCCTGATACCCACTAGGAGAGCACATCCATATGGACCTTGTTACATGTTCTGTTATGTTGGGCATTTTGTCCTTGGGATCCTACAAGGTTTGGGTTACAGGATAGCTCAGCTCACTGTCCGTCACCGAATACAATGGAAATCTAGAACTTTTCTTGCTAATTTGGTCCAACTAAAGAACCCATTCAGAATATCAAGTGGTATTCTTCTCTGTGATCATTTTAGTTACTGTCAGTAGCATCCACTGTTACCAAATCATTGATACATTTGTACTTCCTTTACCCTTCTCAGACACAGCTGAACTTGACTTCGGCTGACCCATTTGAAGCTGGGGTGACCAAAGTAAATTCCCAAAGTCCTGAAGCTGCTAAGAGATTAAGCTACGATTTAAGGAGCCTGATTTTTGAATTTACATTCTGTGTACTATGAACTTGGTTTTGAAAAGTGGATGGAGATGATTTTTTAAGAATTTTTATAAGAAGTTACTTCATATTAATTCATTACAGCTGATAATTTAATTCATTGCAGCTGATAATTTAATTCACTACAGCTGATAATTTTGGGGTGTTGTAAACAGAAGTGATCTCAGAATGCAAGTCCTTTAGGGAGAATTTCCCATTAACCTGGAAACCACATGGCCTTAACATGGAGAGTCAGCCATCAGGATGTCTGCACCCATTTCTCTGTGGAGCCAGCATCCTATGATGCTCTGGAACACATTTTCTCTCACTGTTTGCATCTAGATTTGTAGCTCTTGTTTCCCACCAGCTAGGCAGGTGAGACTTTTCTAAATTAAAAAAAAAAAAAAAAAGTTATATGGTAAACTGGATGGTGTCCTCAGTGGGAAAATCAACAATAGCTTTTCAGTTGTTGTTAATAAATAGATATGTATGGATTGCAAACACTGGGTATTCCTGTGGGGATTAGTATAATTTTACTTCCTTGGGTCTAAATAACATAAATATAGCTTTAAAAAGAAGTCCAATGGCCTTTGTAGAAACCTCAGTACGACAGGTATGTTTTTCGGAGTGTTATGGGTAGACAGGTGGATTTTCCTACCATATACAATTTTAATTTTGAATTTTTCATGTCCACATAAAACTTCACTGCTAAGAAGGCAAGAAGAGATACTGTATTCATGACAGCATCTTGCCTTGCTGAGTAAAAAACTGAGTGCATATTGTAACTTTGTATTTATCTACTTTATTAAAAATGAAAAAAATCTTTGAAAAATAATAGGAACACAAAAACTATTCCTGGGTTCCTCTGTCTTTTCACTTTATAATGACAAGAGATCAACACTTATGAGAATATCCGTGTAAATCATTATTTTAGTCCAGTTCCTACATTTTTCTTTAAGGATGGAGACGTCACTTTTGTTGCACAGTTGCTGGCCAAGCATGAAGTCTTCTAAAATCGGGAAGAAGGTAGAAGAAAATGATCTAAACTTAGACTTTTTACTTAAGTGATGAAGTGTAAAAGGCCATTTATATTTAAGGAAGTGACTTAGGAAATGGCCTCTGATGACGGCCAGAATCAGGAAAAGTCCTCTAAAAGAGTATGTAAATTCTGAGTGTGTCTGTCTCTCCCAGGGTTGCTGAATAAACAGCAGTTACTGTCAGTAGTTTGAGAGGCAGTGTTCAGGGGTGCACACATGAGCGGGTCCAGACACACAGCAGTTGTGCAGCGCTGGACCTTCCTGGGGCACTTGAAACCCAGCTCTGGACCTGTTTTGAAAGCACAAACTGTCTCCAGCTCCGTTTTCTGTATAATTTTCTGATTTCTAATATTTTGCATCTGTTTTTCTGCCTCACTTCGAGACAGGTAGCTCCATGATGGCTTTTACAAATAGCCTCATGGTTCTTTTCATTCTGTATTAAATCCCTCCTCACTAAGCATGTTTTCAGACAGCAGCGTTTTCAGCTGTTTTTTGAAGAGGCTTCCCGAGTTCCCCCTGACCCTTCCTCTTTTGCATATCAGTTCCTGCCCCTAGAAACAAAATGTGAGGACAGATTGCACATGGGAGCTAATTTGCCCTCAA
Source organism: Mesoplodon densirostris (assembly GCF_025265405.1). Lineage (NCBI taxonomy): Eukaryota > Metazoa > Chordata > Mammalia > Artiodactyla > Ziphiidae > Mesoplodon > Mesoplodon densirostris. Next base: position 7,643,709 of record NC_082669.1, on the reverse strand, counting down.
AAAGGAGGTTCACAGCAGAACAAACCGCTGGAGGAAGAGCTCTCTGTAGCTCAGTTTTAAAAAAGGGTGTGTGTGTGTGTATGTGTGAATGGCTCAGTTAAATATGGGGGAGCGGGTGTGTGAAAGCCAAATTGGATTCCCTGCCATCCTGTTTAAATCTTGTTTTTCATTGTTATTTGCACCAGCCCTAATCTCTGTGGAATAATCATGAAAATGTGTAGATTGGCAGCTAATTTTTGAAAAATGAAAAGACTCAGAAATGGAATAACTGGGCTCCGAAGTTGTTACGTTCTCCCGACCTGTTTTGTCAAGTTGTTAGGAAGACCTCTGTGGTCCTCAGAACCAGACACAAAGACCCTGCATATTGCCTTTGCTTTCTCTTGGAAAGTTTCCTTTTTTAAGAGACAGTGTAATTCACAGTGATAGGGTACATTTGCAAAAATAAAATCTACCAGTCTGAAGATCAAAAGACTTTCTCTCAGCAGGAATAATGGGTTTTATTAAAGAGGTCTGTGACCTAAAACATTTTAAATAGATTATAGGCTTGGCCCGTGTTCCCCCTTCAAAATAAGCGTCATTGAGATTAGAAGGAAATAACCCCAAACGTAACTCTAGTGGAACCTCACTCATCAGGGAGGAAAATAACCAATAGCATCCATTGGACCAAATAACCAGAATTTAACTATATTGTAGAAGTTTTGTGATGAAGTTTGCCTTAATTGCAGAGTATTACAAAGAACATGCTTATTTTCTGTGAAGATACAGGTAACACCCATTCCTTATCCATTTATCCATTTAAAATTTGGGACCGCTGCCCAGGTGGTCCTGGGTTCAGATCTCAGCTCTGTTGTCTGTTTAGATGTGTGGCCTTGGGCAGAATACTTCTTTCTTAGCCTCGGTTTTCTCATCTACAAAATGGAAAGAATAATATGGATTATGTATCATAATAAGAATACAGTTTAATTGTAAGGATTAAAGATGCACACTTAGCAAATGGGGATTGAATACTAGATCTACAGTGGACACTCTGCCGGGAGCTCAGATAAGACAGAGGACAATGTGGGTGGTGTCCAGGCCTGTGGAGATTAGCAGTGAAATGCCAGGCGCATGGTAGTTGCTTCAAGAAAGCAAACTAACCCCAGTATCGTTTCCTTTCCCTCTTTTTCTGGCATATATAAGGCACTCAAGAAAGGCTATGAAATATTTCTGGACAGAAACCCACCCATGTGGTTCCTCATAGCACATTTGTTGTGCTGTGTACTTAATTCTTTAATCGCCATTCATCAGGGTGGCTTGGAGAGTCATCGAACTGTGGTTCGTGACAAGCATCTGGCTTTTAATTTTGACTTCATTAATCTAGACTCACCTTTTTGGACTATGGACAAGCCCTGGTACCTCAGGGAACGTGCTGTGAGGGGAGGCGGCTGAGGAGGGTCCGGGGACCCCTGCTGTCCCCAGCTCTTCCCACCTGGGTGGTCCTCGCAGGCTCTTGCCGAGCCGTTCTTCCAGCTGCTGGCTCTCCGGTGGGTGGAAATGGGGCCACTCGTCCTAGAGATGTGCCCGGGCTCCACACTCGGAAGCGACGGCTGCCCGGGGCTGTTGGATGCTTGTCCCCGGGGAGGCATCCAGGTCCCAGCCCCCGTGGGTATGGGAGGTAATGTTCCCGTGAAGTAAGTGTTCCCTCTGGCATCTCCCTTTACAGGCCTGCTGGTCTTCGTTTGGGTTTTGGGGAAGGTTTGTGAAAATAAGGTGTTAAGTCCCTTTTGCGATAAACTCCTCTTCCTGACTGCAAGCCTTTTGTACTGAGATCAGATCAAGCCTGAGTCCCATTTTCCATTTGACACTGGGCACCGCTTCCACGAGTCTAAAAAGAAACACAGAGCCTGGGCCGTGCCTGTGTTCCCGGGGATGGGGTTATTTCACTGTCCCCTTCGAGACCCTTCCAGGCTGCCCCTTGGCAGCTTCTTGGTCTCAGAGGGGGTGGCGTTTCCTCTCCCTCAGACAGTTTTCCATTGTCGGATTATTCCTTGGTCTTTGCCTAAAAGCAAAGTCACTTTTACGAAAAACTCACTACTTTTTGGCCCCAAGAGATGCAAATTTCGACTTTGGGGAAGTTTGAGGGAGCTTGTCAAGCTACCCCCTGAACCACCGTGTGCTGTCAGACAAGACAGGCCACAGAATCACAGGGCCGGCGTGGACTGTGCCCTAATTCTTAGGAATCTCAAAACGATGGTGCCCACAAAACGTTGGTCCAGTCAAGGGGGGCGGCCCGTAAGCACAGCCGCAGGACTGCAGTGGCTGCAGACCCACACACAGTGGGTCCGGGTAGGGTCGGTAGAGAGTGCATTGGAAAGTCTAGGTGAGGCTGAGGACCTAACAGTTCCACGTGGGGGTGAAAATGGAAACAGGCCTGTGACAGGGATCCTGCATCCCCTGATGGCTGGGGTCGGCTCCCTACCACGCCCACTGTCCAGAGCACCAGTGGACACAGAGGCAGGGCTGGATCCAGGAAGGGGCCCTCGCCCTGCCCCCTGGGAACACACAGGCGCACACGCCCGCCCAGCAGAGCCGGGCCTGGGCCTTAGCCACGGGCCCAGAGCATCCTTTTGCTGCTTTGTGACGTGTTCTCCCGTCTCCCCACCTGAAGAGACCGACGCACAAAGGGGAACTGGGAGTGGGTCGATTTGGCCCCGACAGTGAACCCAGAGGGTCCAGAGGGTCCGGTGGGCTGGAAGGCACCTTCTCCGGCAGGACCAGGGCGGGGGGCCATCAGCTGGGCCTCGCGAAACACCTTCTCTGTTTCCTCGGAAATTACTTGAATATACAGTAGGGTATTGAGGAAATCAGTCCCTGCCACTGAGCAGCGCGTAGGCATTAAAACAAGAACGTCGATGCCTATTTATCAATGAAAAAGATACGGGTAGTGTTAAATGAAGAAATTGTTTTACAACAGTTTATTTGGAATATGTTTAGTGTCCTGTTCTTCTAAAAAGTTCTGTGTGTACACACACACACACATACACACACACAGAAAAACTGTAGTAGTCCTAAGTAGTGGAAATTATGGGCATTTACTTGCCTCTGTTTTAAAACAGTTGTAAAATACGTATCACTCGCACAGCAGAAAAAAAGTTCAAAGTCAACAAAATAAAAATTGGGAGTTAGAGTACCATTTGTTGCTGCAACATTTGAGTTCTATCTACTATACGTCGCCCCGCCAATATGGGGACACTTTAGAAGTGGTTTGTGATATTTGACTGTAAAATACCATGTTTGTCTTCAGAAAGCTGAATCTTGTATTAATGCTGCACAGTGAACACAAAGGTTTTTCTCATTTGAGTCTGTCTTGTTTCTTTAGAATTGTTTCAGCACGTTTCAGAAGAATCATAGGTTTTTTTTACCTTTTTTAACTGTTAAAAGGATGTGAGACTTTGGACACATTGCTTTTTGGTGACCCTAGACAGGTTTTGTGTTTGCTTCTGGGGCTAGTTTGTCTGGCTTTGCTTTTGGTGGACCCTCAGTCTTGGGGCTGAAACACAAGTGGGCCATTGGGGCCATTTTCCCTTCTGGGGTCACAGACTGTACCCCTAAGGCCCACACTTGCCTTGGAAATTCGAGTCACAGCTCAGACTAGTGCAATGGCTTTTTCAGGAATAGATGCAAACCGTTCCCCATCCAGAGCCAGTGCTGGTCATCCGTGTCCTCTTCCTGACTAGTACCGCCAGGACTGAAACTGAAAATCTGTATTCCGAGTGCACCATGATGGCTGTTACATACACACACACGTGGCCTCTGTCTGCTCAGAGCTGTAGCCTCCCCTGAGAGTGTCAGGCCCCCTGAACCTTCCTTCGCTGTGTAGGCATCTGCTGAGAACAGGCCTGAAAGCGCAGACACACACAGCTGAACAGGAGAGACAGAGGTGGTCCCCCAGAAGGAAGTGACCTGATTTCGAGTCAAAACAGGCTCCGCTGGCTGGGTGGAGAAGGCGCTCTTCTGAAGGTTGTCCAGCAGAGCACAAACAGGCAGACTTGGTGGAGGTCATCTGCTACTGGGCCCCAGCGTTCCTATCCACGGAGCCTCCAGATGTCACCTACAAGGGGTACCTGAGACCTGTGGGGTGCAGGCCAGGACCCTGAGCGCAGAACGCAGCCATCCCTCCCTCCTGCTCGGCTGACGTGGCCTCTGCCCGGTGTTTGTGGTGGCCGCGAGCAGAACGGTCCCCATCGCCACCCAAGGGCAGCTCCTCCAGGCTCGCTTTCTCTCTCTCCACCCGCCTGAGGAGCCAGCCACGTGTCAGCAGAACAGGAAGGTCTGGGCGCTCTCCGGGTCTGGTTTGGGTGCCGTCGTGAGGTTTCCTTCTCCCCGCGTCAGAGCCTGGCAGAGTCTCAGGCAGGGGCCCTGAAAGAGCGGGGGACAAAGCCAGCGGCGCGAGGCCCATCTGCCAGGCTGGAGGTGTATCTATTATTGATGGACGGAGCACGGTGGCTGCTCATATATGCAGCCCTGCCTGGGTAAATGAGACATTCTTCAGCAAATTGCTTCGTTTTTTGATTGCTGATTGTACGCGTGTCACCAAGCTGACTCAAGGTTCATCGATGCATGCTCAGTAAATTAGAAAGAACATAACTGTGGATCAGCCAAGAGAATGAATTCTGTGCCTACAATGACCCAGGGCCATTTAATTTTCTGCTTAATTTTGTTGCAGTCAGTTTGCATTTTGGGTTATTATGCAGTAGGAAATTAACAATAAATAACAAATTTGGTCCTCCTGTCCTCGTAATGATATTTTTATAAATCTTTGTAATGCTGTTTTTCAAAGGATCAAGGTCTGTGCCAGTCTGATACTCCAGCGAGTGTGTGAGGAGGAAAATGCATTATTCTTTGTAGATAGCCTCGCTGTTAAAGAGCTCAGCCCTTATCTCTCTTTCTCTCTCTCTCGTATCTTATGAGTAATTTGCTTTCAACTAAAATCCCTTCCTCTCTTTCTCAGATAACCCGAGGACCATGGATGCTGATGAGGGTCAAGACATGTCCCAGGTTTCAGGTGAGAGCTGGCGAGATGCCCATACGGGGAGTCCAGGAAGCCCGCTTCAGTGGGCGCCCAAAGCCAAGGTGCTTGCTGGGGGGTGGGGGAGGAAGAGGGCTGTCCTGCCAGAGGAAAGGCCAAGATGGAATTGGTATCCATGTTTTGCTTCAGCTCTTAGAGATTATCCCAATATGGCCACCTGGACCGAAAAATCTCCCTCCCAGATAAAACTGGTTTTCCTGTTACATCTGTGAGCGACTTGGAAAGGATTCAATCTATGTTGATACTCTTGGAGGGCAGAAAGGACAGGTGACCTGCCCTAGAGTCCAGACACAGGCCAGTGAAGGTGCTTGAAACAGAGAGAGAAAGATGGAGGGAGGAGGGGGAAGGGGACAAGGAGAAAGTCGATTGGAAAACAGGGTTTGGGGCACAATTCAGGATACTTGTTAAACGTGGCAACAACACTGCCCCAGTCACCGTAGGTTTATTTCAAGCCCTCTTGGACATAGCTCCTCCCATCCCGGGAGCTCCAGGGCCTGGGGCAGTCCTGGGAGATGAGGCCCAAGGTTGGACCACGCTGTCCTGCTGGGCGATGCCCGTGCGGTGGACCCCCAGCCCGTCTAGCCAAGCCTGCCCAGCTCCATATTCACAGACCCAGGAAGCCCACTGTCTGGCTAGCCCTGAACCTAGATGTGTCAGCAGCAGTCGGGTTTTCGGTATTTTATATTCTCCAGTCTCAGGCCCACGGTCAATCCCAGGTAAGCCTCTCTGCTAGAATGGCCCATGTGGTCCTCTGGGCATGGCCAGCCTGCCCCCATGGGTTTTCAGTTTGTGACTGAATTCTGCATCTGGGCCTCGGTCCGTCCTGGTGATGGATATCAGGGCTGAGCGTGTGGCTGCCACTGCCTGCTCGCTGCTCCCGGGAGATGGGCAGGAGGGGAGATTCAAGTTCCCTCCACCTGGAGACGGCCTCCTGCAGCCCACGGTCCCCCCTGCTGTGTCCCTGCCACTCCTGTCATTTAGAAAGTCTGGATTGAACTCCCCAGGCTGTGAAGTACCAGCAGACTCCTGGCTTTTCAGCTGCAGCATGTAGGCAGGTGACGGACAGTTGGTGGACGTGAACATTGGTCAACACGTTCGGCCTCATCTGTAGAAACGAAAGTTGTGTTGGATTAATCAGCCCAGGAGACGTGCTCGCACACAGGCACAGGGCGTCGCTGCCAATACTCGCTGCAGCGTTGGTGCTGATGCTGGAACACGTTGGTCCCTCCGTGCCCTTGTTCATTCAGCTCTGAACAGTGAGGGCCCTGTGGACACAGTCATGTGGAAAGACATCCAAGATGTACGTGAAGGTGAGAAAAGCCTGTTTCAGGATGATATGCAGAGTATGATACCATCCTTTGTAATGAAAACATATCACACACACACACACAGACTTTCCACGTGCCTGTATATACGTTTAGGAAAATTCTGGAGTGATACTTATTACACGTGCACTTCCTCTTAGAAGACTGAGGATGGAAGGAAGGAATGGGTTAGAGTAGAAGGGGGCGGAGACTTTGGTTTTCCGTCTTCTACCTGTCAGCATTGTTTGGATTTATTTCCCTTAAACACAGCCTTTGTTTCTTAAATGTAAGTAGAACAGCAACAACAATAAAACTATGTAAAAAAACAAAAATGTTTGCTCTTTGGAGCCTGTCCTTCAGCTTGGCCAGGATCTGATCGCTGCTGGTAGATGCAGTCTGAGCTGAAGGAGAGGTGAGTCCCATTCCCTGGAATTGCAGACCATGGCTAGAGGTGATGAGAGGGTCAGAAACACGGGATGTTAAACATCCCAAAGGCTCAAAGAGACCCCTTCGTGGTTTCTGATCCTCTGTGTTCCCTTGTCACCTTCTTCTTGGGTGGCTTCCAGATTGGCATCTTACATGATGCATTGAGGAGGGGACCCCTTGGATCCATGCAGACTCTGCTGTCCCAAAGGCAAAGCCGAAAGCCCGAGCCTGGGCTGGCATCTCTAGAAAGTTTTGTAGGAGAATGGCCAGTCAATATTCGGATCCCCTCAGTTGGTTACAAACATAACAAAACTCATTTTCTTCTGCTATTTTTCTTGCCCTTAACATTATGCTAAACACTCAATTTGTTTGGAAGTGGCTGAAGAGAAGGTTGGCAGGGGGTGGAGTCAAGAGTGAGGTTGGCCTGAAAAAGCCAAACTCTTCTTTGGTTTAAAAAAGATTCAAGATTTGGTCTGCAATTTACTTTTGCATACTCCTGGCAAAGGAAATGCTACTTTTAGTACTTTACACAAATAGTCCTTTGGATTGTGTCAAGCTTGGAGCATTCTAAACAGAGATTGGAGCATTTAAAGAGTTGTGCCCTTTTTTAAAATATATTTTTTAAATTTATTTATTTATTTTTTGGCTGCGTTGGGTCTTCATTGCTGCACGCGGGCTTTCTCTAGTTGCGGCGACAGGGGGCTACTCTTCACTGCGGTGCGCGGGCTTCTCACTGCGGTGGCTTCTCTTGTTGCGGAGCACGGGCTCTAGGCGTGCGGGCTTCAGTAGTTGTGGCTTGCAGGCTCAGTAGTTGTGGCTCGCGGGCTTAGTTGCTCTGTGGCATGTGGGATCTTCCCAGACCAGGACTCGAACCCATGTCCGCTTCGTTGGCAGGCAGATTCTTAAGCACTGCGCCAGCAGGGAAGCCCACATTGTGCCATTTTTACTAAAGATTTGAAGCATACTTT